>NC_136310.1:7477113-7866210 GCF_964198595.1 Lampetra fluviatilis
AAAAAATCACGACGTTTCGGAGGCAAGACAAGCTTCCGTCTTCAGGTGAAACTGTCACAGCAAAAAAAATCTGTATCAAGTGGAGAGAAGTCCTAAGACCTTATATACTGGTTAAGGGGGGAGGAGCCAGGAAGGGCCGCGGGAGAGGCTGAAGGGCATGCGGCTCGACCCCCTGCTGGCACTATCCGCGCGTCCTTGGAACATGACCGCTGCGAACGTGAACGTATCATCCCCATTCTACATTCCCTTCGTTGGTTGCCCATGTGCTTTCGAATCAGATTCAAGATTACACTGATGGTGTACAAAATTTCAATTGGACCTTTGCCCCTGGTCTATCGTTCTCCCCTCATCGCAGCCTACACCCCATTTGAGGATGCTTCGTTCAACCCGTATGGAGCTTGCTTGGATGCAAGACGACAGCGACTGGTTGAACTTCGGCTCCGGTTTGATTTGACTGCCACGCACCAACGCGCGCTCGTATCGGACGCCGGGGGTTGGATCCCACGGTCGTGGCTGAGAGGCCTCACACTGAAGCGACTTTCGGAGGCAATAGCCTCCGGGGGGGGGGGGGGGGGGGTGCTCCCTTGACACAAGGTGGTGCACAGCTCGCTCGCGTTGGGGTGGATGCGGGGAGTTCCACACTGGATAAATTCTTCACTCGCTTGACAGCGCAGCGCCGATAACACTGTGAAACAAAAATAAATGTTGTTCCTGGGTAGTAAGTATTATTTCCTAATTGTTTATGCCTCAAAAGTACAAAGAATGGCAATTATTCCCCATAAACTTTGCTTTTGTGGCCAGGACATTGATATTTAGAAATGTACCTATTTTCAATGAGAAAACGTGGTGTGCATTTGTGTCATTCCTTCACGTGAAGTCCTGATCACAGAAGCAAAGTTTGTGGGAAATAACAACCACTTTCTGTACTTTTGAGGCATAAGCAGTTAGGAAAGAACACTTCGTACCCAGGAACAAAAATCGTGTTACATAGCGTGACAAGCGATGCGACCCCGTGACAACAGGCGGGAGGCTCATTTTCGCAAGCGCAATAGAAGTACGGTACAACCCCCGGGTTACGTTTCGCCTGCAGCTCCCACGGTGTGGACCACACTCCCGCTCTCCATTCATCACCCTTAAGCCCCTTCCTCGATTAAAATCGCATTTTTTTAAATGATAAAAAAACTGTTTGGTTTACTACGGCCTAAAATTCAGTTGACCTTATCTCATCTTAAAGGAATTTACATAGCGCCTTAGCGGAGGCGTTTCTATCGAGAATTAATCACGGTAAATGTGGATGTAATGGTGATGGAGATGAGATGAACGACATAGACGAGAGGAAGCAATGGGGGCGAATCTGTGATGATGCGGGAATTTGGTGAAAGCGAATTTGATGACAGTCGATGACGACGACGACGATGAATGGATTGAATGAATGGGGGTTAATGAGTGATCGCCATACGATGAGAATGGTGAAAGGGGGAAAAGTAACGGTGGTGGTTATGATGGGGGAGATTTATGGGGGTCGCGGGGTGAGCTCGGGGTAACAAGAAGCGAGTTGTGAGTGAGGAGCGGAAACGAGGTGAGACGAAGGTGACCGCTTCATGCGGAGGGGGAAGTTTGTTCCAGTGAAGGGGGAGGGCGAGGAGAGAGAGAGCAGAAAGCGTGGATTGAGCACAAGGAGACTTTGACTTTTAAACAACTTTTGTTGTCGCCAGCAGCAAAAGCACTGGAGGCGATTTCGATATGAAATACACAAAGTCACCAGCAAACAAATGAAAATAAACGCTACAAATCCACGCGCTGTGGCGCTAAAAGCACCGCACACAACACGAAAGAAAAGTCACGTGGTTGTGGTGGTCATCGCGCACGCCAGGGGGACGAGCGAGCGCTTCAGAAGGTGAACACGAGGGTGCCGTCCACGCTGGTACAGAGAGGGGCTTTCCCGGCTCCCCAGCGTTCGAAGAAGACGTGCACATCATCTTTCCGACAGACCTGTTCTTCACCTGAGGACGGCTGCTTGCGTTGTAGCCGAAACGTCGTGAGAATTGTTTTATTATGTTTAATTTTTATTATTTCATTATTTCCCTTCTACGTGACTTTACCGAAAGAACCAAGTAAATTAAATTGTTCCCCGCGAAAGCATCCTCGAGTGCCCATTTTACGTGAATGGAGCAGCAGTAACGCAGAGCCAAAAGCGCCAGCCCAGGGCAGCCATGACAATCCTGGGAAGAGTAAAACATACATATTTTACCATTCATCACCAATTGGGGAGTGGAGGGGTGGCTCAGAGATCAGAGCACTGAGTGGGCACCGCTGAGGATGCTGGGATTGGATCCGGGCAACCGTCCAAGACTGAATCAAGGTCTCCAGCGTAGCGGAGGCGATAGTTCTTTTCCGTAATAGAGATTTTTTTTGGATTAGATCGCGTAAATATTTTAATGTGTCGTTAAAAACCCGCCACCACACGACACAGCCAACTAGTAAGGGTTGTCACATAAACAGAACGTGGCCAATTCGTCACTAGTACAGCACACCGGTGTGCTGTAATAGTGACGAATTGGCATTATGGATGATATTGGTCGCGAAAGCCTACGTGTTAAACTGATAGTTATTTTGTTGCTCCACTGCTGGACGAAGTGCTTTCCCATGTTTTATCGGTTGTCAGGGTTGTTTTGACCGTACCCGTTAGGCTGCTGCTAATTTTGCTTCGTTGGACAACTGACGTCACGAAAACGAGACGGCATGCGGTCACCGCTGGCGGAGCGCGTGATTGGCTGGCTGAATCGCTGGGTGACCTTTGAACCTCGTGCTCAATGGCGACCTTGCGCTCTCTGGTTTTGATTATTATTATTATTTTGCGCTTTTATTTAACTCACTCTGTCTGTTGTTGTCATTGTCGTCGTTGTCGTATCCTCAAATCTTGTAACTCAATTTTAACCCACTTCCCAATGTGGTATCGACTGCAAACTTGGTATACTTATGTCATACTGATGACAATACTATATTCTATAAAAAAATATATTTTTAAACATTAATTTTTACGTGTTATGTTTCGGCATGGGTCTAATTGTCCACGCTCAACTAACGTTGGCTGTAAATCACGTTATGGCAAGCCTCGGGGCCACTTCCTGAAGTTGTGGAGTTCTGCCATTACTCGTACGGTACATTTCATTAAAGCGTGTTTAAAAAAAGCATGTTTTAATATTACTTATTAAACGTGCGTCTTACAACTAACAGCGAAATTATAAATGCACATGTTGTTTATTGAAGGAAACATGTTTCAGCACCACCCACATAAAACTTTTTGATCTGCTGCCTATCCTATATCGTGTCAAAGCATTTTTTCTCATCAACAAAGCTTGCAACTCGCGATGAATAGCCCACGGCGCACAGCCTCGGTGCTTAACTACAAGATAAGAGCTATTTGTAACTGAAACAAAGGACATTCATCTAATTGGTTCTTCAGAGCTATCAAACTTAAGTGGCTTCAGGCACCCACCCTGTATCCGTAAAGTGCTCAGTGCTTGCTCGCTGCAAAAAGAAAAAAAATCAACTTTCATCGAGACCGCATAATCACGCGCCTTCTTTCACTCCAGACACAATTATCTCAGAGCCCTCTGGAAGCTCGCGATGCGGCACTTGAAAACTGAACAGCGGTCGCGCTACGGAGAAACTACATCCAAGAAAATGACCTGACTGAGGTAAAAGCAAAAACCACGTGTCGCACCACGCGTTCTAGCCATGTGCTCAGAGGGTCTCCGCTCGGCTGGCGAAGGACAGGTGGAAGCCTGTTTTGGCCCCAGTCAGAAACATCGCAGAGCAAATTTCGATTTAAAGCTTTCGTGACTGCAGGGATTCATCTTCTTGGTTCTTTCGGTAAAGTCACGTAGAATGGTAATAATAAAAAATAAAAATAAAACGTAATAAAATAATTCTCACGACGTTTCGGCCACAACGCAAGCAGCCAGAGTCAGACTCTGTCTTCTCGACAGACCTGTTCTCCACCTGAGGACGGCTGCTTGCGTTGTGGCCGAGACGTCGTGAGAATTATTTTATTATGTTTTATTTTTATTATTTTATTATTTCCATTCTACGCTGAATTTACCGAAAGAAGCAAGAAGATGAATCGCAGAGCAACTTTTACCATTCCATTCTCACGTCCGGCCGGCGTTTTGCAACCACAGCATCGTTTTTGCGGCGCTCTGCTCGCCACCGACTGAACCCGCCGTAGAGAATGTAGAATTTGTGCCACCGGCGCAGGGGGTTCTTTAACGTAACGGAGAGACAGCGCATCACCACCGATGTGTACCAGAGAAGGGGATTATGACGCCGCGACTTTGACCTGACAACTTTTAAAGCACCTGATTATATGAATGTATGTTTTTTTTTTAAATCTTTAAATCATCCTCAGCGAAATTGACAAGGTCATTGTTATTCTTGGTTCTTTCGGTAAAGTCACGTAGAAGGGAAATAATAAAATAATGAAAAATATACGTGACTTTACCGAAAGAACCAACAATATGAATCCCTGCAGTCACGACAGCTTTAAATCTAAATTCAAGGTCCATTGTTACCGTTTATGTTGTTGTTTGCTAATTAGACCGGAGGAATCCGATGAGTTGCGAAGCTCTTTTTCGCAGACTCGGTGCGGCTGGGGGAAGGAATAAAAAAAGAAAGAAGAGAGGCGAGCGCGCAAAGGTGCCGCGCTTATTTCTGCCGATTAACAGAGCTTTTCTCTTAACGAAATTGAGCCTTTTAATTAAACGGGCAAATGAATGGGCGCGCGCAAAACTCTCCGGGAGAAGACTTTGTCAAGCCATTACTTTGCGACAAAAATCCCACAAAAGCCATTTAAATTAAGGCAGAATACGTGTCATGTATATATATGTGTGTGTATGAATAATGAAGTAAAAAAAGTTAAACCGTTAAAATATATCAAATATATCTATGGTTCAGCAGCGTGGAGCTAACTCGATTGTTACAAATGTCGCCGGGGCCAGGTTGTTGCTCTTAATTAAATTCTTAATTTAAATGCCACGGCCACGGAATGTAAAAAGGGCATCCGTTACAACCGCTAAAACGAGCGATGACCGCACAAACATTGTCGTGGTTATGATTCAGGGACAGCCTCGCCGAGTCTCAAGACTCTTTTATTCAGGAGGGTCCTGCCAACGTCGCAGTCGGGGGGGGGGGGGGGTTGGGGAGGGGGGCGATGTTGCTTCTGCTGTGATTAATCCCGACTGAGTGATTCGGAAGGTATTCTTTTTTTTCAGCGTTTCGAAGTTTTGGCCATTAATACCAGTTACGGTATTTATTAATTGGTTTTCTAGTTATGAGATGAAAGCAGTGATGGCGAAGTGAGCCAGCGTCACCAACACTGGCCGAGTCTTGGCTCTGTATATTCTAGTCGAGCTCATCATTCAGCGAACTAGCCGATGCTGCGTTAGCAAGTGGTGCACCGGCACAATATTTACGAAACAAACTCGACACATTCTTCAATAGCGCTGTGGCCTTAAGGGGAATAGTATAGAATAGGCACCATATAAAACTAAAAACATTTTTTTTTGCCAGGTAAGGCCCGCTGAGCTGTATAGCTCTGTTTCAGGAGCGACCTGGCTATCACAAATTCTTGCTCAACAAAGTGGCTTATCACGTGGACATTTATAAGAGGGAAAATACTCTAAATGCATGTTGATTCTAAATGTGGAGGAAAAAACCGGAGGAGCTGGAGAAAAGTCCATGTGACCACGGGGAGAACGTGCAAACTACAAATATATGGGCGTCCGGGTCAGGATCGAACCCACAACCTCCTGCATACCAGGTGAGGGAGTCAACATCTCGTCACCGAGGTACCGTTCAAGAAAGACCATCGCCCCGAAGCATCACCTCTTGTATATATTGTTTTCTATTTTAAGGCCATGCACTGTGCTGTTGACGAATGCTTCGCGTTTTTTTGTCGTTATAATACAATGGAGTTCGTTGGCGGTGTCGTTTTTCAAATGTGGCAAACATTGGACTGTGACGCCGACAAGCAATGGACCTGTAGTCCGGCACCGTGGAAGGCAGTGGCGATGGTTGGGGGATCACCGCAACAAATGCCGTGAAACTCCCTTCCCGTGGGTGTCGTGAAGGAGCCATTCATACACTGGCTCGCCAGGAGGCAGTACAGAAAGTGGAATAATCGCCTTCTGTTTCCATCTGTAGGGGGATAGAGCATTGCCCCCATCGCGCAAAGACGTGAGTTTTCTCCAGGTGCTCTGGTTTCCTCCCTCTTTTATAATAAACACTCATCATTAATTGGCTGAAAATATATGAACCCTTTCTCATACCGAGATATCTGCAAATTGTAGGGTGGGGTCCCGTTCACCACTGAATCTCGGAACGTGCAAGCGGTTTGCGTGATTTTGATTTAGAGAGGCGTAGCGCCGCTGTTTTTAAACACATTGTACTGTGCCCCCCACAGAAAACTGTAGCGACACGATCGCACTCTACGAAAGCTGGCGCCAAACTGTGCCACACGTCCTCCCGCATGGCATTGTGGGAGCCGCGGTATGTCTTCGGGTCGGAAGACGTACCAATAAAGTTATTTTGTTCTTATTTTATGAAGTACGCCATCGAAATGTGAAAGGGTGAAGATAAAATCTCAAATTGGGAAGGCCCTCCTAAAAAAACGAGTCCTACGACTCTCCTTGATAAATAAAAAAAATACATTTTGATAACAATTAACTCTTGCGAACGACGTCAAGGGATTTTGAATGTACGCTTGCCTGCGAAGCCGATGGCGCGTGGTACCGTGCGATTAACAACGCACCGCGCTATCGATCATCGGTGCAGATGAACCAGCCGAAATGAAACTCGGGCAAACACGCCGGTACTGGTGCTCAACGGAAACCTTACAAATACCCCGCACTGATGCATTAATCAAACCAAATCAATCCTCGCGCTCGTGGTGCGTGCATGCAAGTAATTGTGCGCGTATGAATGAAGCCATTACTCACTATACACTGTACATATATATTTGAAAGGGAGTCGAAACAAATTATTCTGCAGAGTCGAGTCACTTTTTATTTCTGCCGAAACACCGACACACTTCTGGGAAGCTTTTCTCCACCACCCCCACATCCCCCGGTATATATCCGGAAGATTGTCAACAGCATCCTAACCTATACCCAATGCCATTTGTTGCACACTCGAAATGAAGAACGTGGGCAGGTGCTCCAAATCGAGGGCAAGCACATGTATTTATTGTAGTTAATATCAATCTTGTGAAGAACAGCACCGTCACTCTGTAAAATGCAACAACACGTGTGTTACACGCAGCAATTCTTCCGAGACGCCATTAACCATGTGGCTGGTTTACACGTGTGGTTATTTATTCATTAACCCTGCCAGCCACCTACAGGCCCGACTCAGTCATCACATGCTGCTGTACACACATGCATTGATGCACTGCACAGCACATCAGGACCTTCACAGAACCACACTTTAATCCCTTGCTGCACAAGGACATAATTAAAAGAGTGATCCATTCCTAATGTGCCACACATTCGTCCTCTTCCAACGGTATTCAAACGTCCCTCGTTTGCTGATCTGATTTCTCGCCGGGCTCTCGCCCCTTCAAGCCTTCCAGTCAATCAGAACGAGCGGACTACTCCCACTCAGCTACCCAAATACGAAACCTGTACTCTGCTGGAACGAGCCAACTCCACTCAGCTACTACCCCGCGGAATGGCTCACAATGTTACGAAGACAATTGTAGCCCTGCTGCTGCTGCGTTTTTCAACGCCATGCGAAAGTCAAAGTTCCTGGATGGAAACGTATTTGCAATGTTCACACAACTAAGTCCGCACCTCCGATTCGCACGATGACTACGTGCTGGGACTCCACAGAGTCACTGTCAACACGCACTTTGAACAATTGTCATCGACGAGCCAGCCGTTTTGCCTATTCACTGAACTGAAGCAGATTTGCGCAGGGACACAATTTCTTTTTTTTAATTTTTTATATTAAGTTCGCGTGCATGCTTGCTTGCGTGCTTGCTTGCTTGCTTAGGACCGTGCAAATCTTTCGGTCGTTTTTTAACCCACTTCCCGTGATCCAATCGAGCTGACATTTTCCACACAGACTCGTTGTGCCAGACAATTATTGTTCGTGAAAAAAATTCCCAAAATTTTACACTTTTTAGGCAAAAAAAAATTATTTTACATATATTCAAATAGAGCGCATTCATGGCTTTGGCTGAACGTCAGAGTGTAAGAGCCCAGAGCGTAACCCCTCCACAGGCTGTGGTGGAGTAGCGCAGTTGGTAGTGCCCTCGCTTCCCATGCCAAAGGTCGCGGGATCGATCCCCGCGTCCTCCACAGGCGAATATATTTTTAAATCATTTATATTAAGTTCGCTTGCTTGCTTAGGACCGTGCAAATATTTCGCTCGTTTTTTAACCCACTTCCCGTGATCCAATCGAGCTGACATTTTCCACACAGACTCGTTGTGTGTGACAATTAATTTTGTGGAAAAAAAAATCCAAAATTTTACACTGTTTAGGGAAAACAAATTAAATATTTAATTACCAATTGCTTAATGGTGGCAGACAATCATCTGACGCATAGGTGGCAGCCATCTCAAGCCAGAGGACGAGAGGACTCTAGCCGCCACGCATATAAAGGATTTATAGTGAAAAACTTTGTTTTTATGGGTTTACTTGTTAATGCTTACGGTCATGCGCCAGATCGGGAAAAAAAACTCTCAGGCCACTGAAATTTAAACCCAACTATTGTTTTTATTTTGCCAGGCAAGGCCCACTGAGCTATATCGCTCTTTTTTTCAGAACTGACCTGGGCACAAATGGTAGCCCAATGAAGTGGCTTATCAAGTGGACATTTACATCAGCCAATTACTCTAAACGAATGTTCATCAATGTGGAGGGGAAGACTAGAGGACCCGGAGAAAAATTCCACGCGACAACAGGGAGAGCATGCAAACTGCAAATATACAACAGGCTTCGGGGTCGGGATCAAGCCCACGACCTCCTGCATACCAGGCGAGGGAGTTAACATCTATCCACCGTGGTAACTCAACTGAAATTGTGTATGGGGGGGACGAATGAAAAACGAATACATAGTTAGCACACCACTATATGAAAGTAAACATACCAGCGATATGCACGAGAAGTCACAGTTACTTTGAGTGTACAACGTGACCCCTTTGCCAGACGGACAGGAAAAATAAGCGTAAAGCTTCAGCGAGGCCGTAGACCACCCCCCTCCCTACCGTGTAAAAAACGCACCGGGCGCATTTCAAGGGCCTAATAAACCGCACAGGGATTTGTTGTTGTGCGTCTTAGCTTGTTTACACCCCCTTCCACGGGGAACAGCTCTTGTGTCACTCTGTATAATTACACGGGGCACACTTATGCTTTATTGTTGGCCGCGTAATTTACGTACTGACTAAAAGCGGCTTTGGGCAGCCGCTCGCAACACAGCTGCACCTTCATAATAAAAACAAAAATGGGCACTTATTTAAAAGCGCAAATTATTTAATACGCTCGCCGTCGTGTTTACGGCACTGCGTTACGAAAGGTTAATGAAGGTGCCTTTCATTTCCCGGCGCCAGTTTTCAATACAAAACACTGCTCTCCAAATATGCATTGATGCACAGCATCCATATATTTATAAATAGATGCGATATTCATGATTCCGTGCGTTTTATTTTGCAGTCCGTCGTTATCGCATTTCTCCACCGGCACGGTCAATTACAATTTGGCCAAATTTTTTACTTCAACGGCGAAAATCGCCATGCCAAATTGCCTGCTGTCACGCGGGTAAGAAGCAACCGTGGGGCCTTGAGTAAGCAAATGTAAATTTGACAAAATCAGGAAAATGCGAAGAGATGCTCAGTGGCGGAGGGGGGGGAGATGCATGCTAGGAATTTATACTGAGAGACGGCGAGAGGAACCACGTGGCTTTGAGAACATTCGCAAGTTAGTGACATCGTGCCGACCCATCACGGAGGTTAAGTGGCCTTGGGCGGGATGGATCACGATAAGCGGGGTCGAGGGACGGGCGGTCAGTGACTAACGAGCGAACGTCGGCCAAAAGGAGGGAGCGCGCCTGCCGAGGCTGCGTACCAGCAAACACGGATACGGAGCGAGGAAACCGGCTGGCGTGCCGCGTGACAAGACGCCGACGATGTGGTCGTGACAGCTTGCAAAGGAGGCCTTTTCAAACGTGCCGAGGGCCAGTCTCTCTCTGGCTTTCCGACACACACGCGGCTTTCAAATGTAGGTCACCCCTAGCGCTAAATCAAAATGCCCTGAGAGGACAAACTTCAGGTTTTTTTTTGTTGTTGTTGAATTTATGTCCGCCATCGTTATACGTGAAATAAATAAACGTCGAGGTTCCCATACATACACGCATGCACGCACGCATTCGCTCTCACAAATAAAGTGAGCAGTGCCAAGCCATGCAGAGGACTCACCTTCCAATATTCGCAAGCCACTGGGCGCTATGCACTTTTAAATGTAAACCTAATTTCTTGAGGACAGCGTTTTGTGCTTAGCTTGTTGTCCTTCCCTGGTTGTCTACGTACGATGGAAATACGTTCAGCATCCGTACGGTAAGTACACACTCCCGAATTCACGCTTCATTTATCGGGGCTGATAAGGCGACACGTGTCGTGATCTCCTCCATGGCTTTACTCTGACTAAATCCGCACAGCTCCAATGGGAAAACGCACGGGGATTTAGGGCAATGGAAAGCGAGGGCCCAATGTGACCTAAAAGAGGGAGTTTCTTTTTTAGATCAGTGCTTACTACCCTGCTACAACAAAAACAAAAAACAGCGACCGCCACTCGCCACTATGTGGCGGTGACATCACCATTGGCGCTAGTGCCAGTCTAGGTGCACCTTGAGATCGTCACGCTAAAGTGAGGAAGCCTCACTGCTTCCAGGAAGAGTGACCGTAACAGCCAGATCGAGGTGTTAGGGGTTGCAGAACAACCATGTAAATATCCGCTACATTTTTGTACTTTCAATCTGATTTCCGTGGTCACTGACACGCTCCGGCTCAGACACAATTGAACTTTAGCTCTGTGTCAACCACCCAGAAACGTAACACGAATTAATAATGTGATTAGTCCGTCCGGCATAGCGCACGAGTTCAATTGCATCTCATCTGAAGCGTGTCAGTGACCACCATTGACTAACAACACATCGGACGAGCTATACGAGCACAACCACAACCACCTATGAAGTCACATTATCCCCCCCCCACAGACCCTCCCTTACCCCACACAGCACCCCCCCCACCACCCCCCGCTCCTCTCTCACCCACCTCCGACCGCCTCACTTCAACTTTCGTAATGGAAACGTTGCTCGTAAATCTGCAGGACGCTGCCAGAATTTTGACCCCGTGTCGGCCCGGGTTTTTTTGAAATCCTTATTACGGCTAAACCTCTTTCCAGAGCAAGCTTAGTCCGGCCGCAACTCCACAGCGAGCGAGCGAGCGAAAGTGCCGTCTTTCCCCTTACGCCGACCTACAGTCCCCCCCAACTCCCCTCTCGTATCCAATTCGCGAGGAAACCTTTCATAGACAATAATGGCGCATTAGCGGAGCCCACTGTAAATTGCACTCAAATTAATCCCTAGATAAAAAAAACATTCTAATTATTTTTTACGTACACGCGATTTTTTTTTTGAGTGCGTGCGCGTGTGTGCCTGCGTTAATCATTTTATGGGTTTTTTTTTGATGTTGCAAAAAAAAAAATCATTTCAACTCCGGCCTGTTTTACTGCTCAAACAAGAACGCGTAAATTTGCGCAGCCTCTTGGAAGCCCGACAGCGCGGAGTACATCGTGGTGCTTACCCAATAAAGATGAATGACAAGTTTAATTTTATTCCTCGAGTGTTGATTTAAGTGAAACTGCCCCCCCCCTTCCCGACCCTCTTTGAAGTCAATCGGCTACGTGGACACGGAGATGGTGTTGGGTTGGCGGCGGGCGGCGGGGGGTGCATAGAAGAGAGGAGACTTGGGACGGGTGGGACAATTCAGGCGAGAAATTATCGACAACGCCCGGAATATAATTGGCTGTAATATAATTGGTTACGTTAAGAGAACTCGTCCCTGAACGGCAAGGGGATGGGTTCGAATCCGGGTTCCGGCCAGGGATCATTATTGCTGTTGTCAACGAGCGTAAGTTTGATGATTTATAATAAAAAAAACATCATTAGTGGTTTTGACTTCACATCACCAATGCTAATCTCCTGCTTACAGCCCTTGGGCAGTGGTAGAAATTCCACGATCTGACGGTGGGTTAGAGTCTCCCCAAAGGACTCCCGCATGGATCGCGGGGCTCATGTTATGGACTCCTGAAGCGATGACATCATTGAGGCAATCGCCAAAACTAGGATTTGAACGAGCAAAACCTTCCGATTATGGGCCGCAATCTCTCGACCGCTGAGTCACTCGGGTCGCTGGTCATAGTTTCAGCCTGGTCACCAATCACGACAGTTCTGTAAAAAAAGAGTTTAGCTCACTGGGTTTAATGAGATCTTAATAATATTAGGCACCATGGTGGCGAGACGTTAACCACCTCGCCTGGTATGCAGGAGGTACGTGGGCATCGATCCCGACCCTGACGCCTGCTGTATATTTGGAGTTTGCGTGTCTCTCTCTCTCCCCATGGTCGCGTGGATATTCTCCGGGTCCCTTGGTTTTGCCCTCCACATTTCGAATCAACATCACGCGTTCAGAGTATTCGGCCGCTGTACATTTCCACACGTGATAAGCCACTTCGTTGGGCTATCATTTGTGGCCAGGTCGCATCTGAAAAAGAGCTACGTAGCTCAGTGGGCCTTACCTGGTCAAATAAACATTGTTTCATCGTTTAGTTGAATTTTGTCAAGTATTAGTATTTGTTACAGCACTTTGACAATCCTCTGGTTGATTAATGTTTCCCCCATGTTGTGTTGGAAGTCGTTTGACCATACTTCACCATGCTGGTCAGCGCTTCCGGATGGTGAAGGGATGAGATGTGGACTGGTTGCAGTTTATTACTCGCCACTGATGGTAGCCGTGAATGAGAATAAACTTCCCCCCCCCACCATAGTTCACTCCGCAAACCACTGCTCCACCGCACGGCCTCAATGGGTTCTTACCCTGGTTATAAGCAAATGCCATCTATCTTAACATCATTTCACCTCCTCGGATGTCACTTCATTTGGCTCAGGCTAGGCTGTGAAGGCTACCATTTAATGTCAGATTCATTGCATGCTCCTACTGAAGTGACTGCGGGTGTGATTTTGTGCCGGTCACCTTCCGGGAGTGAAATTCCCCCTGATCTGTCATCTTGCTAAAATGCGACATATATTATACATACAACCCTATTTACGATTTGCATTCCATGTGTGTATTTGTCAAGAACGAATCGATTCACGGCGCCCCCCCCCACCCCCATTTCTTTACACACCGCACCAGGTACTAATTTTAGGCTGAGTCAACCTAGGGGAGGGCCCAAAACCGGTTCATAAAATCGTCACTGGTGTTGTTGGTGGCCGTGAGCAGGAATCAAACTCGAGGTCGCCGGGTTCGCAAGCAGCAGCGCGATAACCACTTAACAGCGCCCCAAAAAGACAAACACACACACACACACACGTGTGTGTGTGTGTGTAAGCATACACACACACAGGTGTGTGTGTGTATGCTTACACACACCTGTGTAAGCATACACACACACGTGTGTGTATGCTTACACAAATGAACGCGTGCGCTTTTCACAAAGACAAACACCCCCCGTGTAGCCTTAATAATATTGCTTTCTTTGCTCAACGTGGCCAGTTTTGAACAGGGCAAGTCCCTTGTAGCAACACGACTTTACAATTGAGTATCGTCTATTTTACATAATCACGTGCCTCCCCCCATCACGGATAGACAAACGGACGGACAGGACAGACAGAGGAGCTACGTCTGAGTTGAAAGGCATTTAAAAAATGTGTTTTCCTGCTCGATGAGTGTGGGGTTGTGTTCATCTCTTCCGTTTACACTCCTGAGCCGACAATGGTGGAAATTTCACGTTCCTACGGCCAGGGGGTAAGTGACACCAACAAAGCAACCGCTTCATAAGGCCTCCTTTGCCAGTACCAAATATATATTAAGAGGGTTTTTCCCCTTTTTATCTGGCAACAAAACTGACAACTTTTGGCGTCATCTGGTCGAACACCATATGAGACTAGGCTAAAAGAAAAGCTGTCTCTGGTGTGGACCATTCAGTTTCAAGGACAATGCATAAATTATCAGAGTATTTGTTCTTGTTTGCCTTTGACTGCAAGTATAGTGGTTAATAGCAGAGGTGGGACAAAGTCATTGTTATGCAAGTCACAAGTAAGTCTCAAGTCTTTGCTCTCGAGTCCCGAGTCAAGTCGAGTCAAAGATGAGGCAAGTCCAAGTCGAGTCTGAAGTCATCAAAATCATGACTCGAGTCTGACTCGAGTCCAAGTCGCATGACTCGAGTCCACACCTATGGTTAATAGTAACATGATTCCTTGCAAAAGGGTGTCAGTTTTGTTGCCAGAAAAAAGGGGGAATACCCCTATTAGTAAAGCAACCACTGTTGACGTTCCCCCAACATTGGATTCGTTTCCTCAGCCCCGTCGAGATGGATAGGCCGAGCTGAAACCCAACCAGGATTTGAACTCGCAACCGTGTTTGTGACCACATTACCACCCCAGGCAGATTGATGCAGCGATGAGTCTAAATCGCTTTATTTCCGTAATGTTTCAATGTAAAACTGCTTGTAAAACTGCTTGGCAGCGATGTTCTTCATGTTAATAGTAATAACGCTCTACATCATTAGACCTCCATTGCCAGTACCAAAATATAATAATAGGGGTTTTTCCCCTTTTTTCTGGCAACAAAACTGAAACCTTTTTTCGAGGATTCACGTCTGCATTAACCACAATACTTGCGGTCAAAATGCAAACAAAAAACACATTCTGATAATATATACATTGTCCTTGAAACTGATTGGTCCACACCAGAGACAGCTTTCTTTTGAGCCTCGTCTCAATTGGTGCTAGACCAGATGACGCCAAAAGGCGTACAGCTGTACGTTTATCGGGAAAATCTCAAGACCCGTTTTCAGGACGATCCTTTATGTTTGGCCAATTCCATTGATAAGTATTTGGCTTTACGTGACAGGAAAGTGGATTACCCGAAGAACATCTGCACGTAGGGGCCGCCCATAAATGACGTCACGCACCTGGGGGGGGGGGTCAGACATTTGTGACTATGTATGAAATGCGACTTCCCATCAAAATGCGCAACTTTAAATAAATATAGACAACACGTTCTACTTAATTAAATAGACTTTTTAATAAATGTTTTCTCCTACAACATCAGAGTGCAGCGCCATATTAAATACACACTACAATGACAATAGTTTAAAGCGATTTGAAGCATGTTTTGTATATATTTGGGGGGGGGGGCAGCGCTTTGCGACGTCATATTTGAGGGGGGGGGGTCTGACTTTTTGTGACGCCGTGTGACGAGAGGGGGGGGGGGGGGTAAAAAATTGTCCAAAATCGCGTGACGTCATTTATGGACGGCCCCATACGACACTGCTTTTTCTGGAAGATTTTGTTGTTTTTGTAGGGGATGTTTCAATTTGCGTACAATACATTTTAAATGTATCTTGTAATTGTATTGTTTGTTGCGGTTGCACCCTAATCAAGAGCCGAATGGCTCACAGGGTTATTCCAAATGAATGAAACTGAAGCTGAATGCTCTACACAAGATGGATTCCACCCACTAATTGTACTGCCACCTCTGCATGCCAATGGGGGGTTCAGGAGTTTTACAATCGCTGTGAGAGTCACCATGCCGCGTCGCTCGCCACTGGTGGCAATGCACGCCTGTACTCCAGCACTGTGCATGTATGTTGAACTTCTTTCGCACCATACGTAGCGAGCCGCGCTAATCGGAGGTGCGTGGCAAGAACAACAAACTGCACACAAAAAGCAGTTCTCAAGAAAATGTTTTCAAGCGACGCGATTTTAAAGTGCTTCCTAACATCGGAAAAGGAAGAGTGTTCCAGACGGCCGCAGAAGCGCATTTGCGGAGGCGACGGTTGTTGGACCGCACAGATGTTGCAACACCTCCCTTCGAGTGGGCATCAAGGTGCCATACCTGAGCTTGACAAGATAAGGCTGTGCGGCAAACGTGGACCCCACCTGTCCCACCGGCATGGGGGATAGAGTGTTGCTCTCTGGACACACGCGTGTTCCACCGCATGCACACGCTTCCTACAACACGCGAACACTCATTGATTGGCCGATAACGCTTTTATATATGTCGAGGACAGCAGAGCTTGGCGCGAGTGGTGAGGGTTAAATGTCGCGCCGGTTCAACACCTGGTCGCTGCTGCTGCTGCTGCCGCCTTCCGACTTACCTGCGGTTTCTGATTGCGCCTGTGAGTTGTTCTCACTTTCTGGAAGAGTGAGCAAGTGAAATTATTACGTAAGACGCATGTCCCCCCCCCCAGCTTCCCATGGAAAGCGACTCAATTGTCGCTTAGGCACAATTATTTCGCCTCCAGAATAATAGTCCAATTATGTAATGGAAATTGTTTAATGAGTTCATTAAATGCTTAACGAGTAAATTGATTGCAGTCACTTTTAACCTGAGCTTGCTAATAGTTTCAAGCAAGAGTGACAAACAACATTAAGTCTGTTGTGCTGAGATGTTCATCAGCGGTGGATAGCAACGCACACAATTGCACTACCCCTATATATGAAAATGGTTGATGACACTGCCTTTACTTTGTTGTATTAGATTGGGAAAAAAATAACGATTGCCTGCATGAATTGTGTGCCACCGCATTTGCTGGACATGTCATAAAGGCGCGACATTTCTGTCTGAAGGTCATGACGACAATAGCAGTGATACTCAAACTACTGAACTCTCAAGTCGTCGCTTCACGCGTGGTGCTCACACTCAAACGCGTTTTCGCTATAACGCAGTTGCTCCACCCGGAAACACTTTGCACAACGCGGAATGCGCACCGTTATAACGCGGAACGAGTACCGTTATAATGCAGAACGAGCACCGTTATAACGCGGAACGAGCACCGTTATAACGCGGAATGAACGCCGTTATAACGAAGAACGAGCCCCGTTATAACGAAGAACGAGCGTCATCATAACGCGGAACGAGCACCGTTATAACACGGAACGAGCCCCGTTATAACGAAGAACGAGCACCGTTATAACGTGGAATGACCGCCGTTATAACGCGGAACGAGCGCCGTTATAACGCGGAACGAGCACCGTTATAACGCGGAATGAGCACCGTTATAACGAAGAACGAGCACCGTTATAACGTGGAACGAGCACCGTTATAACGCGGAATGAGCACCGTTATAACGAAGAACGAGCACCGTTATAACGTGGAACGAGCACCGTTATAACGCAAAACGAGCGCCGTTATAACGAGGAACGAGCACCGTTATAACGCGGAACGAGCACCGTTATAACAAAGAACGAGCACCGTTATAACGCGGAATGAGCACTGTTATAACGAGGAACGAGCACCGTTATAACGCAAAACGAGCGCCGTTATAACGAGGAACGAGCACCGTTATAACGCGGAACGAGCACCGTTATAACGAAGAACGAGCACCGTTATAACGTGGAACGAGGGCATCGTTATAACGCGGAACGAGCGCCGTTATAACGCGGAACGAGCGCCGTTATAACGTGGAACGAGGGCCGTTATAACGAGGAACGAGCACCGTTATAACGCGGAACGAGCGCCGTTATAACGCGGAACGAGCGCCGTTATAACGTGGAACGAGGGCATCGTTATAACGTGGAATGAGCACCGTTATAACGCGGAACGAGCGCCGTTATAACGTGGAACGAGGGCCGTTATAACGCGGAACGAGCGCCGTTATAACGCGGAACGAGCGTCATTATAACGCGGTTTCTGAGCAGTCGACGACGAACTAATTTTTGGAGCTGCGCAGCTGAGCGTAACAGTGACACAGTAAAACGGAATGGCACACTAACGCGGCTGCATAGACTCAGTTATTTGTCCTGCCATCTTACCGTGCGCGTACATCGTATCTGGCCAAACTTTATCGTTACATTACGGGGAAATTATTGTTTCGCTTGACCCGGAACTTTGCAGAAATGCATGTACCGTGTTAAACGAATAATTGCTGTATATTAGAAAGTTTTTTTTTCTTTTTCCGGATGGATTCTTGCAATTTTCTCACGTAAGCCAAAACATATAATTGACTAGCAGACGCATACTAACTGGCGCTCCTGCTTTGTTACGACTGTGTTGTGTCGTTTAAATAATGCACTCTTGAGGAAAAATGCAATCTTTGTAAAAAACGACATCCTTGCACTTAAAACAACACGAGCGCGCACATTATTAGTTCACACTTTCAGTCATCGGAATGTTGATTTCAATGCAGATTTCCAAGCTCATTTTCGCGTTACAATGTTTATGTTTTTTTTGTTTCCCGCCTCAGCCCATATAAAACACGTTCTTCTTTCTGTTTTGTTCAAACCCGTTGACAATGTAGGTCATGCCGCAAAGAAAACCATGGCATCAGTTGCCGGATTCGAGATGAAATTTGTCATGCATTACCATTCTGTTTATTCTCTCGTAGACGTAAATAACGACCGTGTCGGCGTATGGATTAATCGCGCAACGGGACATGCATCTCACGCGAGATTTTCCGCGGTGCAATTGCTACACTGTATGTATGCGCTTTAATTAGCCCTGTGAAACGACTCGTCTTCATCAGGCTCACCCTTTCATCTTCAGCAATGCCTCTCCTGCCTCAATAAGCGAGCTGATAAAATACCAACAGCCTATCCCTAACTAGCTCTATCGCCGGAGCTCCTGTGGGTAGTTATTAGGGACATGTATTTAACACTTTCATGGTGATAATCATCTGCAAAATGCACCCTGGATTTGCCCACCACACACACACACAGCCCACACCTCGACTTGCGCGCGCGTGTGTGTTTATATACACTAGCTTCTTAGCCTGTCCTGGGACGGAAGCTGTAATATTTAGGGGGGAAATTTAGCAGAGTATAATTTTATCTTGTGTCAATTTAATGGCAGTTAATCTTGCGCAAAAGAATGCCAGCAAACACTTCGCTGCAAGTTCACTGTAGCACTGTATTAATGGCAGTGATTTTTGCACGAAACGAAGTCATAAAACACCTCACTTCATGTCACTGTAGCACTGTATATAAGTGACCTTCAATTTGTTCAAATTCGCTGGGGTTGAAATAAATTGGAAATCGATAACAATATCTGGAAAATCACCGATAAATGTCTATTTTACCATAATGCAGAAGCATAAATTCGACTTACCTTTTGTCTCAAGTGCTGAAGAAATAAATAAAGACACCAAATCCACTTTGTTGCTGCGTAAAATTATTTATTAGATTCACTTCCAATAAAGAAACATCAAACTTGAAGCAAATTTTCGATTTTTATTTCATTTCCGCTCGACCTTCTGCGCGAGTGTAAAAATCCACCCGCTCATGAATATTAATGACGAGGGGTGGGGGGTGCGGCACATGACGTCACGCGCGGGACACACAGACATTCATGGCTCATTATAGTAGTAATTTTTTATGGG
This sequence comes from Lampetra fluviatilis, assembly GCF_964198595.1. Classification (NCBI taxonomy): domain Eukaryota; kingdom Metazoa; phylum Chordata; class Hyperoartia; order Petromyzontiformes; family Petromyzontidae; genus Lampetra; species Lampetra fluviatilis. The sequence continues at coordinate 7,496,774 of NC_136310.1, forward strand.
GAATGGTATTGTGGTGGTCAGCGCACAGCGCTAAGAAACCCAGTGACCAGAGTTCGATTTCCCACTCACGGCCAACACAAGCAGCGAATATCTAAACTAGTCCTGGGCCTCCCCTAGGTCGATTCAGTCTCAAATGAGTACCTGGCGCGGTGTGTAAACATCGGCGTTCGGGAGACAAAGGCGGTCGGGCCTGGCCTTGGCCACCCAATGCCCTCGTGTGCCGTTCCGTCCTTCAGAGGTGCTCGCTAACAATCTGTCAGGGATATACCGAAAGATACTTGCATGTGTACCGTACATCTCTCCATACCATCAAAGGACGAGACGAGAGCACATTTTTACAAGAATTGTCATGGGTGGTGTGTCGGTGGGAGTCACGTGACGTGAGAATCTAACAAGCCGCGCGTGTTTGTATATTGTTAGATGTTAATTTATTCACCCGCTGAACATGCTTTCAAGTAAATGCATGGGAAAAAAAGACACTTTTCTCTCTACCGCCGCCGCTACTGCTGTCAGGGCTGTTGACAGACTGGGGAATCGTGACTATTTATGACTGCCTAGCACTGCTCACAGAGCACTTCCGACCTTTTAATCTGGAGATCAATTTAGTTTTGAGATTTAAGCAGCGCCTCCTCGCAGCTAGGGCAACACAGCACACCACGCCGTGGTGCGGAATAGTGCCGTGCGCGTGCATCATCCCTCGTGGATCAAAAGAATTCATGTTTCACCAGAATCATGTTTTTCACTTCAACTCCACCAATATCACTATGTAGCACTATTTTTATTCCTGGGTAGTAAGTGTTTTTTCGGCATTGCTTATTTCCCTAAAAAGTATAGAAAATGGCTATTATTTCCACACACACACTTTGCTTTTGTGACCAGGACAGTGATATTTTGAAATGTACCTATTTTCAATGAGACAATGGGCGTATTTTTGTCTTTTCGTTCACAAAGTCAAAAAAAAATAACATATGAATCGAAATTTATATGTATTTATACTAAAGTAATATCAAAATGGCTACAAAATATTTAGAAGCGAGTAGTTTTTTGAGATTTACGATTATACTGTAAATCACTTTCACGAATCAGCCCCCAAACGCAGTTTCCCAGCATGTTCTCGTTATACTGTCATTGGTAGCGGCGTTCAAAGTCCAGCATATCCTGGTGGAAGCACTCGCCTTGCTCCTCCGAGTGAGCTCCCATGTTCTCCTTGAATTGATCAAGATGAGCATCAAGGAAATGGACTTTGAGGGACATCCTACAGCCCACTGTGACGTAGTTCTTCACCAGTCTCAACCAGCTCCACATCGTTTTCGACCTTGTGATTGCCCAGGAAGCCACGAACCACTGCGACAAAGCTGTTCCAAGCCGCTTTCTCCTTACTAGTGAGCTACTTGGGGAATTAATTGCACTCCAGGATCTTCTTTATCTGTGGTCCGACGAAGACACCGGCTTTGACCTTTGCTTCAGACAGCTTAGGGAAGAAGTCTTGAAGGTACTTGAAGGCTGCCACCTCCTTATCTACAGCTCTGACAATTGTTTCATAAGGCCCAATTTGATGTGCAGTGGTGGCATCAGCACCTTTCGGTGGTCCACCAGTGGGTCCCACTTGACGTTGTTCCTCCCCACAGAGAACTCGGTCCGCTGTGGCCAGTCCCGCTTGTGGTAGTGCATCTTGGTGTCTAAATCTTTTGTAGTCATTTTTGTATTACTTTAGTATAAATAGATGTTAATTTTGATTCATATGTTGGTTCTTTTTGACTTTATGTGAACGAAAAGACACACATTCGCCCGTTTTCTCATTGAAAATAGGTAAATGTCAAAATATCAATGTTCTGGTCACAAAAGCAAACTTTGTGGGGAATAATAGCCGTTTTCTCTACTTTTGAGGCATACGCAATTAGGAAATAACACTTACTACCCAGGAACAAAGCAAAAGAAAATGCATCACACAGTGCATTTTATATATATACTGTACCGTCTTAGCTTTCATGGGAAAGTAGCCCCATCCAGTTAGCACGTTCTCACCACCCTGCAATGTCCAGTAACTCCTGCCACTGGCGATGGGGCCCTGGTGCTGTGATCGTCCTAGTAACAACAGCTGCGTATAGATTTCGATTTAAAGCTTTCGTGACTGCAGGGATTCATCTTCTTGGTTCTTTCGGTAAAGTCACGTAGAATGTAAATAATAAAATAATAAAAATAAAACATAATAAAATAATTCTCACGACGTTTCGGCCACAACGCAAGCAGCCGTCCTCAGGTGTTTTATTTTTTATTATTTTATTATTTCCATTCTACGTGACTTTACCGACAGAACCAAGAAGCTGCGTATAGGTCATTGGGCCTTGCCGGCACAACAGCACGTTGCTGTGATAACAGTTATTACAGGGCCAAACTCGTGTACGTGTTTAACAAATAAAATTACGAGCGGCGGGTACCCATTATTTATCTATACATCTGCGGAGAGCATACATGTAATTAGTGGTTTACCCCCGAGGGTTATTTAAACAAAGAATCCAGAGAGATTTCGTTTAACCTGTGTGTGTGTGTGGCAGGGCATTTCCAAACACGGGGGACACGTGGGAATGAGCGGGCATTTAGCGCAAACATGTTTCCAGCGAGTGCGATTGCAGCACCGAGATGAGTATCACTAATTCTCTTCTTTTTTTAGCAGCAGACTGCGTGGGCTACCGGTGCCCTTTGTGACAGCAGCCCCGTTGCAGTTTCGTAAATAATTATTTGGCGGCGGTGGCCAGATGCCGCTGCTGCTGCGGCTGGATGTGGTTGCACAACCACCAGATAACGGGGAAAAATCACAAATCTCAACACGTTTTGTCAATCGCACCGTGGCCTCGATAGGAAAAATATACAAAAGTATATCAAGTTAAATAACACTGGTCAACAAAAAAAAAATTCTGGCCTGGACTTTTGCAGCTGTTTTAGACTAATTTCAGGGTGCTGATTCCAAATCTGATCTCAGATTTGCTCTATCACATCTCATTTTATGCTATCGGCATACCCCATTTTCATTGATTTTACCTGAAATTAACTCTGTCACTTATGATTGCAAGTTGTTGCGAGTCAGTGACTGCTTTAGTGTTAAAATATGGTGCTGTATTTTTAGGATAGTGTGTTTATAATATCATTTTATGTAGATATCCACATTTATTTGATATTTTTCTTCTGCAGTTTTAATTGAAAATGCAATATTTGATATCTCAAAAACCTGATGTGATAGACAAAAACTGATGCCAGATTTGGAATCAGCACCTCAAAATTACCTTAAAACCGCTGGAATACTTTATGCCAGAAAAAGTGTGTTGACCAGTGTAATCAGTAACATACCGTGCAATGGCCATATTTTCATAGCGCAAGATGGTGAAGAAGGCCCATTACCTGAAACGTCGGCTATTATATATTTAGTTCTTACTTTTAAGGCCACCGTATTAGTGACGGATGTGTTGAACTTATTTGTTATTTCATTTCGTGTGTTGTAATACGTTCACGACACACCTGCAGCCATTAGCGGCCGCTACATTATTCACAATGTTGCCAAAAAAACCCGTCGATTCTTCATTGACAAAGTTCCCCGTGTACCTATGAGGGGATGGTATGGCCAGCACCATGCCCGTCCGCCTTTGTCTCCCCAGTGCTGATGTGTAGACACTGTATCACGGCACTCATTTTGAGGCTGAGTCAATCTAAGAGAGGCCCAGAACCGGTTCAGATATAAGCCACGGATGTTAGCCTCGAATAAGAAATGCGGTGAGCTTAGCACGACACTACCGTTCCCCAACGCAACACACACACGAATCACAACGCACCCCGGCCCCATCTGTGAATCCCGACATTATGGCACGGGATTTTTAAAAGGAACACCAAAATAATGGGAATGCAAAAACTAGAATACAACTGTAGCATTCGTTCATTTATGAAAACGTTATCAATTTAAATATTTTAAGAAAGCACTGGTGATGATAACAGTACTATAAAGGACAGCAAATACATACCACAAATATAACTAAGTGAGAGAAAAAAAATGGCAGCCTTAATTGCAAAGTGCATTAATTACACGCTGAGAAAATAATTAGATTTTGTTTTGCCGCGCACATTCTGACAGCCGAAATTAGGCCTTTCCTCAAGAGGCTGCCGTTACGCCGAGTGAGATTCGCACCATTCGGATATTTGTCTCCCGTGGCATAAAAAGCAATACTTCTGTACAAGACACTCTCAGACTTATAGAACTCATTTCCGTGCCATGGTCAGATCATTACTTTCCCATTTGTTTTTTTTTATTATTACCGGGAAATTCGTCTTGCCTTAGCTGTGATGGGGGAATTGATCGACACCCACGCACGTGTTCTTCTCCGAGTGCTCCGGATTCGTGTATTAAAAAAATACTCATTCATTTGCTGATAAAATCTTCATATATAAAAAACGATACTCTTGTGGTTCTTTCGGTAAAGTCACGTGGGTATAAAATAAAATAAATCACGACGTTTCGGGCGCAACACAAGCGTCCATCATCAGGTGGGAAAGCATGGTCTGCTGCTGAGGCAGACTGTTTTAAAAGGTTTGAAATGGGTGTAGCCCAAGGGTCATAAAGAGGTGGCAGGGGCTAGTGATGTTAATGTAATAAACGACTGGACCACGATGTCTGGCTCAGTGTCCTTTATTATTCGGTTCGTGCTGTACACCCACACGGCTGTCTTTACTCTGTAGCTTCTCCACGGTGCTGACTCCAATGTCGGCCCGATCCCCAACAGCAGCTCCGCTGCTGTTTCTCTCACACAGCCCCCCTTGGCTGTACTCTCTGCTGCTCTTCTCCCTCCGCAGCTCTCACCGCTTCTTGCTCTCTCTCTCTCCCTCCGCAGCTCCTCCTGGCAGCCACACCGCTGCCTCTAACTCGCAGCCCTCCTGGCTGTCTCCTCCCCAGCTGCACACCACTCCGCAGCTTGCTCTTATCTTCGGGGTTGGCTCCCGATCGCCGTCGGCGCCCCCCCTTCTCCACACTTGCCCGCGTGGCCTCACTCTTTTCCGCTCACACCCCGACTGCCTTCCCCTTCCGGTTTACCCGCTTAAAGCCCCGAACCTTACCCCCACGTCACATGACTCCACCCCCCGTGACGTCACCTCCGGAAGGTCGCTTACGCCCGCATTACACCACCCTCCCCCGTAGAAAAATCCCAGCCGACCTCGGCTGACCAATAGCAAATCGTAATGCGGCGAACCGAGCTTCCCCCCCTAAAGGACACTAAGCATATAATGTAACAGCAAGAACAACAACAACGCAATCAACATCAACGATCGTACAAAAGCATGCAATAAATACAACTGTAAGAAGAAAATAACAAGACAACAACACTCAACGAAACGTAAGCGATTTGGAACGTGTGCGGGTCGCCGGCCCGTCCCGGACGGTCGGCGGCCCACTCGCAGAACGGGAACGCGATGAAAGTCGAGGAACGACAGGGGGTAATCCCCCTGTCGCAGCTGGAAGTCCACCGCCGTCCCGTGTCTCTAAAGAGTTAGTCTTGGGCTTGTCCTGTGACCGTGCCCGCAGCTGGGTCGGAAGGGCTGCAGGGCTCGAAGGTCCCGCAGACCTGGCAGGCGTCCTCCGAGCAGGGCCCCTCGTCCCCCGCAATGTCACGGCCGGCCTGTCTGTTTCGGAGGATCTTTAGCCGACTTGACCGGTGCCGAGGCCTCCTGCTGCGGCGGAGCCGGGAAGCGGGCCCAGCAGTCTCTGGCGTAGTGGCCCCTACGCCCGCAGCGGAAACATTCGGCCTCGTTGCGCCGAAGCGCAGGCCTCGCCTCCTGACGGCCCCGTTCTGGTAGCACCGCACGCGGTCTCGGCCCGCCGCGTCCCGTCCATGGAGCGGAGGCGGCCGTCAGTTGTTGAGGGCCCCGGTCATCCGGAACATAGACGGCCTGCGCAGGGTTCCACCCCAGCGCATCCCCTTCTTTGACGGGCCCCCCCGTCCACGCCGTCACTTGTTTCCAGCGACGGAGGTTGAATTGCGCATCGAGACACTTAGCAGCCATCCGGGAAGTTAGCCTCTCATGCCCACACACAGGCATGGGGATCCCTAGATCCCGAGACAACTCCAACATTTTCCCTAATATGAGAGGCTCAAGCAGGTCCTGTGGCGTCTCAGGATAAGCTGCCATGGCCAGCTCCAGCACCGCACCCCTGAACGCCACGGGCGACTCCTCTGGTGCTCGTTGTCGTTGAGCGAATCGCCGATGCGCATCATCTGGTGGCTCATAAGCATCGGCCATTTCTTGAAAAACACCACGTAAAGTTGCCTTCTTATCGGTCGCTATGGAACGGAAGAATCGGACAGATTCGTCGTCCAGAAGAGTCGGCAACACCTCCAAAGCCTCCGCATCGGTCCATCTTGCTGTGCGTACCGCCGCCAAGAAGCGGCAGGCGAACGCGCTCCAGTCCCCACCGACGGAAAATTCTTTAACTGTTGTAAGGTGGCGACTCCGACTCCTCTTCCCGCCGTCTTCCAATGGTGGTGGTTGTGATGGCAAATTCAAAATGGCGTCGGCCCGCGGCGTGGCCAAGATGGCGGTTTGGCGCCACGGAGCGCGCAAAATGGCGGCCTCTTGCCGCGTGGGCAATGGCGGCGGCAGGACAGGCAACGTGGCGGCCCGCGGAGCACCACTTGCATCATCCATCGTCCTTGGCGCGACGAGATGGCATAGATGCGCCAGGACGTCCTGAAGTGCCTCCAGTTGTACCGCCATCGCTTGCCATCGTTGATCCGCGTCTGATGATGTCGACGGACCCGCCACCGCGCCAACATCCTCCACACCCGTTCCCGTGGTCGCCTCAGCCTGGCTCTCCTCCACCACCCCAACAGGATCCGTGGTTGGAGGGAGTTCGTCGTCGTCGGACGAAGAAGCCGATGCAGGCGCCGGATTAACTTTCTTCCTCACTTGTTTCGACATGCCGTTGCACTTCCGACACCAGTGTAATAAACGACTGGACCACGATGTCTGGCTCAGTGTCCTTTATTATTCGGTTCGTGCTGTACACCCACACGGCTGTCTTTACTCTGTAGCTTCTCCACGGTGCTGACTCCAATGTCGGCCCGATCCCCAACAGCAGCTCCGCTGCTGTTTCTCTCACACAGCCCCCCTTGGCTGTACTCTCTGCTGCTCTTCTCCCTCCGCAGCTCTCACCGCTTCTTGCTCTCTCTCTCTCCCTCCGCAGCTCCTCCTGGCAGCCACACCGCTGCCTCTAACTCGCAGCCCTCCTGGCTGTCTCCTCCCCAGCTGCACACCACTCCGCAGCTTGCTCTTATCTTCGGGGTTGGCTCCCGATCGCCGTCGGCGCCCCCCCTTCTCCACACTTGCCCGCGTGGCCTCACTCTTTTCCGCTCACACCCCGACTGCCTTCCCCTTCCGGTTTACCCGCTTAAAGCCCCGAACCTTACCCCCACGTCACATGACTTCACCCCCCGTGACGTCACCTCCGGAAGGTCGCTTACGCCCGCATTACATTAATGTGAGAAATTAGCATGTAACTGTAAGATAGGACAGCGGCCTCCTCGACGAGTGGCTATGTTAATGTGGGAGATTAGCATGATGTCAATGGTGAATGGCATGGAGATTCAGAGACTCGCATAGAGATCCATAGACTTGCATAGAGACGCACAAGCTGTAGTAGAGACGCAACGGGATTCACACTGAGAGTGGCAGATGTAAAATATACGTAACCTCAGAACGGAGCCCGGCGAATTATCTGAAAAGCCGTAAACGAATGATCGATAGCGCCCAGCGATGTAACCATGTGGCCCACGCTTTGAGAGGCTGGGGCTCGCAGTCGCACTGTGGGCCATTCTTAACTGTCGATTGTTGGAGGGGGACAAGATGCCCACGTCCGCCATGCTGAAGTTCTAGCGATGGGATGAAAGCAGTGATGGCGAAAGTGTGCCAGCGTCACCAACACTGGCCGAGTATTGGCTCTGTATATTCCAGTCGAGCTCATCATTCAGGGGCTACCCGCTGCTGCGTTAGCAAGTGGTGCACGGGCACAATATTTACGAAACAAACTCGACACATTCTTCAATAGCGCTGTGGCCTTAAGGGGGAAAGTATCGAATAGGCACCATATAAAACTAGAAACATTTGTTTATTTTACCAGGTAAGGCCCACTGAGCAATACAGCTTTTTTTCAGAAGTGACCTGGCCACAAATCATTACCCAACGAAGCGACTTATCATCACGTAGGAAATGTATATCAGCCAAATGCTCAAAACGCATGTTTCTAAATGTGGAGGGGAAAACCGGAGGGCCCGGAGAAAAATCCACGCGACCACGGGGAGAGAGAGAGACACGCGAGGCAGTGAACATCTCGCCACCACGGCGCCCTCTGATGCGATTGAAGACACAAACACTGCGGGCGATCGCGTTGCTCGTCAGGGACGCTGGCATTGGTTGCTCTGAGGCCCGCCGAGTCTCATGATTTAATGAGTGGGCGATTTGAGAGCTTGGGCCACATTCCAAAAGCCGGTTGCTGAACTTTAATCCGGGCTTTGCTTTGTTCGGGAGATACTACCAGCGCTGGGTACATGCATAACTTTCGATCGTCGTCATCAGCATCATCCGACTACTGCCTTAAAACACTCAAGTAGTTCTAAGTCACAGGCCAGAGTCCTTGTATATTGGGCACCGGAAAAATGGCGTTAAGACTGTTGGCGTACACCCACGTCCCGTACGGCCACCTGATCGCCGGATCGCATGAGGCAAAAATAAACCTCCGGGGATTTTATCTCCGGCAAAAAAAAAAAACGCATCGGATTAAATGCAATCAGCACGTATCACGGCATACGGACCCACTACGAGTTTCATACGGGGAAAAAAAATTTCAAACGAGACCCCGAGTGCGATTGTGGAAAGCACGAGTTTCAAAAACTACACAGGAGACGTGTAGAAAAAGCGCCGTGGAAAAGCCAACGAGATTATCGATCCACTGCTGGATAAAGGCAACTCCAAACTGCCACGCAGGATGACAAAACCATTACTTTTTAACCCGTGGCGGCAGGCCACGATAAGGGGAGAAGCATCACGTACACGATAACGTTTGGAAAAGTAAAACGCAACAGGAAAGGGAAGAGAGAAGCGAAAGAATGACAAATGAGAGGAAAGTAACGGAAAAATACTCTTGGTTTTTTTCGGTAAAGTCACGTAGGTATAAAATTTTATTAAATCACGACGTTTCGGGCGCAACACAAGCCTCCATAATCAGGTGCATGGTCTGCTGCTGAGCCAGCTGCTGAGGCAGACCATGCTTCCCCACCTGATGATGGATGCTTGTGTTGCACCCGAAACGTCGTGATTTATTTTATTTTATACCCACGTGACTTTACCGAAAAAACCAAAGAGTATGGATTCCTGCAGTCACGAAGCTTTAAACATAACGGAAAAATAACGGGGAAATGGGGACCAAAAGTTCAGGAAGTAGAGAAATCAATAAGTAGCTACATAAGGGTTTCGATTCTGCTGCACAGAGCAGTGTCTTCTTCTTGGTTCTTTCGGTAAAGTCACGTAGAAGGGAAGTAATAAAATAATACAAATAAAACATAATAAAATAATTCTCACGACGTTTCGGCCACAACGCAAGCAGCCGTCCTCATGTGAAGACCAGGTCTGTCGGGGAGACAGCGTCTGAATGCAGTGTCTGTTTTCATAGGGAGCGGCGGCTGGGAGAGGGGATGGATTCAAAGTGGCCACAGAGCAAGTCACGTGATCACGGGAGACTTGAGCTGATACAGATGTGCAGATAACCTATGCAAATTAACCGCAGGAAATAATTGGAAGACTCAATAAAGCTGCAAGGTTGGGTACAGGTTAAAGTCCAGCCAAACTATATTTGTGCAGAACAAGTTCTTAATACAGGAGGTACACAACTGGATACTGATGTGAAGAGTGATTCCTCAAAGGTTTAAATCAAGAGACCGGCACTGATCGTGCGCACCGATGATGACAGACCTCACGTCACGCGGCAGTCAAATTTTTTTTAAATAAATGCAGGAAAAAAACGTTGACATCTCGGAAGTGAAAAGTTTTCATCTAATATAGAAATAACATCCCAGGGGGAAATGCTGACAATGCCGCTCAATTATTATTTTTACATTTTCTAAGCCAGGCAGCGCATAAAAAAAAAATTCCAAAGACTGAAGAGCCAAGCCCGGAAGCCGAATTTGACACGACACTTCAAAAACTGAGAAGCAACGTTCAAAAGCTGCGGAAAGCCTCGGAGAATGGGTTACTTTTTCTTGTTTATTGGCGCACAAATGGCTTGCCGGTGACGTCTCGCCGCGAGTGACGCGCTCTGTACGGCACCCGTGCCGGTGGCACGTCGCTGACGACTTTGTCACTTTTCCCAGAGTTCGTTTCTCGGGCCAAGTTCGTTCCGCGCAGATTCCCACGAGGCGACCGTGCAACGCGATGCCGTGCAGTTAAACGCAGACAACAACAGCGGGTGGAGGGTGCTCACATCATTTCACAGCCCTGAGTCGGTGATGGAAATTCCACAGTCCTATGGAGGGGTGGCTTATGAAAAAGTCACCGCGAAATGTGCCCGATGTTGTGAGATACTGTATCGGTTGAGCCTGGATAATGATTAGATGGGCAATTGACAAAGATCCCCCGTAAAGGATAAACAGACTATTGAGGCAAGTGCTGTTAGCGAAGCACCGAGGAAGGCCGAAACGGTGCACCAAGGGGTGGGTGGCCAGCACCACGACCGGCCGCCTTTGTCTCCCCAGTGGCGACGTTTAAACATCGCACTAGGCAATCATTCGAGGCTGAGTCGACCTAGGGGAGGCTCAGGACCGATTCAGATAATCGTCACCGGTGTTGTCCGTGAGCGGGAATCGTACTTGGGTCGCCAGGTTCGTAGTGCAGCGCGCTAACCGCTACGCTACCACTCCCCGCAAGGGCAACCAACATGCAACATGTTACATGCGTGTTAGGTTCATGCGGGGCTATGTGGCGGTCCAACCCGAAAACACAGCGGGCAGCCGGACGTCACGGCCGCGATTATCCACGCCGGCGTTTTTTTTTTACTTTTCACCATTCTGAACCGCAAACAACAACAGCAAATTATACCACAGCAATCGGGACGCCACGGCCAACCGGCTTAACGGCCCCTCAACCATCACGAGAGAGAGCGGGGGGGGGGGAAAGGAAACCTCAACGGGATCGCACACCCACCCTCTCGGTCGTATCCCCAGGAACTTCATACAGCTCAAAATCCCATTTTCACAAAGCGACACGTGTCCTCTTTTTTTGTCTCTCGCGATTTCCCCCGTCCCCTACCCCCCCCCCCCATTTCTCCTGGCGCTTCGTAATCGCATGAAGCTCGCCCACCGCTGCCAAACCGCCGAGTGCCCGAGGAGGAGTTGGTTGACCTCTTAGCCTCGACGCTCGGGCGCGACGGTCGGACCTTATAAGTTTAACAACTGTGAGCAAACGCGAGCGGGGGGCCCCGCTGGGAAATCAATGCCTTCGCGCGCGGTCGTTTGCATTTAATAATCCGCGTGCGTGCGCGCGCGTGCGTGCGCGCTCGAGGATCATCTCCCGATGTGCTCGGCGCGAGAGGTTACGTTTTCACGCGCGGTCGATCCGTGACGGGCATTTTTATTGCGAGCCTGGCTCTTAAATCCGTCATTTCGGGGACCCCGGGGTGGGGGGGGGGTTGGGAGAGGAATGACGCCACGAGCTGTACGTTTTGGGCCGCGAGGGAATCGGTGCAAAGTCGCTGCAAAGCGCTTCGCTCCAAGTGTTACATTTGTTTTGATTTTTTTCCCTCCTCGCTCTTGTCGCTCGCAGCCTCGACTGTGACATCGGCGTTTAAACGAGGTCGTTTTGTTACATCCTCCTCATCCCCCGTCCCCCTGCTCTTTCTGGATGAATGCCCAATGGAACAAAACCCGCCCCGCACTCCACCCCATCCTATTTAACCATACTTCACCACCCTGGTCAGTGCCAATGGTGAAGGGGGGGTGGCCCATGTCGTCGCAAATGTTCGGCGATGCCAGGGATCGAACTCGGGTCACCGGATTCATAGCGTCGGTTACTAACCGTGGACGCCAAGGTGGCGAGATGTTAACTACCTCGCCTGGTATGCAGGAGGTCGTGGCTTCGATCCCAACCCTGACGCCTGCTGCTGTGTTTTTGGAGTTTGAATGTTGTCTTTCTCTCCCCGTGGTCACGTGGATTTTTCTCGGAGCATTCCGCTTTTCCCCTCCACATTTAGAAACGTGCCTTCAGAGTATTTGACTCCTAGAAATGTCCACACGATAAACCACTTCTTCGACTTATAATTTGTGATAGCCAGGTTGCTTCTAAAAAAGAGCTACACAGTATGGCTCATACTCTTTGGTCCTTTCGGTAAAGTCACGTAGGTAGAAAAATAAAACAAAAACATAATATATCACGACGTTTCAATCGCAAGACAAGCGGTCGTCCTCAGGAGGAAAAAATAATCCAGCAGTGGAACTGCTGAACCAGGAAGAACACAGCGAGAGAGCTGTTACAACAAGAGGTTATGCACGTGGCGAAGGGCAAGCAGGTGGGGTCTGAGCTGGAAAGGAATTCCTTCCCCGCACGCAAGCACGTCAGTTGTGTTAATGGAGGAGATTAGGGAGAGAGATTAGCATGAAATTATCTTCCGTCGCCGCATAAGAGTGTCGTCCCCGCATATGCGCACAACAGCAGTGTTCATGGGAGATTAGCACTGTGTTCATTACAGAGATTAGGCAGGGAGATTAGGGGGATTAGTTAGTTAATGTCATGTCTATGTGTAACACAAGTATGGCTCACTGGGGCCTTATCTGGTAAAATCAAACATAGATTAAAGTCAAGGACAATGCATATATTATCAGAGTGTGTTTTTTGTTTGCATTTTGACTGCAAGTATTGTGGTTAATGCAGACATTAATTCTTGTAAAAAGGTTTCAGTTTTGTTGCCAGAAAAAAGGGGAAAAACCTAATTATTATATGTTGGTACTGGCAAAGGAGGTTTAATGATGTAGATGCTCACCCCGAGCCCTCATTACTTTGGTAATGCATTGTCTTTGAGCTGTACGCCTTTTGGCGTCCTCTGGTCGAGCACCAATTGGGTCGAGGCTCAAAAGAAAGCTGTCTCTTGGTGTGGACCCAATCAGTTTCAAGGACAATGCATATGTTATCATAGTATGTTTTTTGTTTGCATTTTGACTGCAAGTATTGTGCTTAATACAGACATGAATCCTCGTAAAAAGGTTTCAGTTTTGTTGCCAGAAAAAAGGGGGAAACCCCCTATTATTAATAGATTAAAGTCGTTTTAAGTTTTTTTCTTAATCCACTGCGACGTCGGCTCTGCCCAACGAATCAGCCGTCTCGTTGACAATTGCATCGTTCAAGCGGGGTGCGGTTCCGTGCACACGCTAAGCCCGTAAGCGAAGGTTTTTGCTTTTGTAAATAGATTTGGCAGGTCCATCCATCGTGCCGCACATCCCACGTGTGCGTCCCTTTACGTACGCAACGCCGCTCGGCTCTAGCCGCCGCGTGTCCAGTCTCCAATGCCTTTTGTGTGCACACAAACTACGTCTGGTGGTGCTGCTGCTGTTGCTGTGTTGGTACACCACCACCACCACCAACAATAGCAACTCCACACGCTCGGGTCAATAACTCTGTGTGTTTACTCTTAGGTTTTTTCGGTAAAGTCACGTAGGTAAAAATAAATAATGAAAATAAAATAATAGAAATAATAATAGGAATAAAATTATAAATCACCACGTTTCGGAGGCAACGTGACTTTACCGAAAAAACCTAAGAGTATGAATCCTTGCAGTCACGAAAGCTTCAAATCTAGAAGTATGTGTGTTGCTTTAAAATGGGAAAAAACCCGGATATAATAGGCAATGTTTCAGGAAATGGCCTTTGTTCATAACGCATATATGGCCCTTGCCCCAAGGCCGAAATATATTGCTAGAAACAATATAAAAAAATCATTTCTATGCGATGTAAATAAAAACAACAATTTGCTAAACATTGGCCACAAGATCTGGACTTCTGTTTATATTATTGTGGTTATGGTTGTACTTTATAAATCCCTAATCTCTGTCATTACATACAATGAAATAAGAAAAGGTAAAAAAGAAAAAAACAGAGCAATGTACAGTAATACAATACACTATTTGACATTATTTTTTATGAAATGAATAAAAAGTCCATCCCATGTGTTAGTTAATGTTTTAATATTTTAGGCAGGAAATGGCAGGGAAATTTGTTTCCAAATTTAGATTTTCGGGGGGGGGGGGGCCTAGACCCTCTAGAAGATTTGGTCCCCCCCAATGTTGACTCCATCGCTACGGCCTTGCCTTGCCCGAAACATTGCCTATTACATATAGGGCCTCTGTGGAGTTAGCTCGTGAAGGATGCTACTGGACGGTTGGAGGTAGTCGCCACCCAACAACTGTGGAGGGCGGAGGAGCGACGCTCACAACAACGTGCGGATTGTCGGGCTGCTAAAGCACAGCGAGTTGGCACAGTGGGGGGCACGGGTTCTGCATCTGCCAGTCGTCTCAGTCGGTCAACCCATGGCACCTACTGGGTCTGTCTCGTGACCTCCTGCCAGCGGGCGTTCGACACTTCACGCGGCCTTAACGTGCACCTAGCCTGGCACAAGCGCTGTGGCGACGTCACCGCTACTTAGTGGAGAACGGCGGTTGTTGTTGCTGTCGTGAGGCTACGTTGTCAGCACAGGTCAGTGCAGTAAAGCCCATTGTTGTACTCCACTCTACTCCAAAGTCTATGCTTCCCACCTTCACTGACTCGCACTGACCAACTTGGTGAAGTATGGTCAAACAGCAAGAGGACATCCTCATCTAGCAGTAGACTTACCACACACGGGGCTGCACGTGTAGTGTCGGGTAGTAATTCATTCCTAGTACAAGACACTGGCTCCTGCCGTAGGAATGTGGAATTTCCACCACCTGACTCTGCAGTGCCATTGAAGTAGAACGCCACCCTTGGTTTAATTCCCATCCGAATACGGGGATTTTCACGTATCACTGAAGAAGATATCAACTCGCTACATTGCTTTTAACGTCTTTAACTTCAACACAATTTTCATCCCGTTGTAAATTGCGTTAATCTGCCCCGTGTAATTGCCCTATGTTGCGCATGCATCCATCACTCGCACCGATTGCTTAATTATTTCCCACCAGGTCAGACCAATGCCCGACCTTACCTACCCTTAAGTGGGTAAGACATCTGCCTTCGATAGGCACTTATGTTGATGGACTTAAATGTGATGTTATTTAAGGTTATTTTAAGGTAGATCACCTCTGCCTGTTAATTTACCGATTATTATGACAATTACAGCAACGTACGTCGTACCGCAAATACGTTGTCGCTTTGCTATTCATTTAGTCAAATAGAGGAACACCAATCGACACAATTGGCGATGCCTCAGCCTCACGTCGCTGACAGCATCGTGAGCCCTGTCGCGTTATCCGTCGCCTCTCAGTCTTCGCCTCCACCACCTACCCACTACTACCACCCACCCACTACTACCACCCACCCACTACTACCCACCCACTACTACCACCTACCTACTACCACCACCCACCCACTACTACCCACCCACTACTACCACCCACCCACTACTACCACCCACCCACTACTACCACTCACTACCACCCACCCACCCACTACTACCACTCACTACCACCCACCCACCCACTACTACCACTCACTACCACCCACCCACTACTACCACCCACCCACTACTCCCACCCACTACTACCACCCACCCACTACCACCCACCTACTACCACCCACCCACTACTACCCACCCACGACTACCCACCCACTACCACCCACCTACTAACTACCACCCACCCACTACTACCACCCACTTACTTACTACTACCCACCCACTACCACCCACCCACTACTACCCACCCACTACTACCCACCCACTTCTACCGACCCACTACCACCCACCTACTTACTACCACCCACCCACTACTACCACCCACCTACTTACAACTACCCACCCACTACCACCCACCCACTACTACCCACCCACTACTACCACCCACTACTACCACCCACCCACCTACTACTACCACCACCCACCCACCTACCACTACCACCACCCACCCACCTACTACTACCACCACCCACCCACCTACCACTACCACCACCCACCTACCACTACCACCATCCTCCTACCACTACCACCACCCACCTACCACTACCACCACCCACCTACCACTACCACCACTCACTTACTACTACCACCACCCACCTACCACTACCACCACCCACCCACCCACCCACCACTACCACCACCCACCTACCACTACCACCACCCACCTACTACTACCTCCACTGCAGTTCAGAGAAAGCACCGACGCCGATCACATCCTGGAAGCGTGCCATGATAATGTCCAATGGGACACGCTTTTTGATGGCGTCGTCGCAAATGTCAAACGTCGAAATCCACCTGATCGGCGAGTCCGGGTGGGCCGGCTCATTGCTGGCGAGCTTGGCGATCTCGGCCTTGTGGCGGTACGACTGCCGGACGCCTTGCTGCGCCTGATATTGACGAGCGCCTCGCGCAGTTCGGCATTGGTCGACTTGATCAGTTTGAGAATTTGGACGACGCAGATCTGGACCGAATGATCCGCGCAGTGAATATGGTGGCAAGCCCGCAACTGCTCATATCTGGCGTCCGTGTTGACCAGGGCGAACAACGTCTTGACAGCACTGATCGCATCGGAGCCATTGTCGCTGGTGACCGCGAGCAGCTTGGTCGAGATATTGCGTCCGAGGCTTTGGAGGTGCTCAAACAGAGTGGTGCCAGTGCGCTTGCTGACACCCCTTCTGAACTGCACATCGAAAATCGTCAGCAGCTTGGATTTTGACCCACCAGATTTGGTGTCCATCCAGTGCACCGTGACCATCCAAAATCCCTTCAGGTTGCGGTTCGACCACCCGTCGATGGTGAGCGAGATGGCGACGTCCAGGTTGGAGAAGAACACACTGACGATGGGAAGCATGATGGCGTGATGCTCGACAATCCTGCGAATGATGGTGCGGGTCGATAGGCCCTCGTATCCCTGCGTCGATGTGTGGACCAAGGTCTTGAACTTGTCGCTGCCGGCGGCTCGCAAAGAGATTGCACCTCGGATAACAAAATCGACCTCCGCATTCTCAAACTTTCCCAGGAGGTGATCCGGGATTGCTGGCCGGCTCAGCGTGTGCTGTATTAGGCGGCTCGCCAACGCCGACGTCCCGACTTCACTGCCTGGGGCGAGCACGTTGGGCTTCTTGAGGTGGGCTTTCCACCCCGACGCGTTCGTGTGGGAGGAAAACCACTTGCGGCAGTGCACGCACTGCCTCTTCCCTTGCTGTGCATGGGGATCACCCTCCATCCAATCGTGTGTGTGCTCCCACGGGAAAGCATGCCGCTGCCTCTTTCGATTACTGTTCGCAGCGACCCCGAAAATGCCATTGCTGGCATCCTCGACCTCAAGAACTTGGTCCGTCTCCATCTGGTCCGACATCAATGATTCCAATCTAAAATGGAGGCCACGGACTGCGCCATGGAGCTATTAGCGAGCGGTAAACAGGGTATTTACCAGGTAATACTTCGCGCTACCTTTACCTTACCTAGTAATTCTTCCACGCTACCTTTACCCTACCCTTTACCTTACCCCTTGGCATGGTCGACACCTTTACCCTTTACCTTAACCCTATTACCCGCTTGAAAGGGTAAATTACCTTACCTTGCCGAGGCCTAACAGGAATTGTTAAAGACCCAACGCAGGCAATCCCTGGGTTTGATCTTCCACGAAGCTCGTGGTGCACCCTAAACAGCATCCACTGCACAAACCATTGCAGTAGATGCGGATACCTGATGCACAAATGTAAAATAAATTAAACATTCTCCAGTGTGCGACTGTGGTCATCCAGAGCAGGGACCGTAACAACGTAATAACGACACAATGGCCGATCCACAAATATGAAGAAGACATCCCGGCGATAGACTCCGCTGGCTCCTGACGCGGTTGTCTGGCTTGGCCGCCTGAATGTGAAATTGCAGTTGTTGCTCCGCATCTCAATCAGCAGCCGTATGGGGGAAGGCGAAGAGGAAGACTGGAATTGGGCAAACGTCCTAGCGCAGCGGGGGGAAATATGATTGTGAGACTCGGCGGCGATGCTTTCGTGAGTAAATAATTGACCGTTTGAATAAAATAATAATGACGAGGGCGAGGGACAAAGGTCGAAGTCAGGAGACTTCCGCTCATTTAACACGGTAATAGCCTCTGCTCTTGTGCGCCACTTCTCATGGTGCAGGAACGCAGGAACATTGGATACACATGAATATTAACGTGAGTTTATGCACGCATTTCACCTTTCGAAGGGTTCGTTTGACACTGGATGATAACTGGAAAAAATAAAATAAAAGTGAACCGCTCTCACATCACCATTGGAACCTCATTTGCCAGTAAAAAATATGATTATTGGTTTTTTACCCTTCTATCTGGCAACAAAACTGACACCTTTTTTACGAGGAGTCATATTTGCATAGACCACAATACCTGCAGTCATAATGCAAACAAAAACACAACTCTGATAATGTATGCACTGTCCTTGAAGTTGATTG
Source organism: Lampetra fluviatilis (assembly GCF_964198595.1). Taxonomy (NCBI): domain Eukaryota; kingdom Metazoa; phylum Chordata; class Hyperoartia; order Petromyzontiformes; family Petromyzontidae; genus Lampetra; species Lampetra fluviatilis. The sequence goes on from NC_136310.1 coordinate 7,515,456, forward strand.
GTCCACACCCGAGACAGCTTTCCTTAGAGCCTAGTCTCACATGGGTTGGACCAGATGACGCCAAAAGGCGCACAACTCAAAAACAATGCACCATCAGAGTATGAGAGCTCGGGGTAAGTATTTACACCATTGGTACCTCATTTGCCAGTAAAAAAATATGATAATTGGTTTTTTACCCTTTTATCTGGCAACAAAACTGACACAATACCTGCATTATGACTGCAGGTATTGTGGTCTATGCAAACATGACTCCGCGTAAAAAAGGTGTCAGTTGTGTTGCCAGATAAAAGGGTAAAAAAACCAATTATCGCTCTCACATCAATTAAAAACGTTTAAATACTTCTCAATACCTCTCAGTGTTCTGCCGTCGAAAGTGCGATTTCGAGCCACGGGATCTTTCCGTGGAGATTATCGGCGCAGCCTTAGCGCACAAGCCTCGGACAGCGGTCGATGCGCGTACGTGACGCACGGACGGAAAAATGAAGATCTCTCTGGGGAGTGTGCGGCGACTGTGATCACCACCCACTCGGAACAGAACCAAGGAGCGTAGAACGTCGACTCAATGCTGGAGGAATCAGATGAGCTGTGAAATTCTTGTTCACAGATGTCCAGTAAGGTTCTAGATTTGAAGCTTTCGTGACTGCAATGATTAATATTCTTGGGTTTTTTCGGTAAAGTCACGTAGGTAAAAAATTAAAATTTAAATATAATAAAAATCACGACGTTTCGGAGGCAACACAAGCCTCCGTCTTCAAGTGGAACCGTCACAGCACGCTCGCTGTATCAAGTAAATGATACAGCCAGCGTGCTGTGACGCTGTATCAAGTAAATGATACAGCCAGCGTGCTGTGACGCTGTATCAAGTAAATGATACAGCGAGCGTGCTGTGACGGTTCCACCTGAAGACGGAGGCTTGTGTTGCCTCCGAAACGTCGTGATTTTTATTTTATTTTATTTTTTTCTTACGTGACTTTACCGAAAAAACCCAAGAATGTGTCCAGTAAGGTGCGGGTCAACAAGTTACAAAAACAACAACAACAAAAAGTACAAACAAATACAACGATAGGTGTGTGCAAAATAGAGAATCGAAAAGCAGGGCACTACAAATAAACACAAATAAATAAAGTATAAAAATGTATGTCGAACTTCTTTCGCTCCGTACTTTAGGCAAAGGTGCGAATCATAGGTAGAAATGGCGCGAGTGCATACATTCCTCCCGATCTGCCAACAGCCAATTCAAGCTTGAGGCAAGGCAGCAAAACAACGGCGGACGAGGAGGAGGATGCACGACCTCCTCACTCCACGTGCTCAGCGGTGATGAGTCGCTCGCGGCTGCCACTCCGAGTCACACCGCTCACCAAGACCAAAGAAAAGAGCCACAAATGACCCAGAAGTTTCCACGAATCCCCTTTCAGGGCCGGTAGCAAGCGTCGAGATGTGCTCGCCATCGGAAGGACTCAGTGGCGAATGGACGCGGAAACCAAAATAATAAATGAGAAGAAGAATTTCGATTTATAGCTTTCGTGACTGCAGGGATTCATCTTCTTGGTTCTTTCGGTAAAGTCACGTAGAATGGAAATAATAAAATAATAAAAATAAAACATGATAAAATAATTTTCACGACGTTTCGGCTACAACGCAAGCAGCCGTCCTTAGGTGGAGAACAGGTCTGTCGGGAAGACAGCGTCTGAATGAACGTTCATTCGGAAAGACAGCGTCTGAATGAACGTTCATTCGGAAAGACAGCGTCTGAATGAACGTTCATTCGGAAAGACAGCGTCTGAATGAACGTTCATTCAGACGCTGTCTTTCCGACAGACCTGTTCTCCACCTGAGGACGGCTGCTTGCGTTGTGGCCGAAACGTCGTGAGAATTATTTTATAATGTTTTATGTTTATTATTTTATTATTTCCATTCTACGTGACTTTACCGAAAGAACCGAGAAGAAGAATGTTCCGCTACTCGTGGCTCAAATCGCAAGGGTGTAAAATAAACAGCTGGCGCTCTGCAGCGGTGGTTCATCTTCTTCTTAACCTGGGGTTTGTGCAACCCCAGGGGTGCGAGATGCCCTTTCTGGGGGTGCGAGACATGGGCAGATTTCTTTCGACGGTGAATTTTCGAAAACACAAATTAGGCACGGACACGTAAGTACAACCACTTTGATTTAAAGCTTTCGTGACTGCAGGGATTCATATTCTTGGTTCTTTCGGTAAAGTCACGTCGAAGGGAAACAATAAAATTATAAAAATATAAAACAATTAAATTCTCACGACGCTTCGGCTGCAACACAAGCAATCATCATCAGGTGTGATGATCATAATCAGATGTGATGATGATTTGCTTGTGTTGCAGTCGAAACGTCGTGAGAATTTTATTGTTTTCTATTTTTATCATTGCATTGTTCCCTTCTACGTGACTTTACCGAAAGAACCAAGAATTTACAACCACTTTGTTTCATCAAACCCTACGTATTTATTAACATTATGCAGTTGTTTCACGATTGAGAAGCAAACGGGTGCAAGGCTGCAGTAAAAGGTGAAGAACCAACTGCCCCACAGCAATATCAGCTGGGACGGAGAAGGGTGGAGAGGCGTCTCCTGACCCGTCTCCGCTGGAAAAGTCCGCTCGTTATTCACGCCGCTGTGAATGTGCGCGAGACGGCGTTAATCACGAACGCGGCGACCTCGTTCGCGTTGACGAGGCAGCAATGCAGATGAGTAATGCACAGACCACCCCCACCAGCGGGCGGCGGGCCACGCTGACAAAAAAGCCTCGCTGTGAATGGGCACAAAATCATTCAGCTGGGCCACTCAATACCCGGACCCCCGAATACCAAGCGACGCGCGCGTGGCTTGTTGTGACTCGGCATGTGGCGGTTGTTTGTCGACTCCAGGCAATGCACAAGTTCCCCTGCCGATGGAGGAACTCGCTAGCAGTGGCTCTGCTCAAGATTTGTATCGCAAGCCCACAACAAAGAGACTGTCGGGGCAAGTGCTGCTAGCGAGCACCTATGAAGGCCGGCACGGCACGCAAGGGGGTGGGGGCGGTCGACCACCGTGCCCGACCGCCTTTGTCTCCCCGGCGCTGATGTTTACCACCCGTATTTCATATATTTATTGACTTTTTATCCGTGAAATCTGCACTTAGTCAAGGGACTTTTTTTCAGGAAGGTCCTGCTTTTGTGTTATTAATTAATTTATTCTGAGATGTGTTCAACCAATTGATGAGTTGTTTATACACGTGGGACGAGACCGGAGTGCCCGGAGGAAAAAACCGAGGCGTGCAAGGGGGCAATGCTCTAACCACCACGTACAGATGGAAACAGATGGCGATCATAGTCCACTCGATGAGCTGCATTCTCCTGGCGAGCCAGGGTATTTCGAAACCAGCTCGACGCACGCGAGAAGGGAGTTTCACGACATTTGTGCGATCCACTAATCCTCGATGCCTCCACAGTGGTGGATTACAGATGTGCACCACCACAATGCAACCAGGTATTAAATTAAGGCTTAATCAACCTCGGGGCAGCCCAGGATCACTTCAAATATTTGCGGTTATTGGTCATGAGCAGGAATCAAACTCGGGTTTCCGGGTTCGTAGCGCTGTGTGCTAACTACTGTCCCACCGCTCCCCCATTTGCAAGCCGACGCCGCCATTCGCCACGAAGTGGCGGTGATGTCACCCAGGCGCCTGTGCCAGACTAGGTGCGCTTTGAGGCCACGTGAAGTGTCCAAAGCTCGCTGGCAGGAGGTCAAGGGACAGACGCAGGTGTCATGGGTTGACTGAGATGACTGGCAGATGCGCCACCTGTGCACACCCCCCGCTACGCCAACGTGCAGCGTTTAAGCTGCCCAGAGCTCTTGTTGTTGTGAGCGTCGCTCACACACAGTATGGCAAAGACACGTATCATTACTATTATATACTCGTGATCAGATTAATCTGGCCAGTTGGCTCAGCAGTAGAGCGATCAGAAGGTTGCGAGTCAAAATATTGGTTGGGGTTTGACTCAGTCCATCATCCCATCTCGGGGTCAACAAAAATATCTACCACCTTGTGGGAAAGTCAACAGTGGTTATTCTATGGATAAACTCACCCCCGCCATGGGGATGTGGAATTTCCACCACTGACTCAGGGCTGCAAAGAAGAGATGAGCACCAATGACTCAATGCTAAATTTGAGCAGGGAATCACCTTGTGTTGATATTCAATGGCGATTTATTGGTTTGAAGGACCATGATAATCTTGTTATATCAGCCTCCCACTAACCCCCCCTTCCTCCAGCGAGCTACAAAGACCCCCCGTGTAGCCTTAACAGACTGTTGGGGCAAGCGCTGTTCGCGAGCATCATCTTCGAAGGCCGTGCAAAGCACACGAGGGGGTGGGTGGCCATCCCCATGCCCGGCCGCCTTTGTCTCCCTCGTGGCAATGTTTACACACCACATGAGGTACTCCTTGGAGGCTGAGTCGACCTAGAGGAGGCCCAGGATCGGTTCAGAAAATCGTCACTGGTGTTGGCCATGAGCGGGAATCGAACTCAGGTGGCCAGGTTCGCAGCGCGCTAACTGCTACACGACCATATTATTTGGGTGTTTCGGTAAAATCACGTAGAAAGGTTCCAAGAAAATAACAAAAAATAACAAAAAACTACGACGTTTCGATCGCAACCTATCTACGTGACTTTACCGAAAGACCCAAAGAATATGAATTCCTGCAGTCACGAAAGCTTTAAGTCTAGATGCTATACTACCGTTTCCCATGCAGTGAGCTACCAATGCCCCTACACAAACTACTGGACATCTATGAAAAAGAGCTTCATAGCTCATCTGATTCCTCCACGATAAACAAATATTGTGATTCTGATCTTATCCCAAAGTTATACGCCTATCCATTGTATGGTATTTAATCGTGGCTGTATCACACTCCAGGGCTATTGTCATAGGTAGACTGTATAAGCATCGCCAGGGTGGATAAGCCGGATTATCAGGCTGACAAAATATTTTCTGAAATTTTGACTTCTCCGTATGAAGTGCCCATCATGGGTGGTTAATTAACACCTCATTCGATGAAGTTGGTAGAACGGTCTAGCAGTTCTGGAGGCAGATAACCAGCTTATCCGCTTATTCTGTCAATGCGAATGTATATTATGAGGTCGAACTCATTACACACAATGTGCTTGCCACAAATGAGCCACAATACCTTGCTGATGTCGTCAAGAAACAAAAACCATCAGCACGCAAAGTCCTGTCATCCTCGCAGAAGCGGATTCTGGATACACATCAAACAAACATGGTCACCGCATCACGCGCTTTCATACGCGCTTCTGCGGCCGTCTGGAACGCTCTTCCGTCGGATATTAGGAAGCCACCGGAGTTATGCACTTTTAAATCATCTAGATTGAAAACTAATTTCTTTAGAACTGCTTTATGTGTTTAGTTCGTTGCCCTTCCCCCCATGCTCCGATTAGCGCGGCTGGCTGCGTACGGTGCAAAAGAAGTTCAAAGTGCGTATGTACACGGCAGCTATTTGTACAAAATATCCACCCAGCCATTCCCCCGCATTTTGGTAATAAAATTGTCACGACGAATCGTGACAATTTTATTACCAAAACATATTCATTTGTTTCGTCCCATTTAACTGACCTGCTCATATTTTGTATCTCGTTGCTAATGTCTTTCTCAAATAGATACCTTTGCATGGAATCAAGTACTACATTACTTTTGGTGAACATGCAAACAAACATGGCTCTGATAATACATAGATTGTCTTTGAAACGGATTGGTCTACACCAGAGACAGCCTTCTTCTTTAGGGCCTCGTCTCACCAGTGTCAGACCAGCAAATGCCAAAAGGTGAGCAGTACGAAGACAATGCACGGATCAGAGCACGTCTGTTTGCATGTTCACCACAAGTACGCGTGTGGTTAACGGAGACTTGATTCCTTGCAAACGGCATCTATTTGGTATTTGAACATCTTAACACAACTTCTGTTTCTATTGCCGGTGGCTTCCTAAACTATTATTGAGTTTTCATACTTGCAAAAAGGTCCCATGATAATATCTCTCTCATTTGTACTGTCTTGTCTAATCCGGGCCATCTCCCTGGCACATTCCATTTCGTTGGACCCATTGGCTGGATATAATTTCGCCTGCAATATTTATAGCTCAAATATGATAAGATTCCGATATGCTCGATTCGATATTAAAATTCACTTGACGGATCGGTGTACAATGGATATTCTGCAAACGTGACGGTAGCCTCGTTAACCGACCTGTTTCAAAAGGGTGTGTGGCCATGCTTCTGCTTACTCACACCACCGCTGGAAAAAGGGCCTCCAATCGAGCAAGCTCCAGAGAGCTCCCCTCAAGAGGGCATTTGGCCTCCTCTTCCGTGTCGGCCAGGTGCCTATCATAAGGGTTGCTGTGTTTTGTTCGTTTATATGGGACAGTGAGGAGTGAGGATCCATTTTCTCTCCCATGCAATGCCCTCAATGTTTTACAAAGGCCACCAATGCGGATGTTTAGAACGGTGCTTTAACGGCGACCGAAATGAAGACAATGACTCGATCCAGAGTACAATGAATCTTAACAAGATTTGGAATGTTTTAACCGTGCCTTGATTCGTTGTGCATAGTGTGTCACCTATAAAGTGCCCACACATTGCCCCAACACATACGACACGCCATTAATCGTAGGCACTCACTCGCACCTCTCAACAAGGTTGTCTGCTCGGCGTGGGATGCAAGGCCAAAAATCACCTCCTTAAGAGGCTCGCCCCGGAGCTCGCCTCCCAGGTGAAGGTCCTTCCGCCGGGCAGTGGTAATGAACAAGTGATCCGGGTGGGTGCGGGGGGGCTGCACCTTGACCATAAAATCCCAATGCACTTCCTCCCCACGTGCGCGAGTATACGCCGGTGTTTTGTTTCATTGGTGGTCGCAGCGACGCCAGAGGGGGGGGGGGAAGAGTGCCCCCGTCGGTACCGAGCGTCGCGCCTAGGACGCGAAGATCCTCCCCGGGAACACTTTCTTTCTCAAGAACGGGATGGGGCATCGCGAATGCACAAACTAAAAAACGAAGTTGCACTCTGAAGTCTCTTTTGGGAATTGTCATCGGGTAGGAGGAAGTTATCCAGAACCACTCTGCACCGCCGCACGGCCAAAACTATTTTGGGGGGAGGGCGGCGTGGGAGGAGGAGAGGGGGGGCGAAGTCAATTAGAACGACGCGCAAGGCATGTTCGGCGTCGACCAAGTGCGTCCGCAAGGTCAGAGGGCGTTTGCTGGGTCGTGGCTAATTGCTGTAAGTTAGTTAGTAAGTACACACATAGATTTCACATGTGTATACGGTATTCCCTCGTTATTCACGAACTCGATGTCCGCCATTTTTGGCTGTCCCGCGAATCACATCTGGAACTCTAAGTGACGACTGCGTTGAAAGAGAAAGTGATGAGAGAGAAAGTGATGAGATACAGTGATGTGAGAGATACGGTGATGAGATGAAGCGATGAGATCATTTTTACGCATTTAATAGTTTATTAACGTAGTTATTTAAGGTAATTCATTATAAAGATATGTTTTTGTAGGCCAACATCATTATCCTTGAAATTTGCTATTCACAAGCATCTCCGAAACGTATCCCTCGCGAATAACAAGGGAATACTGTTTTGACATATGTATACACAACGCGTTCACGGAACGCCGCTTTCCTTGAACTGACCACGTAGCGGGTGGAACGGTGGGAGCAGTCGTTAGCGGGCTCAACGATGCATCCGTCAAGCAGTGGATCAATCATGGCTGACGGTGGTGGTCAATTCACGATGGTCAATTCAAAAGTCGAAATGTCAATCCGGGCCAAATACGCATAGGGACAACCAGACGTAATATAAATTCCACATTGCCATGACGGGGAGCAGTAGACCCACAGGACGAGTCAATGGACTCGATTTGTGATGCATTAGCAGCGGTGCAGTGGCTCGGGCCCTTGCGCCACGAACCCCGGTGACACAGGTTCAATACCGGGCTAGGGCTAATGTCAGTGATGAGTGATAACTGAAAGCCATCCTGGTTGCCAGCATTGTAAGGGGTACACAAAATAAAATTGCGGAAGAATGTTTTGACAATAAGAAGTGTTATACAGGTAGGAACAACAGGTTCCACACTGCCCACCAGGGATTATTTGTCTGTCTGTCGTGCATATTTGTCTGTCGTGCACGAATGCGCTGTCCAACCAAGTTCCTACCTGCCCACTCCGAAGGAACGTGTCTTTTTTAAATCGTTAATCGCGAAGGGATCTCTCGTTTGTGAGTTCGGCTTTGGTTTATTTACGCAACAGAGCATAAAGCTGGAGAGTCCGGACGATTTCACGCAATGATGAAGAGATAATAGTCTTACTGATTATTCACTTGCAAAAAAGCAGCGGCTCAAAGTCAATAATAAACCCTGAGACTGCACACCTACGCGTTTAATCAGCTGCCATATTTTTTCTCGCATTATTTTGTCCAAATTGTAATTTAATTAAACAAAGCTTTCGTCTAAAAAGAGAAACGTTATTAATGTATGTACTGGAGCGCGAGCGAGTCTATGATACGCAATATGCTAAGAATGAGAGAGAGACAATTAGGTTTAGAAAATGAGCCGCGTTCGCTTTGGGCCGCTAAAGCTTCCGTAATTAGTTTACAATATTTGTTTTCCATGTCAGAAACAATGATGTGCAGGGGAGGAGGGGGGGATTTAATTACAGACATCGGTAGTGTGGAAATTAATTCGAGATTTATTAGAATCGGTTCATGAGTTGCACTGAAATATGCAGGGGGAAAAAACAATGAAATGATGGGTGAATAAAACGCTTTTATATTCAAATTCTTGTGTCTATGAGATTAAAACACCAAGCTGGTTGTTGAGATGGTAGGGTCTCAAGAGATCCTTGACCTATGAGCCTTGGGTTCTCTCCACGTGCTCAGACTTGAGAAGTATGTACGTATATATGTTGAACTTCTTTCGCACAGTACGTAGCCAACCGCGCAAAACGGAGGTGCGGGGGAAGGACAACAAACTAAACACAAAAAGCAGTTTTAATTAAATGAGTTTTCAATCTAGATGATTTAAAAGTGCACAGTTTCAGTGGCTTCCTAATATCGGAAGGAAGAGCGTTCCAGACGGCCGCAGAAACGCATCTGAGAGCGCGCGATTCGGCGGCCGCCTTTGTTCAATGGCCATCCAAAAGCAGCTGCGAGGATGACCGGATGCGTGTGATGCGTCTCTTTATGTTTTATGAGTTACACGAATGAGATCGACGAATGAGAAGTGACACAAAGAAAACAGAGGCAACGTGTCGAAGATTTAGTCAGGAGTTAGATGGCCCTACCTGCGCACGATATTTTTTACGTCCAACTAGGAGCCTCATGTGTTACAGATCGGGGTCCTTGCCTATTACATCATTTTAAGCAAGCAAGCAAGCAAGCCTACCTCTGCTGACGAAGAACACTTTGTTTGAACTGGTCCAGAGCTTTGCTTGTACGGCGCATCAATGCTGATGAAAGTCAGTGTGGCTGATGGGTTTTGTATATATATATAAAAAAAAAAAGATTAATTTTCTACGCGAAGCAGGTGCATTATCTGCTTATTTATTGTTGTTGCTAATAAATTATCCACAACAACACTAATTATTATTATTATTACCATCACAAGTTTGTCTTGTGTAGGTTAGAGGAGGGCAGCTATCCGGAGAAGGCCGACACTCCAATGTTCTGACAAGCGCAGACCGTAAGCCATCGGTGGGTACCGGGTGTCTCCGATATACCGACGAGATCTGCAGCGATGAAATCCGTCGAGGCGCGGTGGCATCATCGAGGCCAGCGGTCACTGTGTGGCCCTGCGGCGGAAAAAAACAACAACAATGGAGACAAATCATACCGATGCATTTGTAGGGGTGTTACGGGAGGGCAAACAAACACACAAGGGGTGCTTGCGCCCGCACGCGTAAGGGTGCCTACATCCACGTCCGCGACGGTTAGCCCTGGGGGGCTGTGGTGGCGCTGTGATCCCCCACAGCCCCACCCCTCGGGGGGGAATTGCTATGTAAGGCGGGGAGCCGGTGGGCTCGAGATCGAGTGTCGCAGCTTAACCGGCGAAGATCGAAGACCAGCAGAATAGGCCCTGGGACTCCCCTGGCTCGCTGTCCTTCTAAGGAGCGACCAGGGCAAGCCACTGGCGCTGCCCTGAGAGCCCAGAGCCGATGCTCTTGGAAGAGCCGGTCTGGCTAAGGGTGCCGAGATCCGAGCTTGACCAGGGCCGGATCAGCTAGCCTCCCCTAGCTCTCTAGTGGAGGACCGGGGAGCAGACTAGCGGGGATAAGAGCTAGTGGGGTCTCCCTGTAAGACGGGTGAAGGGGCAGCTACCCCTTCAAGAGCTGTATTATTCCCCGGGTGTGTAGATAAGTAAGTGTGCCTCCGACAACGTCGTCTACGTATCCTTGAACCCACTACACATTGATTCAGTCGCGTCGTGCAACATACACTTGTGCTCAGAAGTATGCAATTTGGGTTTTTATTTCATTTAACCAAGCTATGGCTCACTGAGCTATATAGTTATTTTTTTAGAAAAGACCTGGCCACAAATGATAGCTCAACAAAGTGGCCCATCATGTGGAAATGTCTAACAGCCAAATACTCTAAAGGCTAAACGCATGTTTATAAATGTGGAGGGGAAAAACCGGAGGACGCAGGAAGAATCCACACGACCACGGGGAGAGAACGCACAGTCCAAAATACAGCAGTCACTGTTGGGATCGAACCCACGAGTTCCTTGCATACGAGGCAAGGAAGTTAACATCTCGCCACCACGGCTATTACCAGCACGGAAGCCAAAGGTCAGGGCAAAACAGCGATGCAGGTTTGCATATTACATGAATTTTTGTGCATTTATCTACGTCTCCAAGTCTGTGGCAACACCTTGAGCAACTCGGCCGGTTTGTCTACAACTGTGCGAAAGTGTCCAAAATAAAAGGCGACGCGATTCGAAGAAACAAATTCACGCCACCTGCCGCGCTGCTGCCCATACGACTCGTCCGGCGACGTTGATCTGCTCGGCAGACTCGATGAGGCTCATTCAGAGAAGAGCAAAGTCCATTCCAGATTGCATAACCCTCACGATTGCAATGGAACAACGGGGATCAAGATTGTAAAAAAAACTAATAATGTTTTTTAAAACTTTTTTCCTATATTAAATGCTTTATTTTTTTTTCTCTCCACCCTAACACGAAGTCAGCCTGCAATATTAAACCAGCATGAAACAAAAACCGATGCCCAAGCCGCGCATTTTTAACAGAGGCAAAATTGAAGTCATTAAATATTCATAATCGCCCGATAATGTCACATTACAGAAATGAATTCGGCCGCCCAATAAGTACGGCGCGCTCGCACCGTGTGACAATTCAAATATTGAGCAGCCGTGTTTATTTTATCTTACCAGTTCAGTTGAGTTCAGACACTGGGGGGGGGAGGGGGGAGGGTCCGTTTATCTGCGTGGACGCTGTGAAACACGATAAAATGAGTCCGTGAATGCGGAGGAGTAAATTGTGATGAGCGTTAAGCAGTCGGTGTGTGTCATACCCAAATAAAGATGACCCTGGGCGTGTGCTTGCCCCCATCAGGACTTGTGGAAGAGGAATCGAGAGAATGGCAATTCTGACGCAATGCTCAAGCCCATGCTAAATCCCATGCTCAACCCCATATTCAATGCATGCAAAATACATCAATATTTCACGCTTTTATTATTTTACCTCTTCAATTTATTGTTTAATATTTTACTTACACATTTTTTTTGCGGGTAAGGCCTGTTTTCAGAAGTCACTTGACCATCACAAATGATAGCTCAACGAAGTGGCTTATCATCACATTTATCGCAGCCAAATGCTCCCAATGCGTGATATTGATCCTAAATGTGGAGGGAAAAACTGGAGGACCCGGAGAAAAATCCACGCAGCCACGGGGAAAGAGAGACACCGCAAACTCCAAATATACAGCAGGCAGTGTCAGGGTCGGGATCGAACCCACGACCTCCTGTATACTAGGCAAAGGAGTCAACACAATGTGCAGCAGACTCAAGAAAGGGCTTCAAAGCACTGTACAGAAGATATATATATAATTTTTATCTTTGGTTGATATCAGATGTCGTAGAAAATACGGTTTTTAGTTTATTTCCAAATGTGAAAATCTCAGCGGTCAGGCACGCACGAGTTCTATCTCGCCGCAGCGCCTATTTAAATCGTCTCCTAATATCACTCACACTCTCATACGGTGGTGTCTGCTGCAGAGATAAGCAACCGATTTGCGGAACAGAAACATGAAACAAAAAATGTGCTCGCAATGGAGAGCTCGGTTGTACACACACTGGTACCAGTGGTTGATGGGAAAGCGGAGGTGACTGATCGTGTGTGGTGGGATAAAGTGTGCGTACTCCCACCTATTCCAAGACGTTCGTCCTTAAGGTGGAAGAGTAGGCCAAATTCCCTTGAGCGGGGCTCTCGAGACCTGGTTGGCGTCAAAGCTCTTATTGTTGCCTGGGTCGCATCCAGATAATTTCCGGGCCTGCACCTTAAGCCTTCTTCTTTCAATACCGTAACGAAATAGCGCGTTCGAATTCATCTAATCACAACGATAGTCAATAATGCGAGAAACGTCCTCATCATTAAGGTAGACTGCAAAGAATCAATCGGATTTCGTTTTACATAGACCAGAATCAGAATCTCCTATTTAGGCTGGAGGAATCCGATGAGCTTTGAAGGTTTTTTTCCCCCACATGTCGAGTATAAAAAATATATATACAGCTTTTTTTGTATCAAAAATGATCCCAAATAACACGTAACTTTTGGCGTCTGAATCGATGTTTCTTTTGGTTAAGTCCCATCGTAAAAAAAGTGTACTGCTGGGCAGTGTCCTTGGGGATCGTCAGAGCAGGGCTGTAGCTGAGCTCCAACCGCTACCCGAGCAAGAGTTCGACCTCTCGGATGCTGACACTAAACCCCGGCCTCCTGAAGCGAGTCGAAGATTGATTACGCCGGCAACGAAACAACAACAACAACGAAAAACTTCTGTCCCACCGAAACTCTTTATCCGTTCAACGCAGTCGGTCAGTCAATGGGCAAAAGGAAAAAGAAAAGCCGAGACGCACGGCTTGCTCAAGCACCATAATATAATTTTTTAGGGGGATAGATTGCGTAAATATGAATGTGTCGTGATACCCGCAACCACCCGACACAGCCAATTTAGTAAGGTTTGCCACGTAAACAAAACAATGCCAATTCGTTGCTAGTTCAGCACACCGGTTGTGTGTTGGAGAGTAAACTCACAACTCTTTGGTTCTTTCGGTAAAGTCACGTAGGTATAATTTATGTTATTTTATAACTACGTCACTTTACCGAAAGAACCAAAGAGTATGGATCCCTGCAGTCACGAAAACTTCAAATCTAGATTCAACTCACAACATTTACAATTCGAGTATGACGTTTCGCCGGTATTTACAATCAGCATCTATCATGGACAAATACTCGGTGAAGTTGGTGAGGAAATCCTCTAAAGTTCTGGTCGTGCTCATTGCTGCTGCTGGGTGGACAAAGGCCAACATCAGGTGATGATTATCTTGACCGGTTCTGGGTCTTCTCTAGGTCAACTCTGCCACTAATGAGTACCCTGGTGCGGTCTGTAAACATCGCCACTGGGGAGTCAAGGCAGCCGGGTGTGTTGCTGGCCACCCACCCTGTCCATGTGCCGTGCCGGCCTTCACAAGTGCTACTCGCCAACTGCACTTGCCCCAAAAGCCTGTTCAGTCTAGACGGGGAGATCGTCGCGTTTTTGGGGGGGGGGGGGAGAGATTCAGGAAACTTGCCCCACTGTTTGAAGGTGCAGTGTTGCGAGCCGTTACACACAGGCAAGACTCGTTTCTCTCTAACCGTGGTAAACTCGCCGATCACCAATGGATCGGTTTTACGATTCCGGTAATCAGGATCGCGATCCTGCACTCATCACCGAACTCGTCACTCTCACACCGGGACTATTGGTTGCAGGGGTTGCCGGCTGGGAATGCGATGAAGGCAGTGGGGAGGTGGTGAGGATGTGGTTGAGGTGGGGTAGTGGGGGGGGGAGGGATGATGTACGATAGTAAGGCTCCTAAAATTACTGCTGCTGCTGCGCCCAGCAGGGGGGGGGGGGCGCCTTCCTCTGTGCCATATGGCCCAAACCCTGGAACTAAATCAAGTGCATCCAACTCAATAAGATCACACTGCGTTTTTTTTAATGGCCACTTCCAGCAAATTGTGAGATATTTTTACCTGCGTGTATTACGGAAAGCCGCACGCGCGCACACACGCGCTCGCGCACACACGCGCGCGCGCACACACGCGCGCACACGCACACACACACGCGCACACACACGCGCACACACACGCGCACGCGCGCACACACGCGCACGCGCGCACACACACGCGCGCGCACACACACGCGCGCACACACACGCGCACACACACGCGCACACACACGCGCACACACACGCGCACACACACGCGCACACACACGCGCACACACACACAAGAGCACACACACGCGCGTGCACGGGCACGCGTGGACCACGCGCGGAGAGAAATTGGTAATTTAGCTCTGGCTCAAAAAAATGGGACTCGGCATCAGAATAATGGTATGCGTAGGAGATGAAAAGACTCTCAAATGTTCCCCTCGATTGTTCCACGGCCGTCATTTTTATTCTCCGTTGTCGTTGTTTACCCTAAGACACGGGAATTGCCCTCGAAGGTACAGGCAGGATCGTGAACATTTGTAATTAAACAGACGGGGGGGGGGGGGGGGGGAGAGGGGTGTTTAACGACGCATCCGTACATCCGTTAATATCGATCCCTCCAGCTCACACACACACACACGTATCAAATCAATCGTGCGCGTTGCATTTTTCGATTCGCAACTTGCCGCGGAATAGGCGCGGTGGTAGTGAGTGCTGAATGGCCGCACGCTCCGATAAGTTCCACTCCCGGTTCTTGGCTAACGTAGGTGGCGAGTGATATCCAAACCAGTCACCTGGACTCCCCCCCCCCCCTTTCACATACACACTTCACCCCCCCCCCCCATTAAATAATGCATAATATGTGATTTTATTAATGATTATTTATTTTTCGATTTAAAGCTTTCGTGACTGCAGGGATTCATCTTCTTTGTTTATTTCGGTAAAGTCACGTAGAAGCGAAATAATAAAATAATCAAAATAAAACATTCTAAAATAATTCTCACGACGTTTCGGCAACAACGCAAGCAGCCGTCCTCAGGTGAAGAACAGGACTGTCGGAAAGACAGCGTCTGAATTTATTTATCCAAGAAAGCCACGCAAAGTCGTAGGACTTTTTTTTCCAGCAGGGTCCTGCTACGAGGTCAGCGCTTGCGCCTTGAGGACGGACTTCACTCGAATTTCAGAAGATGCGGAATTCCGGTAGATTTCATGGGAAAATCTCGCCAAAAACAAGACAGCCATGGCTGAAGCTACTCGGTCGCTCGAGAGACGGCGTCTTGAAGACACGGGTTAGAAGTGGTTAGAGTGGCGAGCAGTGCATCTGACTTTCATGAGTTACCCTCAGCCCACGGTGCATGCGGTCTATGCGAAAAGATTTGTCGTTCAAACGCCGCTCTTGCTAGTCACGAAGTGAACTCACAGGAATCAAAAAGCAACCACGTAATGCTCTCTGTCAAGTAGGTGATTTTTTTGAAAAAATAAATTATGAAATATTTTTTATTTTTATGCTATTTATTTTCTTACTTTTTAATCTTATTTGTATTTAATTTTTTCACCTACGTAACTTTACCGAAAGAACCAAAGAGTATGGATTCCTGCAGTCACGAAAGCTGAACATCAAAACATATGTACGTCTAAGGATTACAGACAACCTCGTGTAGCGTAGCCACGTTTGCTGAGATTATTTCACACCATATGTAGCCAACCGTGTTAATCGTAGCCACCACTGTCCTCCTTAAAATATTTTAAAACGGGCGGGGGGGGGGGCACATGAGATTTAAATACGAGTCGCGTACCAGGTGGCCCGAGTTCAATTCCCATGCGCAGTTAACAACCTGTGGCGTGCCATATCCTGCCTTAACCAATCCCCTTTTGCCAAACGACGAGCACGACACGATGTGGTGAAGTATGGTCGAACAAACTCCGGGTCATCGACGATGCGCGACGAGGTCTTAGTCCATCGAGGGAATGAGAAAGGGTTAAGCACATTTTCTTTTTAGGAACATGTTTCAAGTAAATGTAAAATTGTATTCGTAATCTTTCACAACCAATGTTGATTATTCATAATTAGCTCCTTTTGGATTAGATTGTCGAGTAGGTTGCAATGGCAAATGCGCTATATAGCTCTTTTTCAGAAGCGCCCTGGCCACAAATGATAGCTCAACAAAGTAACTTATCGCGTAGAAATTTATCGCAGCCAACCACCACTCGAAACGCACGTCGATTATAAATGTGGAGGGGAAAAAGCGGAGGACACGGAGACCACGCGACCACGGGGAGAGAGACACGCAAACTCCAAAAAGACAGGCGTCAGTGGTCAGGATCGAACCCACGACCTCCTGTACACCAGGCGAGGTAGTTAACATTTCGACAAGGCGGCTCCTGACTATAGCCCTCCACCACCCAGCGACAGGGCCATTCGTATCAAGTTGCCACGTGATGGCCAAATGTGCCAATTTCTTTTGGGTGATTCGCCAAAACCGGCGGAGGGGGACAGAGGAACGTTGAAAAGCATGAAAAACATTTGCATATTTTTTTCTTGGCGTCCGAAGTTTCGCTGCGGATCACAACCAGCGTGGTCACGTGTTCATCAAGAGCTCCGCTATCCTCTTCAGTGTCCTCACGTCGGTGCCATGGCGTCATGAGGACAACCGTGAAAGTGGGTGAACGAGCAGTTCGTTCATTAGAGTTCATTGCCGTTTGATTGTCAGCGGGATTGGTTAATGGAATGGCTTTGTGTGTGCGGGGGGTGGGGGTGGGGGCTCTACAGCCACTAGAGGCCGTGATATTCGCCACCGTGTGCACAAATTCTCGTGCCCGTAGATTCTCGCTCGTGCGCGCGTTCCCCCCCACCCCCCCACCCACACCACGTCGGCACAACAATTAATTTGGCTTAACCCAGATTTCCAAAAATACCGCAAAAGCGTCCCCACGGCACGCACAACTCGCGCAATTAGCGCGAAAATAGCAAAACGAAAAAGAGCATCAACACCTTTTTTTGTTGTTGTTATGGCCATATATACAGAAAGAAAATTATACTAATGCAGCGAGGCGTCGTTACAAAAACACACACACACACACTACCGCGGGTGTGAATGACGCACAGGTGAATTTTACTTATTTTTATTTGGAAAAGGAGGGGGGGGGGGTGAGCAGATATTAATACATGACATCCGTCCGGGCAGCACTGATCTCGATAGGTCACTCGCAAATGTGAAGAGTTTGATCCCATGCTCGAAGCTTCCATTCAGCCCATCGTGGCACTGTCTTCCAGTTTTACAGTCATACCTCGTCCGACTTAAAATTCGATTTAAAGCTTTCGTGACTGCAGGGATTCATCTTCTTGGTTTTTTCGGTAAAGTCACGTAGAAAGGAAGTAATAAAATAATACAAAATAATAAAAATAAAACATAATAAAATACAATTCTCACGACGTTTCGGCAACAACGCAAGCAGCCGTCCTCAGGTGAAGAACAGGTCTGTCGGAAAGGCAGCGTCTGTGGTCTGTGGTCTGTGCTCCGACAACATCTTTCCGAAAGCCCTGCTCTTCACCTGAGGACGGCTGCTTGCGTTGTGGCCGAAACGTCGTGAGAATTGTATTTTATTATGTTTTATTTTTATTACTTTATTACTTCCCTTCTACGTGACTCATATGTTCTTCTCTCATATGTTCTGCAACTCTGTTGCATCTCAGGATCTCCATTCTCACGACCAATCGGATTCTCCGCTCGTGCTCGCCGCTGTTTCCAATAACAGTGGCGTCTTATAAAAGCGCTGAATATTTGAACCCGTCCCATACGGAGGGGTATCTCTGTAGACACACACACGCACACACGGCACGTGAGGTTGTACGTGTACACACGTGCGGCGTGCTTAACTCCGCCACTCTTTATTTTTACGATCAGTGGAAACAAGAAGATGCTCGGTGTATTCGGCACTTTGCTTCGTTCATCATTTCATAATTTTTTTTATTTACATTTTTTAACTTTGCTTTATGTAAACCCCCCACCTCTCGCTCACTCTCTCGCTCGCTCTCTCCCCCCTCTCAAGGGGCAGCACAGCGGCGGTGCAGCAGCGTGTACGTGTGCGACACAGCGGCTGCTGAACGCGTCAGGTGTGGCCAATCACGGCTAACTGAATGATTGATGGTGTTGCGAACAATTCGCCGTTTTGTGGCACTTGGCCGCGCAGCTGCCGGGAGAAACGTGAGCAGTCGTCTGCTGGTGGGGGGGAGGGGAAAAAGAGGCGTTTGTGGTTTGTGCAAGCGCCCACGCGGGGCATGGCACGCAGAGAGATGTCCCGTCCAGCCTTGGTCGCTTTGGGGGTTCCGGATCAACGCGACTGTCGGCAACGAGAATGGAATGGGGGCTGGCTGACAAGGTGCGCGGAGACGCGCGGACGAGAGATGCGCGCTCGGATGTTTGTTTTCTTTTTTAAAATCCTGTATATTAAGTTCGCGTGCTTGCTTGCTTAGGACCGTGCAAATCTTTCGGTCGTTTTTTAACCCACTTCCCGTGATCCAATCGAGCTGACATTTTCCACACAGACTCGTTGTGCCAGACAATTATTGTTCGTGAAAAAAAATTCCCAAAATTTTACACTTTTTAGGCAAAAAAAATTATTTTTCATATATTCAAATAGAACGCATTCATGGCTTTGGCTGAACGTCAGAGTGTAAGAGCCCAGAGCGTAACCCCTCCACAGGCCGTGGCGGAGTAGCGCAGTTGGTAGCGCCCTCGCTTCCCATGCCAAAGGTCGCGGGATCGATCCCCGCGTCCTCCACAGGCGAATATATTTTTAAATCCTTTATATTAAGTTCGCTGCCACGCATACAATGGATTTATAGTGAAAAACTTTGTTTTTACGGGTTATACTTATTTAAATCCTTTATTTTAAGTTCACTTGCTTGCTTAGGACCGGGCAAATCTTTCGGTCGTTTTTTAACCCACTTCCCGTGATCCAATCGAGCTGACATTTTCCACACAGACTCGTTGTGCGTGACAAATAATGTTCGTGAAATTTTTTTTCCAAAATTTTACACTTTTTACGACAAAAATATTATATTTAATTACCAATTGCTTAATGCTGCCATGCAATCATCTGACCCATAGGTGGCAGCCATCTCAAGCCAGAGGACGAGAGGACTCTAGCCACCACGCATATAAAGGATTTATAGTGAAAAACTTAGTTTTTACGGGTTATACTTGTTTTACGCTGAGAGATTGGAGCAAGAGGAACGCGGGGTGATCAAATCGGAAAGTGGCAGGGTGGCAGTGCAGTGGTGAGCGAGTAGGGGCCTGGGTTTGATTCCCGACTGGGGCACCTTTCTGCGTGGAGTCTGTATGTTCTGTCCATGTTTTGCATGGGATTCCTCTGGGTTGTCGGCTTTCCTGCCGTAGATACAAAGATAAATATATGTTTAGCAGGTGTTGACCAAAACGCAAAGCATCGCAGATGCTTGGAATGTTACCTGCAAATTACTGAATCGGGAAAACACACAGCAACAGCAACAGCAGCATCGCCCTCCCACTGTAAAAAGTCTTGCAAGGACCCTTGCTGCTGAAAATTATTCTTGACATTTAGCGAGGCCTTTCTGCGTAAACGAGCATAAATAAAACAATGCATTTAGGGAAGTGAATACGAAAATTGTTCTTGGCGCCACAATGCTACTCATCCATGGAACATGATTGCATCTCTCTTGACTTAATCATTTTTTCCCAGTCCATATTTATTTAAGGCTTTGCCACGTTGTTTTGACGTTATGAATTTAATAGCATATGAACTACCGTACCCCCTATTCCACAGATAAAAATGATCAAACTGCAATTTATTATACGTTTAAAATGCGCATCGCCCTATTGTTATTGAAGAATAGTTACTATTCATATTCTTTGGGTCTTTCGGTAAAGTCACGTAGATAGGTTCAAAGTTACTATTAACTCATTGAAAATTAAATAATTGCATTATGTTCATGGCAATTATATTCACACTGATGTGGGGTTAATGAAGTGTAATGTTTTGACCACATCTGGAGATATGCTCACTCAACTTTTCTGTGGCTTCGGTGATGAAATAAAGCCTTGTTTCAGCTGCGTTATTCAATACAGACTCCGTGTTACGTGCATTATATCCCTCAAGGCATGTCTTAAATAACTCTTTTTGAAATTACAATTCACGTGGTAATTTTTTCACAGTTGTCGCCGATTGGGTTCTGACAGCACCATCAATTGCCTGCACTTTCGCAACTTTGTTTCAGCCTGGAATCAAACCCAGGTTTTTTTTAAATCTCAGCCGTCCCGACTCACTGCTCTGACACAGCCATTATGACCCCCCCTTAACCCCGCACATCCCCTCCCGAGCTACAAAATACAATAAAGTTTTGCTCAGTTCAGAAATGCAAAATTAAATCGGTGCCAAACCACATTCAGAGCTGCGCATGCGTTCGCTCTCGTGCCGTAAACAGTTCTCACCGCCACGTCGCCAGGCACAACGTCCGACGTTTCGCCGCACGCGCGGTGCATGGGAGAGCTTCTACGGGAACGATTCGTTCCCATCCCAACGACAAAGGAAAGTTCGATTGCTCAAGACGCTTCCGAAGTTTTTTGTTTTGTTTCCAGAATCATTTGAAGAATCACCTTGGATGAATCGCGAGACCAAAATGCCGCACTGCGTTAATCTCGTCCAGTAGCGTAACGAGCGTGGGGGGACAAGAGGGTGCCTTGACCCCCCCCCCGCGCGCCCCTCAGTGGCCAAAGCTACGAGTTGGGGCCCCCTTGACAACCACCATGAGATTTGTTTTCAACAAGTGTACAAGAAAAAAAGAAGAATTCTTCAAAACGAAGTTTCAAATTGTATTAATGATGAAAATGATTTCTCATCCGTTCCATGTTTAATTTTAGTTTAATGAGAGCAGTAACGTTTGGCTTCCGCAAATTGCGCTAATCAAGTATTTGCAGCCCCACGTGACCGACTGCAGCGCCTACTGAGCCGATAATGAATTAACGACACCGCCGATTTCGTGGCACGGCGAACAGCGTTGGGTTGGGGTGGGGGGGGGGCAACTTGCGGCAAACGCCGTGGGGACAGGCGAGAATTTTGCCGACGGTGGGAAAACAAAACCACTTGGCTCAGAGCGGTCACGTCTCCTACCCGCCCCTTCCCCTCCTCCCTATCTCTGTCGACGCCGTTTTGCTTGATAAGAAAACAACAAAAGCGAACAGGTGCCTAGGGGGGTCTGGCTGAAATATGTTTAACGTAAGGCGGTAGGCAAGCACAACTGCTTGCCTACCGACGAATACTACGGCTAATACTGTCCTCCACACCCTCCCCCAGCACCCCCCTCCGGCACCCCCCCCCCTCCCCCGCTTCGTGCCGCCCATCCAATGTCAACTTGGCCGATGGCTCGGACTGGCGGGGGGGGGGGGTCCCCAGGGTCAACTCAGACCGAGTGCTCATTCAGCTGGGGGCCCGCGGGCATTGGGAGGTGGCAGGGCTGCGCATCGGGCTCATTCAGAGCGGCAATCCTCCCACCAGTGACCCTTGACCCTGCCGACCTCTTGGGGCCTATAAATGTAGGCCGCGCTAAAATATGAAAATGGCAAAGGCGCGGCCCTGCAATTGCTCGCCCGCTCCTAGGCTGGCGCGTGTGGCCTCCACTACTAAGAGGGAGCTCCATATATTCCTACTCTTTCACGCTGCCCAGACGTATTGGAAGATGTGTGGGTGCCACGGTGGTGAGATGATGTGGGTTCAATCCTGACCCTGACGCCTGCTTTACATTTGGAGTTTGCGTGTCTCTCTGCCCGTGGTCGCGTGGATTTCTCTCCGGGTACTCCGGTTTTTAACCCCACATTTAGAAACGTTTAAGAGTGTTTCACTGCTACTATACTTTTCCACGTGATCAGCCACCTCCTTCAGCTATCCTTTGAAAAAAAGCTATCTTTCTCAGTGGGCCTTACTTGGTAAAATAAAAAAAATAGTTTCGTTTTAGGATTGGCCATGGTTGACGATGATGATTATGATGGCAATGGTACGTTATCCACTGGCCTCTAACGGAGAGTGTGAGCATCTGTTATTTAGTTATTTACTTTGTGACACTGTCGTTGGGAAGCTCCACTGAGAAAACGTTCAAGATTACGTTTTTGTTGCATTGCCTCCTTTCGGGGCTCCGGATGCTCGATCCGTACGAGCAGATTTGCCGCGCTGGTCGGGATGAACGGCATGCTCCGCTACGAAGGGGAATAGAGCGGCACAGCATTGCCTAGAGGGCCTCATAAATAAGAGACGTGCAAGGCTTCCTATTATCACCGCACGGCACGCGCGTGTGTTTGTGTGTACATGCACACAGTCTGGCACAAGCGCCATGGTGACGTCACCGCCACTTAGTGGCGAATGGCGGTTGTTGTTAGTGTACCTATGTTGGGTTATGTAGCCCGCATGCCCAGCCACCGCATGCCCAAGCAGCTTCTGTTTGGCCGCACAGAGGGGGTTAAACGGGCACGATATGGGCTGGAGGGTAGATGGACTGATGCGGTACGGGAGGATATGGACCTGAGTGGTGGACTTTCCGAAGACTGGTACCAGTGGTGTCAAGATCGGCATCTATGGAGGAGGCTCGTGAAATACGCTCCTGAGCAGTTGGAGTCAGTCGCCGTCCAGCAACAACTGAGGGCAGAGGAGCGACGCTTACAACAGCAAGTGACGCGCCGGGCAGCTAAAATGCAGTAAGTTGGCACAGTAGCGGGTACAGCTGGGGCATCTACCAATCATCACAGTCAGCCAACCCATGGCACCTGCTGGGTCAGTCCCGTGCCCTCCTGTCAGTGAGCCTTCGACACTTCACGTGGCCTCAAAGTGCACCTGGCCTGGCACAGGCGCCATGGTGAAGTCACCGTCACTTAGTGGCGAATGGCGGGTCTTGGTAGATATGTGCATATGTTTGTACGTACGTACGCACGTGTGTTTATCTACGTGCGTGGGGAGCAAGTCGTGTAGCGGTTAGCGCACTCGACTATGAAACCGGCGACCCGAGTTCGATTCCCGCTCACGGCCAACACCAATGACGATTATCTGAACCGGTCCTGGACCTCCCCTAGGTCGACTCAACCTCAAATGAGCCACCACAGGAGACACGACACCCCCCCCCCGCCCCCCCCCCCTCGTGTGCCGTGGCGGCCTTCATAGGTGCTCGCGAACGGCACGTGCCCTGAGCAGTCTGTTACATGCTGTACGGCGGGGATCTTGGTCTCGAGTAATACAACTGCGGAGGCGTGTTAGCGGTTGTGCTGTCCAGCTCTCTCAGCCGTGTTGCCTCGCTGCACCGCGTGTGGTTCGGCACGATGTCCGACGTTTCGCCCCATGAGCTGGGAAGCTTCGATTCCTGGCCACGGCAATCATCAACCCGCACCGACCGGCGTGGTGGAGTATGGTCAAACCCCCATTGACCGGCACAGCGATGGAAGGCATTCATCCAGCAGTGGATCGATACGGGTTTGCATAGATTATTACAACCAGGCAGTGGGTTGGCCCCACATTAATCCCCCCCCTCCGCCCTCAAGCTCTGCCGTCCTCTATATATTAAGATACTCTCTATCGCTGTGACGCATTCCTCGATCCTCGTAACACGCCCCTGCCGTCTACATCATTCCAGTCTGCGATCGCTTTGTAAGCTACGTCGAGCGCCTTGAGTGAAGGCACTCTATATAAGTATACAACTAGATTAGATTCATCTTCTTGGTTCTTTCGGTAAAGTCAGGTAGAATGGAAAAAATAAAATAATAAATAAACATTTTATTATATTATTTTATTATGTTTATTTTTATTATTTTATTATTTCCAATCTACGTGACTTTACCGAAAAAAAGAATAAAATATTATATTATTATGTTTTCTTTTATTATTTTATTATTTCCATTCTACGTGACTTTACCGAAAGAACCAAGAAGATGAATCCCTGCAGTCACGAAAGCTTTACATCGAAATTTAGATTCGATTCGATATAATTATCGGTCAACGTACGAGTGTTTACGTGCGGGAGGAATCCGGAGCGCCCGGAGAAGACTCTCGCTTGCGATGGGGCAACATTCGATCCCGGTAGAAATGAAGCAGGCGGAGTCAAGATTTGCTGTAGCTTCGCCTGGCGAGTCAGCATATTGCTCCTCCTCTAGTACTGCTTTTTTGTATTTGGATTCTCAACCAACATCGGTTTAGGTCGAGGTACACCGATTGTTTTCTTGCAATGGCCGACGTTGACCAATTTCTCTTGTAGCCCTGCTCACCACCCCCACGTTCCATTCCCTGGTTACCACATTCAGATAAGCCCCTCCCCCCTTAACTTGTATTTAAGGGCAGGTCTTTTGGAATTTTCCTCACTTGATGCAGTAATTTCAGCTGTGATGGTCCCACCTGATGACGGAGACTTGTGTTGCCTCCGAAACGTCGTGAATTATTATTTTATTTTATTTCCATTATTACTTTTATTAACTTTTAATTGTATTTTTTAACTACGTGACTTTACCGATACAAATCTAAGAGTATCCTCCTCCACACCCGCACGTGGAGTGTCGCAACATTTTACGTGATCCACCGACCCTTGCCTCCAGAGTCGTGTCTCCTCCAGCAGATATTTTTCCACCGTTTTGACAAGTTGAAACAAAAATCTAAAAAGTGTGCAAAGAAACAATAAAACGGCCCACACTTGCTTTTACGCCGAGAGCCAGAAAGAGGAACGGCGTGGATGATAGAACTGCCGAGAGAAAATGCAAGTGGGTCCAGGCGAGACGCGTCGCTAGGACGAATGATGGTTAGTGGCCGAGACTAACGATTGACCGACTCGATTGCAGGAACGAGACACAATGTCGTGTCATCGCGTCATCGCGCAGGGATAGCGACGGCTTCGGGGAGGAGGCCTTCATCCAGCAGCGGAGCGATGACCTAGCCGAACAATGGGGAAAAGTCGCGAGCGAATTTCGGAAGAAAAAAATCGAATTTGTTTGCGTTCGCATATTGATGGACCCACACGGAAACATATTTTTAGAAACGAGCCCTTATTCCGCTGATTTTTTTTTCTCTAGCTGTCAGTCTTTTCATACGTACACACTTTTCATGCTTTCACAAAAACTAACATTTTCTGGTTTGTGTGTAGCGGCGTCATTCATGAAACTGCATCTCGCCACGCTGTGTGATCCGTCCTAGCGCTTTGTATTATGTTACCTGGTAGTAACATAATATAAAGCGGCGAGGGGGCAATAAAGACACAAAAAAATAAGCCTCCGATAATTGGAAACGGTAACAATGTTAATCCACATTTTAATTGAATTGCTCAACTGGCAGTCGACGGTCACAGCAGTTGAACGAATGAAATAAAGGCCACCGGTTCAAGAGGTGGAAATAAAAGTAATTGATGACCGTGCAGGAAATATCTCATTGACATTTCCATGTGCCATAGCTAATGGCAGCCGGTCTGTAATATCCCACCCGTACCACCGGCCCTTGCACTCATTGCAGATAATTGTGTGTGCGTGTTTTCTGCTGGCTGATGTGGTGTCGCCGTGGCGAGACAGTAAATCCCTCGCCTGGTTTGATCCCGACCCTGACGCCTGATCTATATTTGGAGTTTGTGTGTCTTTCTCTCTCCCTGTGGTGGTGTGGATTTTTCTACGGGTCCTCTGATTTTTTTGCTCTTGGTCCATCTCCTCGAAACGTTTCAAAGCACACGTGCCCTGCGCGTGTTGCAGATCGCACAGCGTGGCGAGAGATCTAGTTTCATGAATGACCCAACTACACACAAACCAGATGTTGTTCGTTTTTTTGGGAAAATGTGAAAAGTTTCTACGGATCAAAAGACTGGCAGCCCGAGAAAAAAAATCAGCGGAATCACGACTCGTTTTCAAAAAATATACAAAAACGTTTTCCGGCACTATGGGGTTCCAAAACATTTTAGTTTTGCGATTACGAATGATTGGGCGAGCCAGATCAACCGCTCAACCACAAAATGGGATGTGAACTTCCGACCTTCTGCCTTGCGAGGCGGACGCCGCGTCATCAAGCCCACACGTCATGCTCAGACCTCGTTCCTTCCCCTCGTGGGCCCAAACGGATCGCTCGCTAATCGACGCTTGCCACCCCCTCAGAAATTAACGGGCGGACCCCTTTGTATGTTGTGTGCGTCAACGCGAACGCGCGTCTGCCCGAATTGCGGCAATTAATAACAATCGCCGGAGGGGTAATGTCAGACAAAATGCTCGCGCGTTCGTGGCCGCGTGCACGCGCGCGCATGCACTCGTCTGTACATTGTCTCCGCTAATACGTTTAGACTTGTAATAACGGAGAGGGACGCGCCCTGTCAAAGCCGGCGTCGCGGTCCGAGACGCGTCGCGTTTCCGTAATGAGCGAGCGCTCCCATCGTCCGTTCATTCGTTCGCGACAACGCCGCCCATTCATAACGCATCAGCGTCAAATTTGATTTCGCGACCCGGAGATGATTGCATCGGTAAACATGAATCGAATTTAACACACGGGCCTTCGCGACCAATATTATCCATAATGAAGGTTCTGTGGGTTAGATCGCACGAATATTAACGTGCCGTTAAACGTGCCCCCGCCCGACACGGCCCCTGTGCCGGGCGGTGGTGGGATTAACGACACATTTAGAGCGCCTTGTCAGAACCAGAGTCGCGGTCCGAGACGCGTCGCGTTTCCGTCGCAAGCGGAGTATCCTCGTCCGTCTGTCCGTCCGTCCGTTCGTTCGCTCGCGACGATGATGCCGCCCGATCACAACGCATCACCGTCAAATTTTATTTCGTGACCCAGAGATGACTAATTGGTAAAACGCGAATGTAATTGCTTGACGTGGACCGATACTGCGCAAGGCAGTCACGGCAACGCTTCACTCACTCAATTGAAACATTAAGGCGATTACAGAAACATTGATTATTATTTTTTATTCCACCCACCCCCCCCACTCCAGAAATAATGTTTCGCCTTTATCAAGCGAAACACAGTTGTCAAATGTTGTAAACGTCAAATGTCTAAAGCCATGGAGTCTTGCATCTACCACCTTTAACAGTCTCGAGCCAGGGACATTACTATGATGGGGACAATATTCCTAAAGTGGTAATGTTAAATTACACATTCCTATGATGGTAACAACATTTCTACGGCAGGAATAGATAATTCTTCATTCCTATGGTTGGGGAAAAATTCATCTGGTGGACATATGAAATTCCACATTCCTATTATGGGAACAACATTTCTATGGCGGGAATAGAAAATTCCACATTCCTATGGTAGGGACGTTCTATCCATGGCACAAAACCTCAGCAGACTTCCGATCGAGTCGTAATTACTCCTTTTGACCCTGCCTTGGAAGTATAGCTTTATTTTGCGTGTGGCATTAACCTCGGTTCTCTTGAGAAGGGAAGAAAGTAAGACGACTTGGAAGTTCTAGAGGTGTGAGACCGCTGTCGATTGGGGAGAAGGGGAAACTCAATTGGATGGAGGGAGAGCGAAATGAAACGAGATCCAGCGTCGACTGAGAAGAAGAGAACCCAGTCCGTGTCACGAAAACAAATTCCACAAAACGCACGTGAACCGGCCACATTCTCGGAGGCGAGAGACTGTCAAAGCAAATTCCAGAAGCAAGGCCGTTGGGAAAGAAAAGCAAGAGGCCAGAACAAAAAGGAATTCTGCTTTGCAGACTTAAGGAATAAAAGAGCTCAAGGTTAGAGAGGATGCTGGGGCACTCAATTAATATAAGTGCGCCACAGTGGAAAGATGTTAACGCCCTCTCCTGGTATCCAGGAGGTCGTGGGTTCTACCGCGACCCTGATGCCTGTTGCATATTAGGAGTTTGCACGTTCTCCCCTTGGTCGCGTGGATTTTTCTCTGGGTCCTCAAGTTTTTCCCCTCCACATTTAGAATCAACATCATGCGTTTCGAGTATTTGGCTGCTATAAATTTACACGTGATGAGCCATTTTGTTGAGCTATCATTTGTGGCCCCCTCACTTCTTAAACAGAGCTATGCAGCTCAGTGGGACCTTCCCTGGTAAAATTAAAATAGTTTAGTTCAGGTTTGGTTTAGACACCCGAAGGGATGATGAGACGAATTGACCCAAGACTTCGATTCTCACTGACCGAGTGCGAGTCCAGTGCCGAGCCAGTCGTCCTGTTTGGATCGGCTTCCAATAAAATAAAGAGATAAGCCCTCGAGATTATCCCGATTATCCCGACAGCGAATTGGGAATGCTAACTCCGGCGGCGCTGCGCAGGCAAGGGTCGGGCGGCTATCGTGCGAGGGAAACCGCGCGTGCCACGTGCCTGACCTGCACGACGCCAACGGGTGGCAGTACAGCAAGCGGGACGCTGACACATTGCGGTGTGCCGCGTGTGTATTTTTGTTCGTGTCATTCCCCTTGCCGTTCAGAGGGATTTCTCCTCGCCCCACCTCCGGCTTTGCGAACAGCAAATTGGTGAACTTGAACAATACATCTTGAGACTCTCACTGAGTGATTCCTTTGGAAGGTGCAACGTTCAGCAAAGGAACGGTGACTTGCGCTGTTAGTGAGCCCCTATTGCACGCTCAGGTGGCAAGTACGGCCGCCTTCGATGCGTTTACACACCGTGCACTGGGTACTCACTTCAGTCGAAGTCGACCTAGGGGAGGGCCGAGGACAGGTTCAGATGCCACTCTCCACACCTCACAACAACAAAAGCCGCCTTTCTCCCATAGGCCGTGCCGGCCTTCATAGGTGCTCGTTAACAGCTGTTGGCACTTGCCCCAACAGCTTTTAAAGGCTACACTAGAGATATTTGTCTTTACGCAGACTGTTGGGGCAAATGCTGTTAGCGAGTACCTATGAAGGCCGCTCCTCAGCGTACCTAGCAAGGCGATGTTGACTAATCTTTGCCAGGACCTTTCCCGGCACACTGAGGAGTGAGATGCCCCTGTAGTTGTTACAGTCTGTGCGGTCCCCCTTCTTAAAGAGGGGGACGACCAGGGCATCCTTCTAATCCTGCGGAACCCGTCCAGGGGTCCAGACTGTTGTTATGATGTCATGTAGGATGCACACGGAGACACACACACACATAGAAACACACACACCCGCCCCCATGTATCTCAAGTTTGAACACATCATTAAGACACGGGGCATAATTAATGAAAATTCTCAATTGATTGCCATTTTTCAGGTGATGAATGGTGCAGCAGTAAATGACTCCGGCTACATTCCTTTGCCTTTCATTCTCGGCGTCTCCCTCAGATTCTGTCAATAAAAATGTTTCGGCGTATGGATTATATATTTTTTTGCCCAGTTATTTATTTCACTGCTTAAATCCAGCAGCGGTGAAGGTGACGCCAGGTATTTGTTTTGCTTCTGCGACTGCTTCATTCCCAGTCGCTTTTCCATCGGTCACTCTCTCCATTTTCTCTCCTCCCTCTCCCACTCGGCACGCTCTCTCAACTCGCATCTCTCGCTTCCTGCCCACTCGCTTGCACTCTCTTACTGCTCTCCCACTCAAGGTGGGTATCCCACTGAACCATTTAACACACATTATGTAACAAGCACTTCCATTGATCTAAATGCTAGTTTATGGGACTCTTTGGTCGTGGCGAGATGTTGACTACCTCGCCTGGTATACAGGAGGTCGTGGGTTCGATCCCGACCCTGACGCCTGCTGCTGTACATTTTGAGTTTGCATGTCTCTCTCCCCTTGCAGTCATGTGGATGTTTTTTAGTCTGGGCCCTCTGGGTTAACCCTCCACATTTAGAGACATGCGTTTAGAGTATTTGGTTGCTATACATTTTCACGCGATTTGTCACTTCGTTGAGCCATCATTTGTGGTAAGGTCGCTTCTAAAAAAAGAACTACATAACGCAGCGGGCCTTACCTGGTAAAATTAAAATAAATAGTTTTGTTTAGATTGGGTCTCCGTGTCAGTCTGTGCATCTCTGTGTACGCCGGTTGGTCTCCGTGTCCGTGCAGGGGTATCTATGTAAGTCTGTGGGTCTGCGTAAGTTTACGGGTGTCTGTGGTGAATCTATTGGTCTCTGTGTGAGTCTATTGGTCTCTGTGCAAGTCTGAAGGCCCTCTGTGCGAGTCTACGAGTCTCTGCATAAGTGTTTTGGACTTTGTGTTATCTTATGGCTCCGTGTTAGTCTATCGGTATATTTGTCTATGGGTCTCTCGTGTTATTGTATGGGTTTCTGCTAAGTCTGGGAATGTTTGCTGGTTGCATAGCCTGAGAGCCTGGTTCAGGCTGGTTCAGGCTCTCACCTGTCCAGGCTTTCACTGCTCCAGACTCTCACCTGTCCAGGCTCTCAGCCAGTCAGGCTCTCACCTGGTTCAACATTGAAAACAACATACCCGTAGTTCAATGTCATAAACGTGACATTTAATAAATACTTAATCGAATAACGTACATGAGAGCCAATGTAAACACCTAATTAAAATGTAATTTTAAAAATTCACTCGGCGTTCCACGAAATCAAATAAATGCGGCAATGCCCATGAGACTTGATTGGGTTGTGTAAATCCTTAACCCTAGATCTTAAGAAAAATTTAAAACCCAACACAACAAATCCCCAGCCTTCGCCACATTGCCTTTGCATCCATGCCATCAGTTAAATTAATGGCTCACTCTATTAGTGGCTACTTTTTATTTCTGTTTGCTCTCAATGACCAATTACCATAATTTATATTTTACGTGTATCGATCTGTGCGCGCTAGGGGGGGTGGGGGTAAGGGGGGGGGGTTAAAGCTGCCGGGTCAAAGGCGTGGGTTATTTTTAATGTATCTTAATGGACCGCGACCTTTTCGCGTAGGCAACCCGCGTGACAACTCGATACGGGTCGTAAATTTCGCGTCGCATTTTTAAAAACTCTGCCTGCCGTGGACGTACAGCAGATTAAGACATTGCGTCGTCCAGCCGCAGGGGGGGGGGGGGTTTGCCAGCATGCGGCTGCAGGCTCCAGAGCCGCATGCTGGCTCTTTAAAGGACCGCAGTGGCGACTCCTGAAATTCGTGAAACAAAAAATGTTTCTCCTTGTTATTTTGGTTGCCGACCCCTTGACAATGGAAGCCTAGTTTACCATGGGAGTCCAGTTCACCATGGGAGTCCAGTTCACCATGGGAGCCCAGTTTACAATGGAAACCCAGTTCACCATGGAAGTCCAGTTCACCATGGAAGCCCAGTTCACCATAGAAGCCCAGTTCACCATGGAAGCCCAGTTCACCATGGAAGCCCAGTTCACCATGGAAGCCTAGTTCATCATGGAAGCCCAGTTCACCATAGGCAGGAGTCAGCAACCTGCGGCTCTGGAGCTGCTTGCGGCTCATTGAGGACTGTTTCGAGACGTTACTTGTTATGGACCACCGGCTCTTGAAATATTGTTTTTGTTTTTTACCGAATACGAAAAAAAAGTCCCTTGTTGTTGTTGTTGTTGTTGTTTTGATTGCCAACCCCCGGTCTAGGCCGTGCTAAGTGAAGTGATTTCGTCTATTCACCGTCCGCAACTAAACCCTCATCAGTCTTTGTGAACTCACCCCTCGAGTTGTCGGAGGCCAGGGCCTGCTCTTTCACTGTGTCTGTACAAACCTGGACGGTGCCAAAGTCTGTAGTGGTAAGAATTGGGTTACTGAAGAAGGCGCAGCCCCTGCGATTCTCTGCTCTCAGCACTGCTGGTGGAAGGGCCTCCACTAGAAGTAAGCTCGAGAGAGTCGTCGTCGTCACCCTCCCCCTCCACAAGAGGAAATTTGGCCTACTCTTCCACTCTGGCCAGAAGTCTTGGAAGAGGTGGGCCGTGGCGACCTGAGTCAGTGGGAGTGGCTACCTGAGTAGTGGGCGTGCTCTCTGAGTAGTGGGTGGGGCTACCTGAGTAGTGGGTGGGGCTACTTGAGTAGTGGGCGGGGCTCTCTGAGTAGTGGGTGTGGCTACCTGAGTAGTGGGCGGGGCTCTCTGAGGAGCGGGTGGGGCTACCTGAGGAGCGGGTGGGGCTCTCTGAGTAGTGGGTGGGGCTACCTGAGTAGTGGGCGGGGCTCTCTGAGTAGTGGGTGGGGCTACCTGAGGAGCGGGCGGGGCTCTCTGAGTAGTGGGTGGGGCTACCTGAGTAGTGGGTGGGGCTACCTGAGGAGCGGGCGGGGCTCTCTGAGTAGTGGGTGGGGCTACCTGAGCAGCGGGCGGGGCTACTTGAGCAGTGGGTGGGGCTACCTGAGTAGTGGGCGGGGCTCTCTGAGTAGTGGGTGGGGCTACCTGAGGAGCGGGCGGGGCTCTCTGTGTAGTGGGTGGGGCTACCTGAGCAGCGGGCGGGGCTACTTGAGCAGTGGGTGGGGCTACCTGAGTAGTGGGTGGGGCTACCTGAGTAGTGGGCCGGGCTACCTGAGCAGTGGGGGGGGGGGCTGAGGGATTGACAGAGAGACTGCCAACCTCCGCCATGTGTCCTCTGGAGTCCTCACAGAAACGTGGTTTCTTCCTTAATTACGCATGAAATCGACTTGAGCGTTATCGACTCGAGAATAAATTGCAAATTAAAAACCCATACGCTGTATTGCGTGTACTTGATGATTAAAAAAAACTCTAAAGTGAATCGGATAAACTCCAAATTAATCGAGCACGCGCAGACTGCAGTTTAATTTTTGTACCTTCGCCAGTAATGCCTCTTCGTCGCCCCCCACCGTAGCAAAGTCCCTTTCCCATTCGCGGCGTGGAATTGTTTATAGCAGCGCCAGCAGCGACGCACGGGCAACGGCGTCCCGCAAATCTATCTCCACCTCGGGCTTTCTCGGCCACCAAAATGCACGTTCGACCCTGCGGATAAGTTGAAGATCCCCCCCCCAACCCCCCATGTCGCTTTGTTCCAAAGGCGTGAGCGCGCGCGCGCACGTGGCCTCCCGTGATTGCAACGCGCCCGCGACACCACGAAGCTTCGTCGAATTGCACCGTTGCGAGCCTTGCGCCTCGCGTCAGCTCACAAGTCACAAGGCCCCCCACGCTCGGACGGGTCGCTGCTGCGCTCTGCGATGTCCGACGTTCCGGCCCCACGAGCTAGGGAGCCTCCTTCGCGAAACGGAAGCAGATGCGAGCGCGAATTCAGGTGGGCGGGGGAGCGTGGGCGGGGGGTTCAAGGCGCAGTTTGCCGCCTCTCCCCCCACACTTAGCCATGAATCTGGCCATCTCAGTTCGATTCCCGCCCACGGTCAACATCAGCGGCGAGAGATATCCACATTGATGTTGGCTCCCACCTTCGCCAACCCGCACCGACCAGGTGTGGTGAAGTATGGTCAAATAAACCCCTCCACCCCGACCCCCCCATGACCGAAAGGCAAAGGGAGACCTTTACCCAACAGTGGATTCATTAACCAAGGGCCGTGGATTATCATTACAACTCTAATTAAAGCAAAAGTTGTGTAAATTAACAGGTAAAGGGTGGGGAGGGTTAAGTTTAATCACCACGTTGCACTAACATCATCGACCGCTCTGCCTTCAGGATCAATAGTGTCCCGGCAGCGGTTTTGTGAGTAAGCGGAGCCGATGGGGCGGGGTTATTGCTCTGCCCGAGGAAATATCACGTCTGTCTGTTTGAGTGCTCAGAAAGTCCACCCAAGGACACCTGACGTGCTCACACAAACACTACAAAGCCCCGAAACCACTTTTCTGTACATTCAAAAACGGCATTCATCACAGCTTATCATTACCAATAGCCAGATGTGTGCGTGCTGTCTTTCGAGTGTACAAATGTGCTGGCGTGTGTCAGTTTTAATTCACGAATTCCTCTTTGCCATAACAGATTCGTTATTTGTTTAACTTACCACGCCCTGCTCATGTAATGAGAACCTCGCTACGTTAAACTGTAGTTGTTTTGGGGGCAAGCACCGTCTATTCGAAGGTTTACCTGAACTCTTCTTTAACACAGTTCTGCACGTGTGTACAAATCACGAATATAAAATTGAAGACAAAGTCACAGTGCTACGATTGTGGGCCATGCAACCCAAACCATGGATCCATATAGTGAACCCATCGAGAGACATGCGTAGAGACTCATAAAGACACATGGAGATTCAGAGACCCAGAGATACATTAAAGACAAGTTACAGTAATGTGATTATGGGCCATGCAACCCGTGCTATGGGCCCACGCAGTAAGCTCACTGTGGCCTAGGCTCCTTCAACGGAGGAGGAATGACACGAACGCTAGATTTGAAGCTTTCGTGACTGCAAGGATTCATACTCTTAGTTCTTTCGGTAAAGTCACGTAGGTAAAAAATACAATTAAAAGTTAATAAAAGTAATAATGGAAATAAAATAAAATAATAAATCACGACGTTTCGAAGGCAACACAAGTCTCCGTCATCAGGCGGGACCGTCACAGCCAGATTGTCTGCATCATTGATGCAGCAAATCTGGCTGTGACGGTCCCACCTGATGACGGAGACTTGTGTTGCCTCCGAAACGTCGTGATTTTATTATTTTATTTTTTATTAATTTTAATTTCATTTTTTACCTACGTGACTTTACTGAAAGAACTAAGAGTATGACACGAATGCTCTCTGCTGAAGCCCTCTCGTCGTGACCAGCAGACCGTGACATTGGCTTTTAGCCCCTTTAAGATATTGCTACCAAACGCAAGAGGAGAATCGAATAAATTCGATGCATACACACAAACGGCAAATACAAATCAATTATCTTCTTGGTTATTTCGGTAAAGTCACGTAGAAGGGAAATAATAATGAAAAATAAAACATAATAAAATATTTCTCACGACGTTTCGGCCACAACGCAAGCAGCCGTCCTCAGGTGAAGAACAGGTCTGTCGGGAAGACAGCGTCTGAATGAAACACCACCAGGCTTGGAGCGTATATTTAAGCTGGGTTGGAGGTGGAAGAGCGCCTTGACAAAATAATTTGCATATCAAGAGAAATTTTGCATATGTATGGGAAATGCAGATATGGGATTAGTCACTACTTGTGAAATGCGTAGGAGGTGGGCGGGGGGTTTCAAAGTCATATTATGCCCGTGCATTATGCAGGATTAGCAGCATCAAAGGGAGGGGATAGGGGTAGCATTAATAAAGGGATGGAATGTTAATAGTATGTAGCTGCAGTAACTAAACCACCACGTAAAAAACTAAAGTAGAAACTTTTTATTATTTTATTATTTCCCTTCTACGTGACTTTACTGAAAGAACCAAGGAGATGAATCCCTGCAGTCACGAAAGCTTTAATACAAATAAATTACTATAATTGGTAATATCTAGGCAACTAGATGTAACACATTCAAAACGTTGAATAGGTGTCCCATGATTGAGATGACATTTACTGTTGAGCTTCTCATTGAATGAGGGGTTGAGACAAAATTCATGCAGATACAAACTCTGCTAATCGTACAACAAAAGCTGCCAGGGGTCGACCACTGTACTCGGGTGTGGATTCTGTGATCACGTGACGGGAAATTATGTCAGATAAAATTCACCTGTTGACAGTTTGAGGGCAGTTTGCCGTTTGAGCAGCTGTTGATTGGTTTTTGCTCGTAAAGGCCAATGAACCTCCATAGTTTTAATGCACAAAAGTATACAGGAGGTGTTCAGATGCTCAAACACCAAATATACACATATTGCAAGGCGTCAAGTCTCCATGAAAAACGCGCTTTATGGTGTAAAAACATGCAAACAAAAACATACAAATTCATGAATTGTCCTTGAAAATTATTGGCCTACACCAGAACTACAGCATCATCGATGGCCTTGTCTCACCAGCGTTAGACCAGAGAATACCAAAAGGCAAACAGCACAAAAGCAATGGAAATATCAAAGCATAACTATCTTGGGTTGCGCGGTTATTTATACGGGACAATTTTGGATTTTGTGCCGTTTACCTTTTGGGGTTCTCTGGTCTAACGCTGGTGAGACAAGGCGATAAATTAGGCTCTCTCTAGCATCGGCCAATCAGTGTCGAAGACAATGCACACATTATAAAAGCATGTTTGCTTTGCATGTCTTACGCACAAGCATGATGCGTGGTTAATGCAGACTTGATGATGACTTGCAATCTGCGTTTATTGGTGTTAGAACATCCTAACACCTCCCTGTATCATTTGCCAGAAAGGGTGAAGCATATTATTTTCGTCGTCGTCTTGATACTGGCAAAAATTCGTCCCCTCATAGTTTTGTTCGTACCTTAAAACATCCAATTAGTTTTTATTTGTCATTATTTAAAACCGGAAATGATGAAGATGGGGAAATTAACATCACCTTCTTCGTGGTTATTTTGGTAAAGTCACGTAGAATGACTTTACGTGACTTTACCTAAAAAACCAAGAAGATGAATCCCTGCAGTCACGAAAGCTTTAAATCGAAAATTAACATCACCTTGTTGATGGTGTGGGGCAGTTGATGGCGTGGGACATTGTTTAACTGCTTTTAACTATGGCTATCGCGTGATGAGAATGCTTCTAATTACCTGGCATGAATGACGTACTCGAATCATAAATGTTATGGGTTTACTCTCCAACACACCGGCGTGCTGAAGTAGCAACTAATTGGCATGTTTTGCTTACGTGACATACCTTACTAATTGGTTGTGTCGGGTGGTGGCGGGTCTAACGACACATGTACACGATCCTACTTATTGTTAACTGGTCTTGTTACATATTCTGTGATAATATTACGATATACAATGTAGTTATTGTTTTGTTATCGTGTCAAAAAAATGACTTATTTTGATGAAAGCTAATTACGTCGGGAGAAAATTACACAGCCTAAGCTGTTGACAGTTCGGGGCAGTTGTTATGAATCGTATCATAATCGACAGCAGATACATCACTGAAAAACGAGATGATGCCATGCAAGACCAGTTGAAATTTAAACGTATGTACGTTGAATTTCTCTTCTTGGTTCTTTCGGTAAAGTCACGTAGAATGGAAATAATAAAATAATAAAAATAAAACATAATAAAATAATTCTCACGACGTTTCGGCCACAACGCAAGCAGCCGTCCTCTGTCTTCTCGACAGACCTGTTCTCCACCTGAGGACGTCTGCTTGCGTTGTGATCGAAACGTCGTGAGAATTATTTTATTATGTTTAATTTTTATTCTTTTATTATTTCCATTCTACGTGATTTTACCGAAAGAACCAAGAAGATGAATCCCTGCAGTCACGAAATCTTTAAATCGAAATACGTTGAATTTCTTTCAAGCCGTACGTAGCCACCCGTGCTAATGGCTGATGTTTATTTACAACCCTAAATTACCTTAATGACACCGGTAATAAGAAGTGATTCGTATGTTTTAATGTTTAAATAGATTGATTTCTCTTCTAATTGGAAATAACCCAGTTTTCTGAAAAAACAGTTGTGCAATTAGCGCCAAAAATAAGACTTCAATAACCTAAACGTGTCAGTATATTTTGAAAAGCGCAGCACAGGGCAATGCGGTATTTCACTGTGACAGCATATGGCATCTTCGATATGTACAACATTACAGCCATCCAAGAACATGTCTGTGATCAGTCACGGCTTAAGTGCCCACAAAGACAACGCCCCTACGTCACCTAGAGACTTCGCAGCGACAAAGATCACCCGTGTAGCCTTAACAGACCGTAGGGGCAAGTGCTGTTAGCGAGCACCTATGAAGGCCGGTACGTCACACTAAGAAGGCTGCGAAGGGGAGTTCTACCTTTGTTATATTTAAACGTGCACCGATCTTAGATATGAAAAGGAACGTAGCCAGTGTGAGGCTTTAGTTGTTCGGTGGCAGATATTGTGTCTTTAGCGCCGACAGCCTGCTGTTGTTATACTATCAGATGGGTGGCGAGATGTACACTCCCTCGCCTAGTATGCATGAGGGTCGTGGTGGGTTCGATCCTGACCCTGACACCTGCTTTATATTTGCAGCCAACCGGTGCAAATCCGTGGTGCCATGTACGTATGTAGAATTTCTTTCGCACCATACATAGCCAACCGTGCTATTTGGAGGTGCCATGTACGTATGTATGTTGAACTTCTTTCGCACCGTACGTAGGATTATGGATTAAAACAAACGGCAACGTCTGTATGCAGTAAAACACAACCCCTCCCGCCCCGATTTGTTTCTTCTGTTATTACATTACCCACAACCCACCGCGATGGCATATTAGCGGTGTAACGATGCAATCCTTTAAATATTGATACGCATTATTAATGTCACGAGGACGCACGCGTCGAATCGCATATTTTAAGAATGTATGGGTTATGATTAATTCATTGTACAAATGCAATACGATTTGGATTTATGGACCGTCAAAATGCAGCTGCATCTCAATTAAAGGACATCGTTCGCAATGGGTTCTGGGGTAAGCCGTGACGTATTTGTCAGCTCTCGCTCTGACCTCGACGACCTGAGTTCGATTCCCTGGCAGCTCGATTCTCGGCCATAGCATCGGCAGCAGTGGATTGATCATGGCTGTTACACATGGAGGGGGGTGGGGGGAGGAGGAGTACATTGCCATTCGCACGCGTGTGTGACGAGCAGAGGGAGCCACCACTTTGACCGCTTGCCCAGCCGACCACGAACAGGGCGTACGAAACAAAAGTAATTTGACGGTCGTGAAATATAGCTGCTGGCCCTTCGCTGGATCGACTCATCTCCAAATGAGCGATGCAAACTTCCCCTTGCGCAGTCACGTTGTGGGCTGACAACAACATTACATATATATAGATCCCAGAAGGAGCAAGACCTCGCATAACCCTTGAGCAAATACAACTGCAATTTGTGAACAAAAACAGGTGAGTCTTGATTAGGACCTTTCGTGACTGCAGGAATCCATACTCTTTGGTTCTTTCGGCAAAGTCACGTAGGTAGAAATAAAAGAATGAAAGAAAACACGACGTTTCGGTGGCAACACAAGCGTCCGTCTTCAGGTGAGAAAAAAAAAAGACGGACGCTTGCGTTGCGTGTTTTCTTTTGTATATTTGTTTCTATCTACGCGACTTTACCGAAAGAACCAGAGTATACAAACAGGTGACTTTCAGCCATGCTTGCCCCAATCCTGTGCTGAATGACGACCTCCCCAATGCATGCCGGTAATGGGCATTGCTCGATTCTACTTCCCCACGACGGTCACTATTAGTCGGTAAATGAGAAGGGTCGGGGGAGGTCAATAATTGTGGAGATATTATTTGCCACGGGTGTCAGCCGTTGCTGGAAATAAAACGCAGGTCACCGCGTTCCTAATAGCGCAGCGATTGGAGTCATTGCGCCATCACTCCTCCCTCACCATGATCCACAGTTATATTAAAAGCACGCGGAAACTATCAGCCGATACACTGGGCTTCTTCTTCGTACGGTTGACATTTATGGGGAGCAGCGGCCGTGATTTCACATCGAGGTGGCTGAGCCAGATGATTGCGTCAGGAGGAGCGGACCAGTGCTTCATCGCCGCTCTGACGACCGCCTCCTTCATAGAGATCTCTGTGTGAGTCGATGGGTCTCTGTCTTCATCTTCGTGTGGCTCATGTTCATGCAGAGCATTAGCTGTGATTTTATATCGAGGTGGTCGAGCTAGATGATTGCGTCAGGAGCAATGGAGCGGTTGCATCATCGCCACTATGACGATTTGCAGTTCTTTAGAAACTCCTTCTTTTTTTGTTGTCCACAATGCACGAGCTTGATACGCGGTGGTTTGGCTGCTGCAGCTCTTTGCTATTAAATTTCCCTCCCTTTATTACTGCTAATCCTATTTCCCTCTCTTTATCACTGCTAATCCTACACAATATACTAGCATAATATGACTTTGAGACCCCCCACCACCTACACATTCCACAAGTAGTGACTAATCCCATATCTGCATTTGTCATCAATATGCTAAATTCCTCTGTTGATATGTAAACTCCTTTGTCAAGGCGCTCTCCTCCTCCAACCCAGCTTAATAATACGCTGCCAAGCTTAGCAGTGTTCATTAGGACGCTGTCATTCCGACAGCCCTGTTCTTCACCTGAGGACGGTTGCTTGCATTGTGGCCGAAACAACGTGAGAATTTGTATCTTATAATGTTTTATTTTGTATTATTTAATTATTTCCCTTCTACTTGACTTCACCGAAAGAACCAAGACTATGCATCCATTCAGTCACGAAAGCTTTACATCGAAATTGGATGCTTCCTTCATATAGATCTCTGGGTGAGTCTATGGGTCTCTGTCTTCATCTTCGTGAAACTGATATTGATGGAAAGCGACAGCTGTGATTTTACATCGAGGTGTTCGAGCCAGATGATTGCGTTGGGAGGAGCAGTGCAGTGCATCATCGTCGCTGTAACGTATCTGTGAATCGGGCATTGAGACGTTATATGCTTCTCGATTCTGCTCTGGGCGACTGCAGCCGAAAACTTTTGGATAAACAAAAAAAAAAGTCAATTGACTCAGCTCGTCGCTGCCAAGTTAAATGTTATTAAAACGTGATTAAAAACTCGCTGCCAAGTTGAATGTTATTAAAATAATATATGGATACCGAATTGGTCAATCTTTCTGACCAAGGGGAAGAGTTGCAAAGGCTTAGAACATGACGAACGAAAATGTCCGAAAACCATAACAATGTTTTCGTGATTAGATCGCGTAAATGTAAATGTGTCCTCTGATGAAGCTGGTTGTAATCAGCAGCGAAACGTCGTACTCCAATTGTAAATGTTGTGGGTCTACTCTCCAACACACCGGTGTGCTGAACTGGTAACTAATTAACACGTTTTGTTCACCTGCCAAACCTTACTAGTTGACTGTGTCGGGTGGTGGCGGGTTTAACGACACATTTACAACCCCCACAACAAAACCCTTTATTACGTATAATGTTGGCCGCGAAAGCCTAGCACGTGTCAAACGTCCTATGACCTCCTTTGCGCCGATGTTGGACCGAGTGGGCCTTGGTATTCCCGCATCCCGTGAGCGGTGAGCGCGATCGGGGGACATGAGGGCACAGGAGTTCAGTTAAGGACAACGGCAATGAACACCACAAACGGGGACACAAATGCGAACGGGAATGAATGGTTCTGTCCACGGTACCACACACAATTTGCCCTGCCAGCCTTAATGGATGCCCGCTTGAAGCATTTATCTTTGCGCATGCTCTGAAAGTCAGAAGATGTATCTTACCAACATTTTTCAGTTTAATATTTTCATTTTTTGTTCTGAATTTCAGAGCACACGCAAGAGATGTGAATCATTCCCCGGATGGGTGTTTTAATTTTGAGCCCACTATGAACCTTGGTAATTCATAACCGATATTCAATACGTGTTCCACGTTTATTTTTTTTTAAATAAGCATGCAGGCACACGAAGGAGATTAAAAAAAGAAGCCACAATTTATAGTCTCGCACACTTGTAATCGCTTCGCGAAATTCATTCCTGTCATCTCCTTGATTAATCAGGAAAGTTTAATTACCCATTAGCAGTTAATGATTAATTGTGTCCATTTCCCAGTGGTGATATTTTGCATGGATGAGTGGGCAGCATTTCTCTGGCAGGGGGGTGGGCAGGTGGCATGGGGCTCTGAGATATTGGAGGGCCATGGGAGTCGACGAGAGGCGATGAGGTCTGGTGTAATGGCATCTCTGGGCGGTGCCGTTGTCCGTCGACGAGAGGATTAATTGTATCCATTGCCCTAATTGGTCTCAATGGCCACTCGCAGAAGCCGCCGCACCATCCTCGGCTTGTGACGGGGAATTGAAGAGGCGCAAATTGGGGTGAGTGGGTGGGCAGGGTGGCAGCAGCGCGCTCGGCGGGGCAGACCGGAGATGGTAAAGTGCCCTCCAAAAGTACAAATAAAACAAGACAAGGCAGCGGCGATGGCAGCAGCAGCCACGCTGCCGAGGGCAAGGGCAGCATTAAAAACGACGTGGATGATGCATGCAAAAAATATAATATATATACACTGAGATGAAACCTCTTTTTAAATCCTTTATATTAAGTTAACTTGCTTGCTTGCTTGCGCGCTTACGACCGTGCAAATCTTTCAGTCGTTTTTTTAACCCACTTCCCGTGATCCAATCGAGCTGACATTTTCCACACAGACTCGTTGTGCGTGACAATTAATTTTCGTGAAAATGTTTTTCCAAAATTTTACACTTTTTATGATTTTTTTTTATATTTAATTACCAATTGCTTAATGGTGCCAGGCAATCATCTGACCCATAGGTGGCAGCCATCTCAAGCCAGAGGACGAGAGGACTCTAGCCGCCACGCATATAAAAGATTTATAGTGAAAAACTTTGTTTTTACGGGTTAATTTTTTAAGAGGTCAAAAGAAATGTGGTCTTTGGCATCAGCTCCCCGTCTTTGCACAAACGGGCTCGCGGAGAGCAGCTCTCGAACCGAACAGCGTTTCGAAGTCAATTATCGATTCTCCCATTCCCCCCCCCCATCCACTTGACGAAGGGAATGCAGATTTGTACTCCGCGTGTCTCTCTCGCGCGCTCTCACGATGGCTTCCTCTCGCTCTCTCTGGACGAATCGCACAGAAATTGCTTTTCCTCTTCCAGCTGTCGCGCTGAAAGCCAAAAAAATATTTTGCCTCACGCTTTCTCGTCCCCCCCCTCCCTCCCCCGTCCTCCCAACACAAGGCTGGGAACTGCGATTCCTCAATTGATGTGTCACACTTCTCGAACCTGCAGAAACATGGGGATTCGTCCTGGAAGGAGCCTGTGGCCCCATAACAATAATAACGAATCGTATGATCATGATGAGGATACCACTTGCTGCTTGGTTATTGACTGCGTCTGGGAATTGAACTCGGCTCACTTGGCCCCACCAGTGTGCTTACGTGCTGCCCCTCCCCCCGGGTTAGTTTAGTTAAATTAGTTTAAGCCATATTCTTAGGTTTTTTCGGTAAAGTCACGTAGGTAAAACATCAAAATTAATAAAAATAAAATTAATAAAAAAATAAAATAAAATAAAAAATCACGACGTTTTGATGTTTTACCTACGTGACTTTACCGAAAAAACCTAAGAATATGATTCCTTGCAGTCACGAAAGCTTCAAATCTAGAATTAGTTTAAGCCAGGCGGCGACGGCTACGATTATCACGGTTGGCTACGTATGGTGCAAAAAAAATCAACATACGTACACACGAGGTTGCCTGTCATCCTTGTATATACGTGCGTTGAATTTATTTTGCGCCGTACGTTAGTCAACCCGTAGCCTAATCGGACGACAATGCATTGTTTAGCCAGGACACACAACAACAAAAACCCAACTGACTCGAGTGTCAGGAGGGATGCTGCACCGAGGATGTTTGGACACTGCCGTTAACGCGCTTTTTAGCGATCGATCGTGCGGGGAGGAAACCCGGAGCGAGAGAGACCCTCAAAAAGATACACGTGAATCGCCACGACCGACCTTCGACTCGTCAAATAGACCCCCCCCATCCCCCCATTGGCATGTTTGCAAAAAACAACCGGGCATGCGTGCATTCGACCTATATTCATGAAAACTGTAGCGCAACAGCAACCGTTGACGACGCTGTGGCAACTGTTGCCTCTGTGCAACCGTTGCCACGGTGCGGCCAGCGTGCTTTTGAACTTGTTTGCAAGAAGAGGTCGTGGGTTCGACCCTGACCCTGACGCCTGCTGCGTAATTGTACGCGCGAGGGGAAGGGGCTGCGGAAATGAGCTTTCAATCGCGAGTTTGATCAAACTACCGCCACCGCGACTAGCCCTGCAGAGCCGTGGATT
This sequence comes from Lampetra fluviatilis, assembly GCF_964198595.1. Taxonomy (NCBI): domain Eukaryota; kingdom Metazoa; phylum Chordata; class Hyperoartia; order Petromyzontiformes; family Petromyzontidae; genus Lampetra; species Lampetra fluviatilis. The sequence goes on from NC_136310.1 coordinate 7,559,418, forward strand.
TGATGAGGCCGTCAACTTGGCACCACTGCAGCACGAAAGCAAACGCGACGTTTGCTTTGCGCAGTGACCGGGGCTGGGAAACCCGTTTGATTTGGGGCGGCTGAAACCCACGATTCGAAACCTCGGGAGTGTGTGAGTGGCGCCGGCACAGAGCTGTGACCCCCCCCCCCCCCCCTAGGCGACCTTGATGAATTCACGGCTGAAATTTGGAACCGCTGTGACGCCAGACTACAAATAAAAATGTTGTGAAAGCAAACATATGCGTGCCATACACAATGTTGGCATTCCGGTGTGTATATAGAGTGTCATGTAGCGGTGAGCGCGCTGTGCTGCGAACCCGGCGACCTGTGTTCAATTCCCGCTCACGGCCACCAACACCAGCGACGATTCTGTGACCTAGGGGAGGAGCTGGGCCTCCCCTAGGTCGACTCAGCCTCCAAAGAGTACCTCGTGTAGTTTGTAAACATCGCACACGAGGGAGAGACAAAGGCGGCTGGATGTGGTGCCGGCCACCCACCCCCCCCCCCCGTGTGCCGTGGGGGCCTTCGTAGGGGGCAAAGTTTGTTTTTTTATATAGTTTGAAAAATAATTCAAATTTAATAAATGGCGTTCTCGAAAGATTTTTCCGAGGGAAGAAAATTAATTGACCGAGATTCCGATCATGACAGCCCTCACTTTACGATTACAATTTTCATTAATCTTTCAAGAGAAATTTAAATTTAACACTGGAAGACTTCATCAATGAGTAATGACTACTTGTTTATTGATGCTCGTGTTCATTATTCCTCCCTATAATTGGGGGAGTTAAGCCGAGGGTGGGGTGGGGGGGGGTTATCTATCTATTGTTGGGTTCCCGCCGTATCGATCGCAGGTTGACAGCTGTCACTGTGCAAATTGCAGGACTTTCTCACACCCTGATGAACAGCTGCCATGCATGGGTGGAAAAAACCCGATTTTTCCAGCGGCAGGCATCGTGTTTTTTCTTTAATACAATTAAACCCGATTTCGGGGAATTTAAACCTGGTTTAATGAATACGAAACTCTGATACAAGGCTTAGGCTGCTTCCTCGTCGGTGCTGCTATCGTACTCGGGGCCGTCGGGCACGGGGTAGTCGTAGAATGCGGCGGGCAGGTTGGTCTTGATGAACACGAGCTTCTCCACAATCGTGGGCATCGCCAGTGAGTTCCTTAGCTTGGAATGGATGAAGCCCATCGTTGAGAAGTGCGGTTCTGCAATTAGAACCAATTAAACCGGAGTTCTCCCAATCTCAGATGATCGGGTTTAATATGAAAAGACAATTAAACCCGATTGTAAAAATAAAACAAGACTGTGCCACCCTTGCTGCCATGTAGGTTGTTATTTTAAATAGTTTGTCTTTATTTTAATTTACTAGGGTAAGAGCCCCACTGAGCCACGTAGCTCTTTCTCAGCAGCGACCTGACCGCCGCAAATGATAGCTCAATGAATTTGTAGTGTTAGGTAGGCCAGGTTGAGTCACAAACCGTACCTCTCCATAACAAAGGCTCACCCTCTTAAGCCTCACCTTACCATATGAATAAAAAGTGTGCTGTACTTGGCCCTTCCCCCCCTCTCCAACCATTATATAAACGGAGTGGTAGCTCCTGCAATCTCTCATTTACTTGATACAGCTGTCGTGGCTGTGACGGTTCCACCTGAAGAGGGAAGTTTGTGTTGCCTCCGACACGTCGTGATTTTTATTTTACTTTTATTAATTTTAATGTTTTACCTACGTGACTTTACCGAAAAACCCGAAGAATATCAACGAATTTGCTCATCATCGCCACGTGGACATTTATTGCAGCAGCCAAACGCTCCGGACGCGCGAAGGTGATCCCAAAGGTGCAGGACCCGGAGAAGAATCCACGCTACCACGGGGAGAGAGACACGCAGACTCCAAAGAAACTAACTAAACTAAACTTCTAATTCTACCAGGTAAGACCAACTGAGCGACATTACTACTTTTCAGAAGCGACCTGGCGGCAAACAAAGTGGCTTATCACGTGGACATTTAGAGCAGCAGACAAATACTGGAAACGCATGTTTCAAATACACAGCAGCAGGCGTCAGGGTCGGTTTCGATCCCACGACCTCCTGCAGACCAGGCGAGGTAGTTAACATCTCGCCACCGCGGCGCGTTTTCGGGGGTCGTACCGCGTGTCGTTCAACACGTGACGTATGACGTTTCGCTCTAGGAGGAAGCTCACGCAAGGGCGCGGGAGCGAAACGTCGGACGCCGTGCCAAAGTGTCACGCGGTAACGAGCAGCGGAGGCTGTCTGGGCAAAACCGTGACGAAAACTTACGCCGCGGATGTCGTTAAAGTTTTAGAAAAGTACTCCTATTTGCTTGACGTTTCGATGGGAATAAAGAGCAAAAAAATCGATGTAAAAAAATCAACGCTGGCACATGTACACGCGTTCCCTTCCTCCCACTCCGCGTGCAATGGTACGTGTTTTTGTTTGGCGGTCGTTTAGGGAGTGCAGTTTTCTTGATTGAATGCTTTGACGCGTGAGCGTCACAGAGTTAGAGCGCCAGATATTGATGAATAAGAAAGTAAATATATGTTAAAATTTCGATTCAAAGCTTTCGTGACTGCCGGGATTCATCTTCTTGGTTCTTTCGGTAAAGTCACGTAGAAGGGAAATAATAAAATAATAAAAATAAAAACATAATAAAATAATTCTCACGACGTTTCGGCCACAACGCAAGCAGCAGGTGAAGAACAGATCTGTCGGAAAGATGTTTTATTTTTATAATTTTATTATTTCTCTTCTACGTGACTTTACCGAAAGAACCAAGAAGATAAATATATGTTTGTGAACGTTATGTATATACGTGTGACTGGAGTGGACGTCAGCCCCACGTAGCCACCACAGAGCCACCACGTGACAGCCTCCTCCTCCACCAGCACGTGCAGAGCAAACAACGAGGACCTCACCGGCACGCCCTGATGGACTTTTAGCAATCAAGTTGTTGTGTTGTTGTTAAATAAATAAGAACTCACAGACCTTTGTCAATCCACTGCTGGATGATGAACGCTTCCCAATGCTATACTTCACCACTCTGGTCATTGCGGGGTGAGTGACAGGTGGGACCCGGTTCGGATTTCACTTCCACGCCGATGTTAACCGCGACTGGGGTCACCGGGTTCAACCCCGAAACTGCACATCCACCCTTTCATACGGAGGTTTACACACCGCATCGAAGAATTGATGAAGATAGATTTTTTTTGATCTCACGGTCCATGCATTGCTTTGCACGTGTCGGAATCCATTCGGGTTAATGGAAGTCAGTTTGCACATTCGTTAAAATAGATTAAATCACCCTGTGAGATTTGTTGAAATAAATATAATATGCACGCGACCAGACGTCGGATTCACAATCACGGAGGAGGAGGCGACATCGTCACAGCGGCGACGATGCACCACTCCTGACGTAATCATCTGGCTCAACCACCCCAAATGTGACATTATAGCCCTCGCTTCACAGCAGCGCTCTTCATTGCAAGGCCCAGCGGGCCACTGGCGGTCCTAGGCCTCGGCAAGGTAGGGTCATTTACCCTTTTTACCTAGCAACTCACCCACGCACTCACTCACTCATCCACCTACCCACTCACATCCTCACCCGCATGCCCACTCACACAAACACGCACTCAACCACTTACTCACCCATCCACTCACTCACTCCCCATCCACCCATCCACCCACCCATTCACTCGCACACAAACTGACTCACACACTCACCCACTTGTCCACTCGCACAACCATACACTCGCCCAGTTACTCACCCATCCACCCACCCATCCACTCGCACACAAACTCACTCACACACCCACTTGTCCACTCACCCACTTGTGCACTCACACAAACACGCACTCAACCACTTACCCATCCACTCACTCCCCATCCACCCACCCATCCACTCGCACACAAACTCACTCACTCACCCACTTGTCCACTCGCACAACCACAAACTCGCCCAGTTACTCACCCATCCACTCACTCACTCACTCAACCAACCAACTCCGAACGGCAGTCGGCACTATCAGAAGCCAACGTGCGGAAGCGTGGCCACGCGTGACTGAGACGCACGGTCCGTGGAACATCTGTTGGTCGGTGTCTCGGCTCCACCCTGGAAGAGCCGCGTGCGTTCACGACCTCACCAGTGCTACAAACCCAGGCCACACCATCGTCATCATCATCATCATCGCGAGCCCACGGTCGATCGCTACGGGCCGGCAACCTGCGGCTGCGGAGACGCATGCGGCTCTTTTAATGACCGCTTCGTGACCCCATTCACATTGCATTGTGGCCCTTTGGAATGTTGAGGGGTCAGGGAGGGGGTGGGGGGTTACTGCATTAGTAAAACAAATGGCTCTCCGTGTTATTTTGGTTGCCGACCCCCCTGGTCGACCCGCTGCTGGCCATTTCACCATCATCACGTGGCCAGTTCTCGATGCCCACGTGACTGGGGTGGCAGCACATGAGAAGCAGCAAAAAATACATCTGTGAACAAAAGCGTTATAGCTCATCGGATTCCTCCAGTATGAATACATATTCTGAGTCTGACTCCACGATTAACTCAATGTGGCACAAGTAATCCGAATCGGAATATTTATTTATGCCGGGGGAATCCGATAAACGCTCGTTTTTCGCAAAGATGTTCCAGCGGGGTGAGTCTCTGGGTACACGGAGCCACAGTGAGTAGGAAACAGCACAAAAGCCGTCGCCACTCTACATAGCGTTTCAATTTGTAATTGTTAGAGGGTTGTTGCATCGAGAGACAGAAAGAGGGACACGTGGATTAAAGAACGTACACGCGTCAAGGACATCGTTTCATTGATCATGGCTGATAATGAATGTGTGTTTGCTGAACTTCTTTCACACCGTACGTAGCCAACCGCGCTAATCGAAGGTGCGGGGGAAGAACAACAAACTAATAATGATCGTGGCTGATAATAATGATCGTCGTGGCTGATAATTCACTGTGCAACAATTTTTTGTATTCCTGGGTAGTAAGTGTTATTTCCTAATTGCTCATGCCTCAAAACTACAGAAAATGGCTATAATTCCCCACAAACTTTCTTTTTGTGACCAGGACAGTGATATTTTGAAATTTACATAATTTCCAGAACATTCCAGATATATTCAGTGCTGAGAAAACTTGGAGTAACTTCTAGAAAATTCTAGAACTGTTCAGTAATATAAATAGTAGTATAAATACAGGGTCCTTAAGCCCACCAGTTCAGTTTAGTTCCAGCTGCCGAAGTGGATACATATCTGCATATTTCTGAGATGGCATCAAGAGGCTGCAAGCATTTGTCAGACGCATTTTGCTATGTCTGCGGCCAATTTATCAAGACAGCATCTGCTAAGATGTATGAGGCCGACAAGGCATATTTTGGCATGCCTGTCGGGGATCAAGACAAGAGGTGGAGCTGAGGAGAGAAACACATACTACCCCAACCAAATAGACCTCAACGACTTGATCAGAGATCTTGGTCTCACCAATTCCAATGCCGAGCTTTTGACGTCTAGGGTCAAGCAGTGGAACTTGTTGGATAAAAGCGTGCAAGTCGCAGATCAGAGGAAGCGTCACCAAAATGTTTGCAGCTTCTTCACCCGTCAAGATGGGCTCTGCTTCTGCCACAATGTGACCAGTCTGTTCGAGGCAATCGAAATCGCCTGTAACCAGAATGAGTGGCGCCTCTTCATTGACAGCTTATCCAGGAGCCTCAAAGTCGTGCTGCTCCATAATGGTAACAAGTACCCGTATCTTCCCCTGGCTCACTCGGTGCACCTCAATGAGGATTACAACAGCATCAAGACCTTGCTGGACGCCTTGAAGTATGATGAGTACGGCTGGGAGGTCATCGGATACTTCAAAATGGTCGAATTTCTGATGGGTCTCCAAGGCGGTTTTACCAAGTTTCCCTGCTATATTTTGCCTTTGGGACAGCAGGGACACCAAAGCGCACGACCATAGGCAGGACTGGCCACAGCGGACCGAGTTCTCTGTGGGGAGGAACAACGTCAAGTGGGAGCCACTGGTGGACCACCGGAAGGTGCTGATGCCACTGCTGCACATCAAATTGGGCCTTGTGAAACAATTTGTCAGAACTGTAAATAAAGAGTCGGCAGCCTTCAAGTACCTTCAAGACTTATTTCCTAAGATGTTTGAGGCAAAGGTCGGACCACAGATAAAGAAGATCCTGGAGTGCAATTATTTCCCCAAGAAGCTCACTAGTAAGGAGAAAGCGGCTTGGAACAGCTTTGTCGCAGTGGTTCGTGGTTTCCTGGGCAATCACAAGGTCGAAAACTATGTGGAGCTGGTTGAGACTGGTGAAGAACTACGTCACAGTGGGCTGTAGGATGTCCCTCAAAGTCCATATCCTTGATGCTCATCTTGATCAATTCAAGGGGAACATGGGAGCGTACTCGGAGGAGCAAGGCGAGCGCTTTCACTAGAATATACTGGACTTTGAACGCTGCTACCAAGGACAGTATAACAAGAACATGATGGGAGACTACATTTGGGGGCTGATTCGTGAAAGTGATTTTGCAGTATAAATCGTAAATCTCGAAAAAACTACTCACTTCTAAATATTTTGTTGTAATTTTTGTATTACTTTAGTATAAATGCATATACACATATGTTAATTTAGATTCATATTTTGTTGTTTTTCTGACTTTATGTGAACGAAAATACACAAATTCGCCCGTTATCTCATTGGATATAGAAAAATGTAAATATCAATGTCCTGGTCACAAAAGCAAAGTTTGTGGGGAATAATATCCATTTTCTATACTTTATAGGCCAAAGCAATTACGAAATAACACTTACTACCCAGGAGCAAAAATTGTGTTACATAGTGTAATGAGTGTGGCTGAAAATGATAGGCGTTGCCACAACTACAGATCCGTCTCCAAATCAACAAGGGCACGAAAACAAAAGACTGGCTTAATCAAGGGCTGCTGTTCGGGAGTGGGAAACATCATTGAGGCTTATTAAACGTTCCGTGGTTAATTCTAGATTTGAAGCTTTCGTGACTGCATGGATTCATATTCTTAGGTTTTTTCGGTAAAGTCACGTAGGTAAAACATCATCGTGATCTTTATTTTATTTTATTTTTATTAATTTTGATGTTTTACCTATGTGACTTTACCGAAAAAACCTAAGAATATGGTTCCGTGGTTATATCATGGCAAAACTTAAACGTGTGATTATTTACATGTTGCTACAGTGGCGTAGTGAACGACGTTAGGAGCTCAAGGAGTGCAGCAATCGGTCAGTCGGGGCCCCAATATTTGATTTGTCTCGCACGGTCGCACCTAGGCCATTGTATATCCGTGGCTCCTCTTGCCTCAATCACACCATCGTTTCGCTCACGGTCTCGCATATTTAACGCTGCGGGCAGTGTGGGGGTGGGCTCCGTCTTCGCAAGATGCAGCCACTACAGCTCTGTAGTGTGGTGGTTGTCAAGGGAGCCCACAACCCGATGCGTAGGCCACCAGGAGGGGGGGACAAGACACCCCCTGCCCCCACGCCGGTTACGCTACTGATGAACGTCATAAAATTTGAGTTGTGCGGTGGTTACCACTCCGCGCAGCGAACCTGGGCAACCCCGGGTTCGATTCCCACGTACGGCTAAGCCATCAGTGGCCAGTGATGTCTGAACTGGCATGAAAAAGTAAAATTGGTTTTACCCTTTTTGGCAATCAAACAGGTGTTAAGATGTTCAAACACCAAATAGAAACCTGTTGCAAGCAATCAATTCTGCCTTAACCACGCGTACTTGTGGTGAACATGCAAACAAACATGGTCTGATAATACATGGGCATTGTCTTTGAAACTGATTGACCTACACCAGAGACAGCAGCCTTCTTTAGGGCCTGGTCTCACCAGTGTCAGACCGGCGAACGCCAAAAGGTGAACACAGCAAAGGCAATGCACGGATCAGAACATTTATAGCTTGGGGTGAGCAGCTATGATCATGATCAAAGATCGTGACACCTGTTTTCTTTCTAGAAAGGGTAAAACCTATTCTTATTTGTTTCATACATTGATGCTGTCAAAAAAAAGGGTCCCATGATAGATGTCTGAACTGGCCTTGGGACTCGCCACCACCACTCACCAACCTGCAGTGAAGGGTGCCCCCCTCCCGCCCCTCCCCCGTTCATCCTTCAGGGTGCCCCCCCCCCTCACATCTGCTCCTTCATATCCCAGACGATGGCACGAGTGCTCGATCCAGAGTGCGCTCGTCGGCGAAGGTGATGCACCTTTGGTCGGGGTGTGTAACTGATGCACGGGGGTTTTGGTTTGGCCATACTTCACCACACGGGTCAGTCAGGTGTGCGGGTTGGCGAAGGGAGCACTTTTTCATCTCACTTGACTTCAATGTTCTCCAATTTTTTTGGCAGATCACGGTGGCCGCACAGACCACTGAAGACGCGGCATACCTGATGCACAGGTGGAAACTAAAATACAAGTCTCCCTCCTGTGTGTTTGCGACTCTGGCTTCGAAATCCAAGCCACGGAGTGTAGCACTTCACACTGCCCCTATGATACACGTGGAAGGCAGTTAGTGGGTGGGTGGGCGAGTGGGTGGGTGGGTAGGCGAGTGGGTGGGTGGGTAGGCGAGTGGGTGGGTGGGTGGTCGAGTGGGTGGGTAGGTGTGCCTGCAAATCAACAACCCTCGGACAAAGCAATTTGAACGGCTATGTCACTTAGAATAGAAACTTTCATAGGTGATCTTCATAGGCCAATCTGAAATCATCAACAGGGGGCGGCTCATTGAATCACACTAAGACCCAATGACTTACATAGAGACTCATAGACTCACACAGAGAGCATTGTTGCCAGCACCACGTCCAGCCGCCTTTGCCTCCCCACTACTGATGTTTGCACGCCGTACCAGATAATCATTTACGGCTGAGTCGGCGTAGCGGAAGCCTAGGACTTATTCAAATATCATCCACTGATGTTGGTCGCGGCCGGGAATCGAACTCGGGTGTGGCCGGACCCGTAGGGCAGTGCACTAACCACTGCGCCACCACTCCACGCCATATGATTGACAGCTAAATGCATCCAAAGACAAAGATCCCCAACATCGCCTGAGCAGACTCTTGGGGCAAGTGCTGTTAGCGAGCACATTTGATGAATACATCCACACACATATAAACGCGCTAATGAATTTAAACAGCGGATTCTTCGGCGATTACACCTTTATATATGAGCAGAATGAAATAGGTAATTTACTTTGAACGAGTGAGACGTAAAACCCAACAACGTAAAAAACCGACGGCGTATCTGAAACGCGAAACTTAATTTATTCAAGACGGACACTTACATTGATCAACGCACAAAGATGCAAAATTGCACGGACAAAACCTCACGGCCTTGTGCAAAACCACCAGTTCAGTAGAACTGCATTCTGGCCCGCTTCGCCTGAGCTCACCGTCAATGAATTGAGGCAAATGTGGACGGCCGACGGGGCAGCCTTGAGACAGAGACACGAGGGTAGACTAGTGATGTGTGCTTATCGGGACTCATCAGCCAATTACGATCGTTAGTGTTCGCTGCTGCCCATCTACCTCGAGGACATCTCGTCTGTATCTGAGAGGGCTTGTGCCGTTCCACCATGGCGACTCATTCGCGGCATATTTTCTGTTTCTCCATCATATAGCAAATAAATTATTGAAAGGGCGCCGCCGTGGCTAGAAGATGTTAACAACCTCGCCTGGTATACAGGAGATCGTGGGTTCGATCCCGACCCTGATGCCTGCTGTATATTTGGAGTTTGCGGTGTCTCTCTCCCCGTGGTCGTGTGGACTTTTCTGCGGGTCCTCCGGTTTTTCCTTCCACATTTAGAATCAACATGCATTTAGAGTATTTGGCTGCTATACATTTCCACATGATAGGCTACTTCGTTGAACTATCACTTGTGGTCAGGTCGCTATATAGCTCAGTGGGGCCTTTCCTGACAAAATGAAAACAAATGTTGAGTAGTAATTTAGCTCAAACCTGATTTCAAACAGAATTCCAATTTTCGAAGAAGCATAATTGAGTGTTGGGTCAGGTCGCGCGAGTAAAATATTTGTCGTAAACCCTCGCCCACCGGACACAGTCGATTAATAAAGTTGTTTATGAAGTTATTCATTGGTTGTATCGGGTGGAGAGGGGGTTTTACGACACACATTGGACTCACACGACCTGACCCAAAAAAAACTTGTGAATCGTAATATCGGTCGCGTGTTCAAGCCCCTGGGAGCGAAACGTCAGACACCTTGCTTAAACAGCGCACCACCGGAGAGCCGTACGCAACCCGACCGCGAAAAACTGACGTGGCAGTTGGTAAATAATTCACCAATTTCATATAAAATATTGAAAGCGAGACATAAATTTGCACCCTTTGCGGGTAAAAAAAAAAAGCACGCACAGAAACAAAGATAAATTATTAAGAAACAAAGTGCGACATAAAACAGAATTAAACATTAGTCCTGTAAGAAATCTAGAATCCTTTGCTTCTACCGCCGATGCAACCAGATTGCGCCCTTATTGGGAGCAAGCGACTGCGTAGACAGTTGTTCGATGAGATGAGCGAGCGTCGCTCATGTAATATTTACAGCCGACTTCACAAATAAGTTTAAACTCTCACAAATTAGCCCCGCGCTTTAACGATCGCTTCCACTTGTACGCATTGATTTATTTTCTTTATATTTTCACAAACTCCTTACCGTTGCAAAAACATTCAGCCGAAAGGCAAATTTTATTTGGTGTGTGTGTGTTAGGGGGGTGTGGGGGGGGGAAGCGGCCATTGGTCAGCCGCTGATCTTTATTGACGGACAAAAAAATTGGAACAAAGGGCGCTCCTTTGCGTACTTTCAGCCGAGACGGAGAGAGATGATGATGATGACAAACGCATGGAATCGAGAACGTCTCCACTAAAAATGGATAGCCTACCACGTGAACCTGTTGAGAAAAGTAAGTGGGCTTAGGGCGGGTCGCAGACAAACGACGGAACGGAGTGGCGGGCCAACGGGAGGGAACGCAACCGCCCGGGGGAGGACGTCCACCTGCTGAGGTTGAGCGATGGGGTTGAGCTCGTGGGCAAGGAGTGAAGGATGCCGACAGCTTGGGGAGTGAGTCCTTCATTCAGCAGTGGATAGATCAGAGACGACGACGACGACGAGTGAAATGAGTGTTCGCAGTCCGCCGTTCTCTTTAATCCCATCATCGCGGCTGGTTGCAGGGGGCCACGTGTCCCGCAAAACGAACGCTACAGAACTACTTCCTCTTCTTGGTTCTTTCGGTAAAGTCACGTAGAAGGGAAGTAATAAATAATAAAAATAAAACATAATAAAATAAAATAATTCTCACGACGTTTCGGCTACAACGCAAGCAGCCGTCTTCAGGTGAAGATGAAGAATGTCAGGTGAAGCATGACGGCAAGCAGCCGTCATTCTTCACCTGAAGACGGCTGCTTGCGTTGTAGCCGAAACGTCGTGAGAATTATTTTATTTTATTATGTTTTATTTTTATTATTTTATTACTTCCCTTCTACTTGACTTTTCCGAAAGAACCAAAAAGATGAATCCCTGCAGTCACGAAAGCTTTAAATCGAAATTCAGAGCTACTTCTGGGCCACTTTACGAACGATCCACAGAGCGCTCGCTGGTTGTTGTTCCGTGCTGCGTAAATTGTCGTCGCCGCTTGACGCACATTGTTCGCGTTATATCCCCTGGCAGCCGGGCAGCTTTGACAACCCTCTCGTTCCCGATGCATTATGGTTGTGTCTGCAACTCATTATGTAATACTGTGAGGGAGGTGGGGGGGGTCATGGGTAATAATCCGAAAAAAATGTGTTTCTCGCGTCTTTGTGAATAATTTTTTTTTATATATCGTTGTAGTTTATCAGCATGGCAGAGGCCTTTTGGAACAATGTCTGATGGCAGAACTTAGTTTCAGCAGGAAGACACCGGAGGCCCAGTGAGTGAAAAGCGGCTCCGTAAGCACGGTCTGTGCAGATATCCACGTTGGTGCCCCACTGCACATTTCGTCATCTGTTGGCACTTTCCTCTCTGTCTTATGCCAATATTCTCACGTCGTGGCCACATCTTTCCGGCACCAATATCTTACGATGTCGTCGTCAAAGCCATTGTCCCTGTTGGGTCTACGTCTCTTTCCGGTTCCTTCGATTTTCCGAACAACACACGTTTTTCTAGATGTGAAGTTTTCGTGACTGGTTCTTTCGGTAAAGTCACGTAGGTGAAAATAATAATAATAATTAAAAATATATATGAAAATAACTAAATTAAATCACGACGTTTCGGAAGCAACACAAGCCTCCGTCATCAGGTAGAGATAATCAGCAAATTATTTCTTGCTGTGACTGTCCTACCTAGATGACGGAGGCTTGTGTTGCTTCCGAAACGTCGTGATTTAATTTAGTTATTTTCATTTCAATTTTATTTGTATTTTTATTATTATATATATATTTTTTCACCTACGTGACTTTACCGAAAGAACCAAAGAAAACACACTTTTTATTTTCCTGTTTGTTGTCCATCCCACATATGTGCCCAAAAAGTAAAAATGTTTTCGTCATGACAGCCTCCACCATCAGGTCTTCTTCTATGTGCAACCTTTTTCTTACCTTTGAATTGGCCATTCTTTGAGTCCACTTTAGATCCAGCAGTATCCTTCTGTCGCAATACATTTTGAATGCCAATATATTACCTGTCGCTACGTTGACCAGCATGGAAAACAGCAAAAACACAATCGTGCTTAACGCGAATCGTGAGAATTTATTGAATCGTGGTGTGGGGGAGGGGTGCATTTAATTAGTCGCAATATAAATCACTGAATTGCGAGCCGGTGGAATTTAAAATGATCAAAGCCATACTTCACCGTACTTGTCGCAGACATACTTAACTATTTTTTTATTTTACACTTTTTTTTATTTTTGTCCCATGAGAGAAAAACCGGAGGACCCGGATAAATTTTCACACAACCACGGGGAGAGAGAGAGAGACACGCAAACTCTAAATATACAGCAGCAGGCGTCAGGGTCGGGATCGAATCCACGACCTCCTGTAGACCAGGCGAGGTAGTCAACATCTCGCCACCGTGGCGCCCACTGCACCGCGTTCGTCTCATACTTCACCGCACAGCACACGACACACGCCACGACACGCGAGGCGACAAAGAAGGGGCACGTTTTAAATATTTTTTTCTTTTATTGTCACGAGGTCGCCGTAAGCTTGAATGGCACACACTTATAGGGCATTTTACACCCGGTTCACAAGCTATGCCTTTTAGGGTTTTTTTTCAATGGATACAATTTAATAATAATAATAAATGTTCACGAATCCAGGGCACGTTCGCCACGTTCGCATTCCGACGATGCAGGTAACTTCTAACTTTGCTGCTGAAAAGTAACATGGGAGGGGTTCTTTTTTCTCAAATACACAGCACAAGAAGTACAGGGGTTGGTCTCTCCTTTCCCCCGCCCACCGCCCACTCCCCTCCGGCTTGTCGAGTCTTCTCCATTTCAAGTCTTTTTGTTATCTTTATCGGAATCTCGAAGAATCCGATGAGCTCAGAAGCTCTTTTTGACAGTAGTTTTACTCACACGTGTGTCGCGCGGCCAGGATTAAGCGTATCCCTCCCTCCCGCACGACACACACACACGCGGGTGCTGTAGCATCACAGGCACTCTCACCATGGCAAGTAACAAAGTCGCATATCCGAACCGAACGTCGCATATCCGAACCGAACGTCGCACATCCGCCCCTCCTGGACAATTAATCGATGACCTCCAAAGACAAATATCCCCGTGTAGGCTTAGCAGGTCGTAGGAGCAAGTACTGTTAGCGGAGGAGCACCTATAAAGTTCGACACTGCACAAGAGCGGGTGGCCAGCGCCACGCCCGGCCGCCTTTGTCTCCCCAAGTGGCGATGTTTACAAACCGCACCAGGTACTCATTTTGAGGCTGAGTCGACCTAGGGGAGGCCTAAAATCGGTTCAGGTAATTGCCACCGGTGTTGACCGTGCGTGGGAATCGAACCCCGGTGGCCGGGTTCGAGCACTGCGTGCTAACCGCTGCACTGACGCTTCCAACGTGTTGTACTCACACGTGCTATATTGCACGGGTGATGGTTTCTGCGTCTTCGCGCACGCCCATTGTATTCGTAAACACGACTCTTTGTCCGGTAACATGCGTGCGTGTGTGTGTGCCCAGTCACCTACGCGCTCACGAACAAAGGGGGCAATTGCCTGAAACGTGGCCGATTATATATTCCTCCTTTTCAGGCCGCAGTTCCGATGTTGGGATGACGCTCAGAGCATCTGGATATGAAGAAATAAAAAAATGACTCGAAACACTTGTCAACAGCATCGCCTTGAGATATATATATAAGAGGAAACATTTTCATAGCACATGCCATGAATAAGGGCCGTTGAACAACTGAAACGTCGTCAATGATATTATTTTGTTATATGATTTTATAATAATTATATGATATGCTTTAAAGGCAACACGGTGGTGTTGGATGCGTTGAGTTCATTTGTTAGATGTATGTGTGTGGCGCAATGGTTTGGAGCGGTGGTGCAGCGGTTAGCGCACTGCGCTATGAACCTGGTGACCCCGAGTTCGATTCCTGCTCACGGCCAACACCGGTGACGATTATCTGAACCGGTCCTGGGCCTCCCCTAGGTCGACTCAGCCTCAAATGAGTACTTGTGCGGTGTGCAAATATCACCACTGGGGAGACAAAGGCGGTCGGGCGCGGTGTTGGCCAACCACCCCCTCGTGTGCCGTGGCCGGCCTTCATTAGGTGCTCGCTAACAGCACTTGCCCCAACAGTCCGTTCAGGCTATACGAGGGATCTGTGTTTTTGTTTGGCATAACGGTCTTTTTTTAAATAGATGTTAACAAAACCCACCCTGCACATATTTGCCTACACTCAGTGATGGGCAATTAAACAAAAAAAAGAGAGAGAGACATTTTTTTTTTATTCGGTAAAAACAAAAAAACCCATAAACTCAATTTTTAAAGTGCCGAACAACGCACTGTGGGTAAATACGAGACGGTGGTGGTTCCTGAACAAAGAGACGGTCACTTAAAGAGGCCGTCACGCGGCTCCGGAGTCGCGGGTTTGCCGACTCCTGTGGGCCTATTTACCCCACAGTCCACTGCGAGTCGGATATGCGACGTGGTACCGTACAGGCAAACTCTCGATTATAATCGAGACTTTATCCGGGGCAATCGCGAAGTTGGGGGGTGGGGGAGTGACCCAGAATAAACATGAACACGGATAGCGGAACACGTGTGTCAATTACGGATTATACCTTCGGCGGAATTAAGTCGATTGTGTTTATTCAGTCCTAAGAGCCATCGGAACGAGAGAGAGAAAAAAATCTCAACTCGTTTGGGTCAACCATTTCTAACGTGCTATAAAGATGAGCCGTTGCTCATTATATGCATTCCCCTCCCCCGCCCCTCCTCTTAAGACCACAGTGTAATTAACGAACGTGGTGACTTTTAATTTGTCCTCACGTACCACTGCCAAAGCAGCAGCAGCAGCAGAAGCAGCGGCGCCAAATAATTTGTTTGCGGTGACAGGAGCACTCGGGTTGCAATCCTCGGAGGCTTAAAATACCGGGGCACATGACATGGGAAGAATAATATCTCACAATATGGGAAGAGGGATGGGGGGGAGGGGGGGGCAACTACACGTAAAATATGTCGTCTTCAGTAGTGTATTCCTACGCAACTGACAAAAACGGGACTTGTCACGTCCCGGGGAGACTTGTAGAAGACTTTCCCCAGCCATAGCGACCTCGAAAAGAGGAGATCTTGGGGAGAAGCAGGACGGGTGGCAACCGGAGTGGACAAAGATGCGTTGGGATGTATTCAGGTGTTCTCGCGAGCTCGGTTAGCTTGCACCCCGCTTTCATCCGCTCACGGATAATCGAGAGCTCACGAAACAACGACTACCTCGGGCCCAAGCGAGCAGTTTCGATCGGGCACCGCCGCTCAACGGTAAAAAAAAGTGATGAACCGAAATAAAATAACACCGACGGGCTTAGATTTCTCCACGCTCGTCAAAGAACGACAGTGTATTGTGCTACAGGGAATGACTTTGGCAAGCTGTGAGATAAATTCAACCGGTGTCATTTGTTTGAGTTTTGTAACCGACAACAAAGCTGAATAATTGTTTGTCAATGGAATCTATTTTAAAAATTATAAATGTGTAAAATCAATAACAAGTGAGTGTATATGTACAGTACACACAATGTACAGGACTGCGTTCCATTTTAACGTTTAAAAAAATTGTTGCCACTCAATAATGGATTTTGGACTGCAGAAATCAGCTTTAGAAAGCTATATACAAGAGGCTAATGGGTGATTGTATTTTAATTTTTTTATTTGGTAATTTAAATGATTTAAAAAGCACATATATTAACGGCACCCCGATCCATAAATACACACGAAGACTACATTCGATTTTTCTTCTTATTCAGACCAAAATATCGTCCCCATTTACATCCCGATATCCAAAGTCACATTTTAAATAGTGTAACTGGTCACGGAAAACAATGGTTTTAAAAACCACGTTGCGTAATTATAATAATGTAAAATATGTATCCAGGAAAGCCTCGACTGAGTCTCGTGACTCGCTTGTTTTTTTCAGGAGTATCCCACTACATTGCGATATTTTGCCCTATATCATTCGTGAGTGGGCTTCACGTGGGAGGGAGGGAGTGGAGGGAGGGAGTGGAGTGAGGGGAGGGAGGGTTCCAGACGACCCGGAGAAAACCCACCAATTTAAAACCCACCAAGCACACGTGGAGGGGGGTGGGGCATGGGGATTGATACTCGTCGCTGCAATCTCTCGTCACCACAGACCTCCGCAGCCTCCACGGCCGCGACAACCTGGCAGGCCCTCCCCTGGCGGTGGTCACCCACCCAAGTAACTTTAACCCGGCACAACCTCTGCTTTGGGTCACCGAGAGCCGACGAAATCGGGCACAAACGTGGAGTGGGACAAAAAACGCCTCCCTCTCTCCCTCTCTCTCTCTCTCGAGAAGCTCCATTGCCAACGTTCAACGTAAACAAAGCCACGCGGCCCAGTTTACAGGCTGCAGGTCGTTATTAAATGGCAATTTCGAGATGGCCGTAAACATGTTCACAAAGTGTCAATTATAGCCATTAACCGGCAGTTTTAAGTTCAGCACTGAAACAACACGAGTACTGTCTAAACTCTTACAGATAGCCGATATATGATCACGTCAGGCAGAGATGACAAAATAATAGACTTAGCAAAACAATTAAAGTGTTTCTCAACAATATAGATGTATTTTTATATATATATAGTTTTGTATTCTCGATCTTTTTTCATTTTTCGTCACATTTCTGCAAAAACTCGCCATCACGGGAACAAATGCGCGCGTCTCTGCCCCGCGTGTACAAAAACATTGGAGACATTTGTAACATCATCCACGCCACAGACGCTCCACGCGGACAGCAAAGGCAACTCCTGACAAATCGCCACATTTTCAAAACGTCTCCATTTAAACGGCAAAACGGCAGAGATGTTTCCATAGTTCTTTCCTTCCGTTCCCGGAGGAGACCACCACCCAGCCACCCACCACAATGCACACACGGCGAAACAAACCCTCGACGATTGCTTTAGCCCACCCGTTTGGATGGCTCTGGAAAAAGGTGACGCGTCGCTTGCGAGTGACCTGACTTTATGCGTCCGATGCAAATCCGTGGGACGGCGGTTGGAAGCAGAAGGGGTGAGAATTCTACTGGGAGGGGGAGGGGA
Source organism: Lampetra fluviatilis (assembly GCF_964198595.1). Classification (NCBI taxonomy): domain Eukaryota; kingdom Metazoa; phylum Chordata; class Hyperoartia; order Petromyzontiformes; family Petromyzontidae; genus Lampetra; species Lampetra fluviatilis. The sequence continues at coordinate 7,577,273 of NC_136310.1, forward strand.
GGTGTGGGGGAAGTTGGTGGATCCGCTCGTTCGGTCGTTTCGTTCGTCTGTTTCGCTCGTCTAGCTTCAGTCAGCGATGGATAGCGAAGCGAGTCGGTTTTTTTGCGCGGCCGTGCAGGGCGCCATGACGCAACTGGCCACCCCAACATCACCGTCGCCTGTCGCATCACGATCTTAAAACGTATCGCAAGAAACGAAGCAGCACATTCCGATTGTGTCCTCAGGCAAAACTAAAATTTGTTTGCACCGGGAAATTCCAATTTGGTTGTTTGCAAAACTCGGCGGTCAAATAATTCAGTGGTCTGTCTTCCTCGTTCAGCGCAGAGCATTCAGAGGGCATCCCAGCCGGGTGTCCATTTCCACGCCAACAAAGACAGGTCTTCGGGGGTTCTTTCCTTCGGTCGTGCTGTTTTTTGTGTGTTGTTTGGTTTTTTTCCTGCTTAACCAGTGGTCAAACGTTGTGGGTTTTCTTGCTAATTCACGACACGTGTCCCTGCGTCTCCTTGCCCCTAAATGCGACAAATCATAGAACGGCCGCCGTGTTTTTTTTGTTCCAGCTTTTAAAATCTTGGTCTGTAAGAGTGAAGCGACACGATGTCAGTTATTATTATGATTAGTTGTTGTGGGATTTTTGTGTATGTGTGTGTTTGGTAAAGTTCCAAAAAGTGATTATCACCATTTAACGAATGGAAAAGTGCCAATCGGACAAAGTCCTCAATGGTGCGGTGAAGGTGAAGGTCAAAGGGCATGGTTAGACAGTGGTAGATCGCCAGGTTGCTCCCGTACAGTCTGTTTCTTCATACCTGACAAGATTTACACGTGTAGGCGTTATTCACTTTTGAAATGCTCTCGGTTAATAAAATATTGGTAAAAAACTAAAATTGTTAAGAAAAAATCATATCAAACTATTACAATTTGAGCAAAAAAAAAATTCCGTGAGATTCCATTATTAATATTATTCTTATTTTTGTCACATAATTATAAATAATCATAGTAGCAAAACGAAAGGGGAAGAAACAAACACACAAACAAATGTTACTCCGTTGTACTTAAAAAAAAACGTGGGACGTAAAAAAAATATACAACTCTTGAGCGGGAAGGGGGACCGGGGGGGGGGGGGCCTCTGTGAGGGGCGCCGCGATTGAACGATGGAGCAGAGCTCGGCCAGAGGGGGTTTCTGCTCGCGTGCAACAACAACAAAAACAAACATGGGAACGTCCCAACGCCGACGCGTGCGTGCACGGCGGGCAAAATGCAAAATACATGCTTCGGTAACAACCGCACTTTGCATTGTTTTCAGGAACGGAAAAGGGGGGGACTGGTTGGAGAGAAGGGGGGGGGGGTGTGATATGTTGCGGCTGAGCGCGGCGTTGAATCAGAATCGGAAAATGTATTTATACCGGAGGAATCCGATGAGCTGCAAAGCTCTTTTGTTCCACACATGTCCAGTCGTCTCAGATGTCCAGTTATTATGCAAAGCTGACAGCAAAATGGGGCCGTGCAAAAAAAAAAAATACCCTTTACGGTAAACGTTGACATTTTTTCGTCAGCATCGATTCCGCCACTAAAACTAGTAACGTTTTATTTTAATACATTAATTAATATATGTGTATTCACAAGAGTGCTCAACAGTGCAGCACTGCGTTTGTGGATATTTCCTCCTTCACCGTCGTTTCGATTGACTTCAGGAGGATCGCGAATTTAGACTCCATCATCGGAATGCCTTTTTTGTTTGTTTAGAACTTCGGAAAAAATGTCCCACGACGCAACTGGGCACCGAATCACGTGGGACGCTCGTCTCTGCCGTCAACTTCGCCCCGACGCGAAGCCTCGGGAACGCGTTACGCTCCAACGCCCCCCCACCCCATCTTCTCTCCCCCAATACCTACAGCTGTTCAAAAACAAAGGTTTATAGTAAAAAGAAAATGATTGGCTCTCGCCAACTTGGAGAATGATAGGGAAGCACGGCGATGGGGAGGGTTGGCGATGAACAAGTCAGGGACGGGGACGAGCGGGGGGTGCGGTGCTAGGTGCGGTGGGTGGGGGTAATGGACAAAAGCTTAAGATGTAACTTGAGAGAGAGAGAGACAGAGAGAGATACAGCAGCTCATAGTCGCGAACAACGACACGCGAGACCCTTAAACCAAAAACCCGCGTTTTTTCCGAGTCACGGCCATGGAGTGAAGACGCTAAAAAATTAACCCGTAAAAACAAAGTTTTGCACTATAAATCCTTTATATGCGTGGCGGCTAGAGTCCTCTTGTCCTCTGGCTTGAGATGGCTGCCACCTATGGGTCAAATGATTGCCTGCCACCATTAAGCAATTGGTAATTAAATATTATTTATTTTTTCTTGAAAAGTGTAAAATTTTTGAAAAAAAATTTCACGAAAATAAATTGTCACGCACGACGAGTCTGTGTGCAAAATGTCAGCTCGATTGGATCACGGGAAGTGGGTTAAAAAACGACTGAAAGATTTGCACGGTCGTAAGCAAGCAAGCAAATGCGCAAGCAAGCAAGCGAACTTAATATAAAGGATTTTAAAAAAGGCACCCCCCTTCCCCCCGCGCCCTTTGTCCGCTTTCGCGGTCCGAGCCGTCACGGCTCTCCGATGCGACCTCGGGATGTGACCCCCGCCCCCCCCCCCCCGCGTGCGACGTGCGACGTTTCGCAGCGGCACCCTCTCTTCGGGCCACCGAGCTCGGCTTGAGAAATTGCGCCGAAAACAGTTTCCCCAAACACCCCACACACACCCACCACCCCACTCAACAACAACAACCGCCATTCGCCACTCAGTGGCGGTGACGTCACCACGACGCTTGTGCCAGGCTACGTGCACGTTGAGGCCACGTGAAATGTCGAAGGCCTGCTGGCAGGAGGTCACGGGGCAGACCCAGATGCCACAGGTCGACTGACTGAGAATACTGGCTGATGCACCACCTGTGCCTCCTACTGTGCCAACTTGCTGTGCATTAGCTACCCGGCGCTCTGCTCGTTGTTGTGAGCGTTGTTCCTCCGCCCTCTGTTGTTGTTGGAGCGCGACTGCCTCCAACTGCCCAGTAGCGTCCTTCACGAGTCTCCTCTACAGAGGCCGATCTTGACACCGCTGGTACCAGTCATCGGCAAGTCCACTCAGCTCCACGTCCTCCTGTACCACATCACTCCATCTCTTCTCTAGCCCGTGCCGCGCCCGTTTAGCTCCCTCGATCCGGCCGAACAAAAGCTGTTTAGGCATGCGGTGGCTGGGCATGTGGGCTACATGACCCAGCCAACGCAGCCTTGCCTGCCGGAGGAGCTCACCGATAGGACTTTGCCCAGACCTTTCAAGGATATGTGAGCTCCTCACACAATCCAGCCTGGTTAAACCCAGGATGGATCGTAGTCAGGCCAGCCTAAATGTTTCTAACCGGCGAAGATGTTCCATTAGGGGGGGTCCACGTTTCGCAAGCGTAGAGAAGGGAGGGAATGACCCGTGGCACGAAAGCACCGGACGGCATTGCGGGACGGCAGCCGGGAACGTCCCGAGGGGCGCATCGGAGAGGCCGCGCCGTGACAACGAAAACAAAACAAACAAAAACGGCCGCGCGAGCCGCGGTGTCCCGGAGAGGCCCCCAGCGAGCGGAAGGGAAATCATTGCGCGCCGATGTCCCCAAAACGACGCGCGGCGTCACGCGTGGGGGGAGCAGTGACACGGCAGGCAGAGACTTTGGGGGCGAGGCGCTCTCGGGCCATCGATCGATGGATGAGCGAGGCTTAGCCGAAGATAAAAGGTCCCCTCCCCCCCCATAAAGCCTTTAAACAAACTGTTGGGGCGAGTGCCGCTAGCAAAGCCACCGCGGCGCACGAGGAGGTGGTGGTGCGGCCAGCACCACGCCCCCGGCCGTCTTTGTCTCCCCAGGGGCGATGTTTACACACCGCGCCATGTCCGAGTCGACCGAGCCGAGGCCAAGCGCCCGGTTTGGGACAATCGCCAACCGGCGTCGTTGCCCGCCACGTGCTGGCACCGACACTCGGGTCACATGCTGTGACCTCCGCGCCGCCGCTTAACCACCACCCACCCAGGGGCCTCGCACACGCTTGCTTCGTCGAGCACGCACACGGGACATTTTATATCGGAGCAACAGACGCGGGACATCCCCGCGCCGCTCCGGTTGACGGCGGATCATTTTAGAGAAACACCCCCCCACCCACCCCCGGTTCATTTTTTGCGATGCTCGCGATCGACCGGCGGCCGTGGGGCATTGAAATGCGGTTCACGAAGTCGTTCTGCCGTCGGTTGTCTCCGATAAAAAAAAAATCGAGCGGTGGAAATTTTAAGAGATGCTCCAGAACACTCATTGGCACTTACCGGAAATGAACTCAATTGTATTATTCGCGTGCAGTATAATGCGTTCAGGAGCCTAAATGGAAATTTCGAGGTCGGCTGGCCACGTTCAGAGCACTTCTCCGTCGAAGGAGCGCAAACCGCAGCGGTTTAACTACGCGGTCCATAGTTATTTTGGTTGCACGGCCACAAAAATTTTTTAAAAATGCACGCATCGACTGAGATATCATTCTTCTAAGTGGCTTCCTTGAAGTGGCGGTGCAGGGCACACGGGCAAATTGAATGCTCAAGATGTTTGAGCGTAAAAGCCGAACTGGAGGAGTATTGAATTTCAACCCCGTAAAAGTACTCGTGTCAGTTACTCGAGAACTTACTCGATGCCCAAGTTGTTTTTTTTAAGTATAATCTACAGCTCGTTGTCGATCCACTGCTGCTAGATCAAAGCCTCCCTTGCGCCGTCCTTGATCACGTGGGTTTTTTGACCACACTTGACCGCACTGGTCGGTGAGGGTTAAGTTAAAAGGTTGGTTCAGATGTCATTCCAAACTGATGGTGCTGACAGGAGTCATGTTCGTGGGTTCATTGTCCATTGCGCTAACCACTGCCCCTCCCATCCCCTTTCAATTATATATCAAAGAATATGAGAAATATTAATCATAGAGCACCGGACTACTCACAAGTGCAAGGCATTAAAAGTTCAAATATCAGACGGATCAATTCAGCCTACATCATTGACATGCTGCACCCACATGTCCTCTCAAGGTCTCTAAGATCTGGGCATGAGGCAGATCTTCTCTGCATTCCTAGGCCGAGGCTTCTTTCTATTGGTAACCGAGATGTTTTCCCGGGTAACCCCCCCGGCTAAGGAACGCTCTTCTACGAGACATATCAGGATCTCAGAGTAGTGGACATGATTTATATGCGCCTTAAAACAAATTTATCCGCTTCCGCTTATTTTACTTTCAGTTAATATAGTAAATTATTATTAGAAGATATTTAACACATTCCTGCGGAGGGAGCTGGTAGGAACGTTGGATTGCTCGGTCAATGGCCAGGGTCAACGGCGGCGTGGTGTATTCCGCAAATATGGCCGACTGTGAGGGCGGGCACAAGCCGGCGTGAGTCGGTTACACGTTTAAGGGCACCGCGGGGTGACCAGCCCCTCCCCACCCAGCCCCACCCCTCCTACCCCCCACCCAGCCCCACCCTCCCCACCCAGCCCCTCCCCACCCTCCCCTCTCCACCCAGCCCCACCCAGCATGTTCCTACCAGTATAATGTCATTGTTATGCTGAGTGTCTGCTGCTGCTGCTGTGTCCTGTACAGCGCTTTGAAAGCCTTGATGAAAATCGCTGTATAAATGGAATTATCATTATTATCATCATCACCCCGCTGGGTTTACAAACAAACAAACATTGTGTGGGTGATCCCAGCTGTTGTCACGGGAAGCCAATGATCTCTCTTTCGGATAATGGAAGGTTTCCAATCACTGGCTCGGGACAAGCAAAACTAAAATGTAAACTATTTTTACTTCATGTTAAACTAAACTATTTCTCTTTTGCCATGTAAGGCCCACTGAGCGATTCAGCTCTTTATCAGAAGCGACCTAGCTATCACAAACGAGAGCTCAACGAAGTAGCTCATCATCATCATCACCTGGGCCTTTATCGCAGCCAAATACTCTAAACGCGTGATGTTGATTCTAAATGTGGAAGGGAAAACACGGAGCACCCGGAGAAAAAACCCACACGACCACTGGGACAGGGACACGCAAACTCCAAATATTAAACGGGCGTCAGGGTCGGTATCGAAGCCAGGATCTCCTGCATACCAGACGAGGTAGTTAACATCTCGCCACCATGACAGGCTTTGAGTATAGGGGACTTATCCATAATAGGTTTTTGGGTTAGATCATGTAAACATAAATGCGTCGTTCAACCCAGCACCACCCGACACAGCCAATTAGTAAGATTTGTCACTGAAACAAAACATGGCAATTAATTACAAAATCAGCACACCGGTTGTGTGTTGGAGAGTAAAAACCCACAACACGACTAGTAACGAACATAACTAGTAACGATTTGCCACGCTTTGTTTACGTGACAAACCTTACTAATTGGCTGTGTCAGGTGGTGGCGAGTTCAACGACACGTTTATATTTACGTGATCTAACCCAAAAAACCCCGTCTATTATGGATAATATTGGTCGCGAAAGCCTATTGCGTGTTACAGGGGACTTGTTGAGGCGATAGGAACTCAAGTTGCCATTCGCTGTAGATTCCTCTCGGTGGTTCTCAGCGGTGTGTGAAATGTACGCCCCGTGCCGTACATCTGCACGTGCGTAGGCTGCGGTGGTAAGATCGGCGCGCGACGGTGCCAGGGTAGCGCTGTGCCGTCCGAAGACTCGAATCCCCCAAAATGGAGCAATTGCCCCAGGTGCAAAGGTGTCCCTCGCACAGATTAACAAAGTCCTCAAGTGTGACCTCCTGCTCAGGTGAGCGATTGGTTGCTCATCTCCTGCTTTTTTTCTTTAGTCCTGCACAGTCAGCGGTGGAAATTCCACGTTTTTCTACGAGGGAGCAAGTCTGTCCATATAACCATCCAACTGTTGCCTTCATCACGAAGTGGTACTCGTTTTATTCACCCTGAAGTAGGGAATGGGCCGAGTCAACCCGACAACCAAGATTACTCTTTGGTTCCTTCGGTAAAGTCACGTAGGTAAAAATGAAACAAAATAAATCACGACGTTTCGAACGCAACACAAGCGCCCCTTTTCAGGTGAAAATCGCGATAGCCGCGATGTCTGCTGCGACTTTACCAAAAGAACCAAAGAGTATGGATTCCTGCAGTCACGAAAGCTTCAAATCTAGAAACAACCAAGATTGTTGGTTGACCCCGTGGCTACTCCACCCCGACCCCGTGCCAACTCCACCCCGTGCCTACTCCACCCCGTGGCTACTCCACCCCGTGGCTACTCCACCCCGACCCCGTGTCTACTCCACCCCGTGCCTACTCCACCCCGTGCCTACTCCACCCCGTGGCTACTCCACCCCGTGGCTACTCCACCCCGTGCCTACTCCACCCCGTGCCTACTCCACCCCGTGGCTACTCCACCCCGTGCCAACTCCACCCCGTGCCTACTCCACCCCGTGGCTACTCCACCCCGTGGCTACTCCACCCCGTGCCTACTCCACCCCGTGGCTACTCCACCCCGTGGCTACTCCACCCCGTGCCTACTCCACCCCGTGGCTACTCCACCCCGTGGCTACTCCACCCCGTGGCTACTCCACCCCGTGCCTACTCCACCCCGTACCTACTCCACCCCGTGCCTACTCCACCCCGTGGCTACTCCACCCCGTGCCTACTCCACCCCGTGCCTACTCCACCCCGTGCCTACTCCACCCCGTGGCTACTCCACCCCGTGCCTACTCCACCCCGTGCCTACTCCACCCCGACCCCGTGGCTACTCCACCCCGTGTCTACTCCACCCCGTGCCTACTCCACCCCGACCCCGTGGCTACTCCACCCCGTGGCTACTCCACCCCGTGCCTACTCCACCCCGTGCCTACTCCACCCCGACCCCGTGGCTACTCCACCCCGTGCCTACTCCACCCCGTGTCTACTCCACCCCGTGCCTACTCCACCCCGTGGCTACTCCACCCCGTGGCTACTCCACCCCGTGCCTACTCCACCCCGTGCCTACTCCACCCCGACCCCGTGGCTACTCCACCCCGTGTCTACTCCACCCCGTGTCTACTCCACCCCGACCCCGTGGCTACTCCACCCCGTGGCTACTCCACCCCGTGCCTACTCCACCCCGTGTCTACTCCACCCCGTGCCTACTCCACCCCGTGCCTACTCCACCCCGACCCCGTGGCTACTCCACCCCGACCCCGTGCCTACTCCACCCCGTGCCTACTCCACCCCGTGCCTACTCCACCCCGTGCCTACTCCACCCCGTGCCTACTCCACCCCGTGCCTACTCCACCCCGTGCCTACTCCACCCCGTGCCTACTCCACCCCGACCCCGTGTCTACTCCACCCCGTGCCTACTCCACCCCGTGGCTACGCCACCCCGTGCCTACTCCACCCCGTGCCTACTCCACCCCGACCCCGTGGCTACTCCACCCCGACCCCGTGCCTACTCCACCCCGTGCCTACTCCACCCCGTGCCTACTCCACCCCGTGCCTACTCCACCCCGTGCCTACTCCACCCCGTGCCTACTCCACCCCGTGCCTACTCCACCCCGACCCCGTGTCTACTCCACCCCGTGCCTACTCCACCCCGTGCCTACTCCACCCCGTGCCTACTCCACCCCGACCCCGTGTCTACTCCACCCCGTGCCTACTCCACCCCGTGCCTACTCCACCCCGTGCCTACTCCACCCCGTGCCTACTCCACCCCGTGCCTACTCCACCCCGTGCCTACTCCACCCCGTGCCTACTCCACCCCGTGCCTACTCCACCTCGTGCCTACTCCACCCCGTGCCTACTCCACCCCGTGCCTACTCCACCCCGTGCCTACTCCACCCCGTGCCTACTCCACCCCGTGCCTACTCCACCCTGTGCCTACTCCACCCTGTGCCTACTCCACCCCGTGCCTACTCCACCCCGTGCCTACTCCACCCTGTGCCTACTCCACCCCGTGCCTACTCCACCCCGTGCCTACTCCACCCCGTGCCTACTCCACCCCGTGCCTACTCCACCCTGTGCCTACTCCACCCCGTGCCTACTCCACCCCGTGCCTACTCCACCCTGTGCCTACTCCACCCTGTGCCTACTCCACCCCGTGCCTACTCCACCCCGTGCCTACTCCACCCTGTGCCTACTCCACCCCGTGCCTACTCCACCCTGTGCCTACTCCACCCTGTGCCTACTCCACCCCGTGCCTACTCCACCCCGTGCCTACTCCACCCCGTGCCTACTCCACCCCGTGCCTACTCCACCCCGTGCCTACTCCACCCCGTGCCTACTCCACCCCGTGCCTACTCCACCCCGTGCCTACTCCACCCAGTGCCTACTCCACCCCGTGCCTACTCCACCCCGTGCCTACTCCACCCCGTGCCTACTCCACCCCGTGCCTACTCCACCCCGTGCCTACTCCACCCCGTGCCTACTCCACCCCGTGCCTACTCCACCCCGTGCCTACTCCACCCCGTGCCTACTCCACCCCGTGCCTACTCCACCCCGACCCCGTGCCTACTCCACCCCGTGCCTACTCCACCCCGACCCCGTGCCTACTCCACCCCGTGCCTACTCCACCCCGTGGCTACTCCACCCCGTGGCTACTCCACCCCGACCCCGTGCCTACTCCACCCCGTGCCTACTCCACCCCGTGCCTACTCCACCCCGTGCCTACTCCACCCCGTGCCTACTCCACCCCGTGCCTACTCCACCCCGACCCCGTGCCTACTCCACCCCGACCCCGTGCCTACTCCACCCCGTGCCTACTCCACCCCGACCCCGTGCCTACTCCACCCCGACCCCGTGCCTACTCCACCCCGTGCCTACTCCACCCCGACCCCGTGCCTACTCCACCCCGACCCCGTGCCTACTCTACCCAGTGCCTACTCCACCCCGACCCCGTGCCTACTCCACCCCGTGCCTACTCCACCCCGTGCCTACTCCACCCCGTGCCTACTCCACCCCGTGCCTACTCCACCCCGTGCCTACTCCACCCCGTGCCTACTCCACCCCGTGCCTACTCCACCCCGTGCCTACTCCACCCCGACCCCGTGCCTACTCCACCCCGACCCCGTGCCTACTCCACCCCGTGCCTACTCCACCCCGACCCCGTGCCTACTCCACCCCGACCCCGTGCCTACTCCACCCCGTGCCTACTCCACCCCGACCCCGTGCCTACTCCACCCCGACCCCGTGCCTACTCTACCCAGTGCCTACTCCACCCCGACCCCGTGCCTACTCCACCCCGTGCCTACTCCACCCCGTGCCTACTCCACCCCGTGCCTACTCCACCCCGTGCCTACTCCACCCCGTGCCTACTCCACCCCGTGCCTACTCCACCCCGTGCCTACTCCACCGCGACCCCGTGCCTACTCCACCCCGTGCCTACTCCACCCCGTGCCTACTCCACCCCGTGCCTACTCCACCCCGTGCCTACTCCACCCCGTGCCTACTCCACCCCGACCCCGTGCCTACTCCACCCCGTGCCTACTCCACCCCGACCCCGTGCCTACTCCACCCCGTGTCTACTCCACCCCGTGCCTACTCCACCCCGTGCCTACTCCACCCCGTGCCTACTCCACCCTGTGCCTACTCCACCCTGTGCCTACTCCACCCTGTGCCTACTCCACCCCGTGCCTACTCCACCCCGTGCCTACTCCACCCCGACCCCGTGCCTACTCCACCCCGACCCCGTGCCTACTCCACCCCGTGCCTACTCCACCCCGACCCCGTGCCTACTCCACCCCGACCCCGTGCCTACTCCACCCCGTGCCTACTCCACCCCGACCCCGTGCCTACTCCACCCCGTGCCTACTCCACCCCGTGCCTACTCCACCCCGTGCCTACTCCACCCCGTGCCTACTCCACCCCGTGCCTACTCCACCCCGACCCCGTGCCTACTCCACCCCGACCCCGTGCCTACTCCACCCCGTGCCTACTCCACCCCGACCCCGTGCCTACTCCACCCCGACCCCGTGCCTACTCCACCCCGTGCCTACTCCACCCCGACCCCGTGCCTACTCCACCCCGACCCCGTGCCTACTCTACCCAGTGCCTACTCCACCCCGACCCCGTGCCTACTCCACCCCGTGCCTACTCCACCCCGTGCCTACTCCACCCCGTGCCTACTCCACCCCGTGCCTACTCCACCCCGTGCCTACTCCACCCCGTGCCTACTCCACCCCGTGCCTACTCCACCCCGTGCCTACTCCACCCCGACCCCGTGCCTACTCCACCCCGACCCCGTGCCTACTCCACCCCGTGCCTACTCCACCCCGACCCCGTGCCTACTCCACCCCGACCCCGTGCCTACTCCACCCCGTGCCTACTCCACCCCGACCCCGTGCCTACTCCACCCCGACCCCGTGCCTACTCTACCCAGTGCCTACTCCACCCCGACCCCGTGCCTACTCCACCCCGTGCCTACTCCACCCCGTGCCTACTCCACCCCGTGCCTACTCCACCCCGTGCCTACTCCACCCCGTGCCTACTCCACCCCGTGCCTACTCCACCGCGACCCCGTGCCTACTCCACCCCGTGCCTACTCCACCCCGTGCCTACTCCACCCCGTGCCTACTCCACCCCGTGCCTACTCCACCCCGTGCCTACTCCACCCCGACCCCGTGCCTACTCCACCCCGTGTCTACTCCACCCTGTGCCTACTCCACCCCGTGCCTACTCCACCCCGACCCCGTGCCTACTCCACCCCGTGCCTACTCCACCCCGACCCCGTGCCTACTCCACCCCGTGTCTACTCCACCCCGTGCCTACTCCACCCCGTGCCTACTCCACCCCGTGCCTACTCCACCCCGACCCCGTGCCTACTCCACCCCGACCCCGTGCCTACTCCACCCCGACCCCGTGCCTACTCCACCCCGTGCCTACTCCACCCCGTGCCTACTCCACCCTGTGCCTACTCCACCCTGTGCCTACTCCACCCTGTGCCTACTCCACCCCGTGTCTACTCCACCCCGTGGCTACTCCACCCTGTGCCTACTCCACCCCGTGCCTACTCCACCCCGTGCCTACTCCACCCCGTGGCTACTCCACCCTGTGCCTACTCCACCCCGTGCCTACTCCACCCCGTGCCTACTCCACCCCGTGTCCACTCCACCCCGTGTCCACTCCACCCCGTGTCCACTCCACCCCGTGCCTACTCCACCCCGTGCCTACTCCACCCCGACCCCGTGCCTACTCCACCCCGTGTCTACTCCACCCCGTGCCTACTCCACCCCGACCCCGTGCTTACTCCACCCCGACCGGTGGCTACTCCTCGGGCCCGAGTCCATGCCCATCTCATTGTGCTGCCTGCAGCTGATTGGCCGTCTCTGGGAAGGCAGTAGCAAAGACAAAGATCCTCCGAATAGCCTTGAACAACTCTTGGGGCAAGTGCTGTTAATGAGCACCTACGTGAAGGCCGTAGCGACCCAAGGTCTCACGCTCAACCGCGGAAGACAGGGCAGTGTCAATTAAATGCAGAACGCAATAATAACACCATTACCAATGCGTTACAACTTGTAACACATTCGAATTACGGTGCTGTGCTCACTAATCGGAATTTTTTCAGACGCTGTCTCCCCGACAGACCTGGTTTCACCTGAGGACGGCTGCTTGCGTTGTGGCCGAAACGTCGTGAGAATTATTTTATTATGTTTTATTTTTATTATTTTATTACTTCCCTTCTACGTGACTTTACCGAAAAAACCAATAAGATAATCGGAATTTGTACACGGTGGGTGGCAATATTAATATGACTTTGGGCCTATTTACCGGATTCCACATCTGAGCCTGGATTGTAGAGCCACTCATAGCGTCAACTCAGCCAACCATGACTGTTGCTTTGGTAGAACATTATGAGCACTGGAAAAACAAAGGTGGCCGGGCATGAGTTAACTTCCCCAACGTAAATTTCAGCCCATTTCCATGAAAGAGGCTTAATAACAACACTCTCCCAAACAGTCTTGATAGGCCCATGCCTCGTAAGTTAAGGAGCCACATTTGAATTTGTATTCCTGGACGACAATTTTAAAAGTAAAATAAAAGTTTAAAAAAATGTTAATGATTTATTCGGGCACGTGGCATCCGTGGCATTGTGTGTGGGGGGGGGGGGCACGATTCGCCTCGGAGAATTTGCACATGAACAATCACGCAGAGGACAATCGCCGTTCATATTTCGCTCAAACCAAACCCTCTGCCTACGCCGATGCTTTGAGCACACAGCCCCCCCCCCCCCCCCCCCCGCTGCTTGGGGGCTTGTGCCACGGGACGGAATAATCCGAGGGCTGCAGCAACGGCCGCCTCCTCTAAGGCGGCCCCCCACCGTCACTTGACCCCTGGCCAACGCTCTCGTTGCTTTTCTTGCAAAAGTGTGGAGGGAGGCACGGTGGGGGAGGGGAGGGGTTGGGCGGCACCTCCGATTAGCATGGTTGGCTACGTACGCTACGACAGAAGTTCAACGCACGTGCATAGGAAGGTAGGTGAGGGGGGGGGGATTGGTGGATCACGCGAGGAGTGATCGAGTAATTGTCATCCGCGGGCTTGCGCAACACGCGATATTACGATTCGATGTTTACGATTTCACAAATTAGCCTCCTGTTCGGGTCGCTAGACCGCGTCCTCGGGGTGAACGCCAATCAATTGCAAGCGTCGGTTACACCAACACGACCTAACCCAAAAATGAACCAGTGAGGAATTAAAGGCAGCGGTGCCTGCAAAGATGTTGAAGTACAGCAAAGACGGTTTCCGACCATGCGGCGACGGCGGGCGGGGGTAGGTTGGGTGTTGTTGCGACCTCCTCGCGTGGATGGGAGGGGTTTTTCTCTGCGCCACCCTCGTGTCTCGAAATCAAAAGCACTCAATCGGCCAAAGAAAATGATCGGCTCGACTCGAGCGAGGCTTTGAGTATATGGAATACAATCGTGGGGTTATCGGTTTAAACACATTCCTGCGGAGGGAGCTGGTAGGAACGTTGGGTTGCTCGGTCAATGACCAGGGTCAACGGCGGCGTGGTGTATTCCGCAAATATCGCCGACTGTGAGGGCGGGCACAAGCCGGCGTGAGTAGGTTAAACGTTGAGTTTTTAAGGGCACCACGGGGTGACCAACCCCTCACCACCCAGCCCCACCCCTCTCACCCCCCACCCAGCCCCACCCCTCTCACCCCCCACCCAGCCCCACCCTCTCCACCCAGCCCCTCCCCACCCTCCCCCCAACTACCTCGTGTATACCAGGCGAGGTGTTAACTACCGATGGCGATACCATCAGCGTTGGATAGATTGCGGCTGATGTTAAGTAATGGTCATGATTTTGCCCATCAAGATAAAGCCATCGGTCTATAAATGCGTTTGCTTGTTTGTTTTATAGCAGACAATGAGCCAATTCACTGAAGGGTGTCAGCCCTCGAGGAGAGAGCTTAAATGAGATTCATGCAGCCTCTCAATCGGCACTTCAATGATGCATCGGTTTTATTCGAGTTACATTCTTAATTCATCGTTCAAGTAACTGGCCCCGGTGTTGTTAGTGGCCGGCGTATGAACACGACGATTCTCACTCTCGCGATACACCTGCCAAGTTTCGATTGCAAGCTTTCGTGACTGCAGGGATTCATAAGGAAATATTTCCCTTCTACGTGACTTTACCGAAAGAACCAAGAATATGCCTGCCAATTGACAAGTCGTAGAGATGACATGCGATTGAAACGTAAATATACGCGATTTTTTTTTATGGGGGAGAAATTGAGCAAATGTTTTGTTTTTAATTCTACAAACAAGATGCTTTTTGGGGGGGTTTATTTTGTATTCACCAGGTCAGAACTCAAGAGACCAGGATGACGTAATTGGCAAGAGTCACCTGGGCCATGGGTCTGCCGGTAAGGAAGGGGGAGGAGGGAGGAGGGGAGGCGATGACTGTTATTGCGTAATCCCAATTGAGTAATTATTTCCAGGAAATTTTGGAATTTGGAAAATTTGACCTCCGATGCCGGCACACGATGGCCGGGCGATCTTTAATGTCCACCGTCTTCTTCTCTCGTATGGCTGCCGATGTAGATGAAAAACAACGACTTACGATTTCACATTCAGGTGGTCGAGCACAGAAGCAACGGAGTGTATCATCACTGTGACGTCTCCTTCGCATTTGTGGATCGGGGCATTGCGTCATTATACATTATACGGTGTGTTCTGGATTACCAGTCGCACACTACTGAAGAGTTTCAACACTTCCATTCGTGCATCGGGTATCCCGGCAGCTACTGCCAAGGTTTGTGCGGTAGATACGGTTTGGGGTGGACCAATTTCCACCGTGAGTGAGGCAGACAGAGCGTAATACAAGTACGACTCATATACACACACTTCTTCCCTTTATTAATGCTACCCCTATCCCCTCCCTTTGATGCTGCTAATCCTGCATAATGCACGGGCATAAGTAGTACTAATCACATACCTGCATTTCCTATATCCCCTCCCTTTGATGCTGCTAATCCATCATAATGCACGGGCATAAGTAGTACTAATCACATATCTGCATTTCCCATAAAAATGCTAGATTCCTCTTGATATGCAAATTCTTTTGTCAAGGCGCCCTTTCCCCCCCTTCCAACCCAGCTTATATATATATATATGCTCCAAGCACGTGTGCTGTTTCATTCAGACGCTGTCGCCTCGACAGACCTGTTCTTCACCTGAGGACGGCTGCTTGCGTTGTGGCCGAAACGTCGTGAGAATTATTTTATTATGTTTTATTATTGTATTATTTCCCTTCTACGTGACTTTACCGAAAGAACCAAGACGACACACCGTACTATTGCCCATTCTCGTTCCGATGACTTACGTCATCATAAACGAACCAGAATAAAACAGTGCCGAGGCTCCCACACAAGGCCGTGCGGGAGCGCGTGTAGCGCAGTTTGGCATCATCTCTCATCGAGCGTGGTCGTGTCGCTACAGTTTTCCGCAGTGAGTGCGATTGTCTTTAAAAACAATGGAGCTCTGCCTCTCTGAATAGAATTAACGTCGAGTTGCTTGCGCGTTCCGAGATTTAGCAGTGAACGGGGACACCCACCACCCTGCAACTTGCAGACGTCTCAGAACGACGGGAGAAAAGGTTGATCAGGGCGGCCGCTGGATTCGAACTGGGAACCTCCGTAACAAGCTCCGGACACGCTACTGCTGAGCCGCTGCGTCACTGCTCCAACCGACAACAACAATGGTAGTAATCATCATTGTTATGCAAATGAGATGGTTAACATTTCATTACTTGTAAAAAAAAATGCAAAAGTAATAACTTATCAAGTAGATCGAATTTATAAGAATGAACAACAACAGCTACAGCGATAATGAACAACGCCAAATAATGAACACATCTGTTTCAATGCAGCCGCTCTGATAAGCAATGCCTTTTGAACTGCACACATTCACGAATGAACGTTCAGAGCGCCCATTTGTTTCGCACCATTCGGTTTAAAGGAAGCGGCAAGACTCTGGACCGGTTTCTACTTTTTTTTTAAGTCTCATCAGCAGAATCGGGCTTGTTGACCGAATTATTCCGGCCCCATAGAGCTGACGGATTCACTTCTCGTTAAAATCAATTCACTGCATCGCGTTAAACATTTTTTTCCCTACCCGTGAAACACCATGTGGTTAAGGGGAGTGGAGACCACGGAATGTAACGTGCGGGGAGAAGAGCATGGAACGGGAGAGGGAAGAAGAGAAAGAATGGGGAATGAGAGGAGGGGGGGGGCGGAGATGGAACGGAGAGACGGGAGCAGAGGGTTCAGGGAAGACGAGGAGAGGGAGAGAGAGGACACACAAGGATCTAGATGCTGCTGCTCATGCTGCTGCTGGTGCTGCATGGAGGAGACTAAACTAAACAACTATTTTCTTTTTATTATTTTACCAGGTAAGGCCCAGTGTGCTTTTAGTTATTTTTTTTCAGAAACAGTCTCGCAGCTCAACGAAATGTCTGGTCACAGCGTGGAAATTTGCACCAGCCAAACAATCTGACCGCACGTTGATTCTAAACGTGGAGGACCAGGAGAAAACAAATCCACGCGACCACGGCGAGAGAGACGCGGAAACTCCAAATATAGAGCAGCAGGGGTCAGGGTCGGGATCGAATCATCGACCTCCTGTATACCAGGCGAGGTAGTTAACATCTCGCCACCGTGACGTTAGCCGTGCAATGCACGTGCGTCTGAAAGGCATTTATTTATTCAATAAAACAAAATTGTACGAGGATGTTTAGGTCCCGGACTTGGGCTAAGATACATTTACAATAATATTTTAATTCATCAAATAAATTTAAAAACATAATGTGAAAAGGCGAATGGGCAGTGCTTAGTGGCACTGTTCGGTTAGCACGGTGGTTAGTGGCACGGTGGTTAGCGCATCGTGAGATACAGTAAGCCTCGGCAATGTGTAAAACTCAACACGTTCATCGACAACACTGTGGCCTTAGAAGGAATATATATAATAGTCGACGTTTAAGCAAATTGCCCTTCTTCTGAGCACGCAAGTGACAACACGAGTACGAATCCCGGCCACAGCTCACGTGAGTGGCGGAGTGATATATCTGAACCAATCCCAAACACCCTCCCCCACCCCACACTTCACTCAACCCGCACTGACCAGCGTGGTGAAGTATGGTCAACCCGTAACTTTGGGGGACCCTTCAGCCAGCAGTGAATTGACAAAAGCATTGTTCATTATTTCACATTGTAACAGTAATTGCAGGAAGCTCCAGTAACTGCCTGTACCCCTGCCCCCTGCCCCCTGCCCCCAGCCCCCAGTACCCCACCTATCACAAGTGTTAAAGGAACGTAAATTTTGATTTAAAGCTTTCGTGGCTGCAGGGATTCATATAAGGGAAATAATAAAATTTATATAAATATAAAACAATATTGATATTATTTTATCTTTTCCCTTCTACGTGACTTTACCGAAAGAGCCAAGAATATGTCGAAGGAACGTTGTCAAAGCTCGCAAATCCACCCTGCCCCAGGACGAGAAGGAGTCGCGTTCGCTACGACGCAGAGCGCCGCCCCCTCTGGATCGTAGTTGTCGCTGTGCAGCCTTCTTCAAACGAAACAAAAAAAGGTTCACCGACCACGTCCATTCCCTTGTAACCTTCCGGCGAGGACGTTCATTCATCGCCGGAGGAACAAAGCTTCGTCGGCGGACACACAACGCATCGTGCGGAGGCAATGCCGTTTGGTTTTACTGAACCGTACCACCACCTCCCCCCCGCAACAGCCTCGACTAGTCTCAAGTCTCGTTCTAAGCAGCCCCGCCCCCTGCTTAACTCGCTTGGCCAATTACTTTTCTGTGAGAATGATTTGCACACAGCAGGGAAACCAGAGCACCCAGAGAACCCGCCTCCCCCCCCAACTCGCAAACTCCTCTGACAGACAGCGTCTGCCAGAAGAAATCAAGCATTAAAAAAAAACCCTACTTGCTGTACTGCCAGCTGCCTGGCACCGCTTCATCATTGCCTTGCAGTCAGACATCTCACACATGAACACCATCACCGCCATCACCACCGTCGTCATCGCTCCGTCTGCGCGTGACCCGCCAACCCCCACCACTCAGTGGCTGACCTATGACCTATTGGCATGCGAACACCTAGGTCACCTACCTGTTGCTGCCGTATGGAACTTTGTAGATTGTTGGTATCAGCGGCTGTTGCTGCTGCTGTTGCTGCTGTTGCTGCAGCTGCTGCTGCTGTTGCAGCTGTTGCTGCTGCAGCTGCTGCTGTTGCAACAGCAGCTGCTGCTGCTGATACTGCTGCTGCTGCTGCTGCTGCACTTTCGGCTCGTGAGCGGCGTTCCCGGCTGGCACGAGGCCCGGCAGCGACACTAGCGAGAGGCGCGGCCCGAGCGGGAGGCCCGGGACGATCGACGCAGCGGCGGCGGCGGCGGTGGCGGCGGGCGGCGCGATCTGCGCCAGCGTCTGCGGCGCCTGCATCATCTGCCCCTCGGCCGGCCTCTCCCGCGGGCGCTCGCAGATGACCGCCGTCACCGTGGAGACGGACGGCGCGCACTGCAGAGCCGCCGGGGCCGCCCCGCGCGCCACCGCCGGCATCGCGGCCGAAACGGACGGCGGCAACATCGTCTCGTGCTGCTGCTGCTGCTGCTTTTGATGAAGCACGTGCAGGTGCTGCTGCTGCTGCTGCTGGTGGTGGTGCGACGCAGCGTGGTGGTGCGCCTGGTGGTGGGGCGGCGGCGGGTGGTGGTGGTGGTGATGCGCTGCGGCGGGGTGGTGTTGCGGCTGGCCCTGCAGCTGGTGGTGGGCACGCTGGGCCAGGTGCTGCAGCATCTGTGGCTGGCCCGGCGCGGTCGAGCAGGAGGAGGGCGGCCGCGCCGGCTCCGGCGAGGGCGGCTCGGCGTAGGGGGCGTACGTCCCGACGCGCGACGACGCCGTCATGGACGAGGTGGCCGCCGAAGCGGCCGCCGCCGCCGCCGCTGCCGACGCCGCCGCCGCGGCCTTGCAAGCGTGGAACGGCGAGACGGTGGGGCAGGTCTCCTCGATGCCGCTGCCCCCGTCTCGCTGCAGGACGTTGCGGCGGTTGCGAGAGCGCACCCAGCTGCGGTGCGGGCGAGCGTGCAGAGCGGGCAGTCAGGTGGGCGAGCAGAAGCCCCATGTCCGACGGTTGCAGGGCAGGGCAGAGGAGGGGGTGACGGGTGAGAGGTTGAGAGGGCGAGGGAGATCGGGGCAGTGGTTGAGAGGTGAGGGGTCACAGTCGCGGTGGGAAAGAAGAGAAGTGAAAGGAGCGGTGGATGAGTGGGCAGGAGGAGGTGGGGTGATGCGATGAGGTGGTGGAGAGAGGAATACGGAGGTTTGTGGAGAGGGTGCCATTGTGGGTGGTGGAGGAGAGAGTTGGCAGGGATGACACAAGGAGAGCGGGACAAGGAGGTGGTGGAGACGGTGGCGTGATGATGATGATGATGGATAGAGTGGACAGGCGATGAAGAAGATATCAGCGGTTACACTTTCTTCCGTTGTCTTCAATCGTTTTAAAGAAGACGACTGGTTTCACAGAGTGCCAGCGAGCGTTGGGGAAATAAGTCCCCGTGAGTCTAGCAGATAAACATCGCGACCAGATCATCGTTCAGCACCTGTCCTCGGGTACCACGCGGTGCTGTTTATTACAAAACTCATGAGAAAGTTTCCTAAAGCCGATTTCCGGAAGAAACGTCTGCTGAATAAGGGACGTTTGCCCTGTAGTAGTTTTCGAAATAGCTATCATTGTTATAATAGCCAATGATTGGAACGAGTCCCTCTATGACATAATGGAGGATTTTATAACCAACATTAATAAAGTGTAATTAAGAATAAGCTTGCCCTGTGATAACGTTTGATTATAATGCTGTATGTGATAGATTTGTATCAAGCTCTGTAGTGTTTCCCACAATAATTTTTTTCCATTTTTACGTAATCGATAAGCTAGCAACAATCGTATTTGAAATAAAAAACGGGAATAAATACTACATCATCATTAAGGGTGTAATGATTCATTAATAAAGGTGTGTAACTATTCACCCCATGACAATTCAATGAATTATGAAGATTTTGTGTCACGATTCGATTCAATAATATATTTATTACAGTGGTGAATTGTAGCGCCTCTTGTGATGCATGCCAATCTAACATTGAATATTAAAAACATCGACCGTTAGACACAAGAATCGATGCGTCTACCGTGAGCTGACGAATTAACATTAATTGATGAACGTATGTATCGTCACTCTGATAATAATCATCGTAACGACCATCACCTGGTTCGCAGGACAACAGCAGCAGCAATGACCACGAAGCTGATGGAGCAAATGCTGACGATGGTGGTGACCTGGCGCGCAGTGAGACCTAAAGGGAACACACGCAGCCATTCAGAACCATGAACAGGAAACCCATACGGCCATTCAGCACCATGGACAGGGAACACACATAGGCGTTCAGCACCAAGAACATAGAACACACACGGCCGTTCAGCCCCATGGACAGCGAATACACAGAGCTATTCAGCACCATGGAAATGAAATCCACACAGCCATTCAGCACCATGGACAGGGAACACAACCGGCCGTTCAGCCCCATGGACAGCGAATACACAAAGCCTTTCAGATCCATGGACAGGAACACACACGGTCATCTGTGAAACTACTGGACATCTGTGAGACAGAGCTTCATAGCTCATCAGATTTCTCCAGTATAAATATATATACAGTATTCTGATTCTGCCATTCAGAACCATGGTCAGTGAACACAGAGAAGGCAACCACAAGATATGACGCAATTTATTAGGTTGTGTTAGGTATTTGCATTGCAACGTGGACCTTCACGTTAAATAGCGGATCTTAGGATATTACATGTTTTCAGCTCACCAGCATTGGCCCAAGCAAACTTGACTGCTGATGAAACACAGTATTCCGACATTGTACACTCTCAGACAACTATGTGGTTGACGCGAAGTATAAAAATGTATGCACTTGTTATGTGGAGGGACAGATACACGAAGGAGATATATTGTCTGCTCATTTCTTTTGCTGGTTGATTGGATAGTCTGGGGCCTGACTTTGAAAGCAAGCACAGACTGTAAAAAATTGTTTCTTTTGAAGTGGAGTAATGTGCTGCAGCCGAACTATGGCATACGTTGTATTCAAATTACACTTCTCATTATACCATAATGTAGCTTTTTACCAATTTACCCAGATACTCCTGATTGTGCTAAATCTTTGAAGACAATCAGGATTGCGCTTGCACATTGCCAGAGTGCACTATTAGCTCGCCTGTTATACAGGTGGTCGTGGGTTCGATTCCTACCCTGACGCCTGCATATTTGGCGTTTGTACGTTATCCCCGTGGTCATGTGGATTTTTCTCTGAGTCCTCCCGTTTTTCCCTCCACGTTTAGAAACATGCATTTAGAGTATTTGGCAACTATAAATTTCCACATGATGATAAACCACATTGTTGAGCTATCATTTGTGGCCAGGTTACTTCTGAAACAAAGCCATATAGTTCAGTGGGCCTTACCTGGTGATAAAAAAGTCATATAGTTTAAATAACGTATTGTGCGTGCATTTATTCCAGAAGAACCCGATGAGCTATGGAGCTTTGTGTCTCGCACGGTTGTCCATCCATGGGTAGGGGTCGGCAAGGGGGGAACATTGCAGAGGGAGTTGCGCGCTGGAGTCTCAACGACACGCCAGCATCCTTGGAAAGTGGCGCCCCACCACGAAAATTGCACAGATCCGCTCGGGCTATTAATCGCCTTTGACCAAGGCAGTTAGGCAGCAGTAGCAGCCGTGCGTGTCCTGTGTTGGTGGCAGCAGTGGCGGCGCTATGTGTTCCTGTTGTGGCTTCATGGAACACGAGCGAGCCTTTATTTTCCACGGAACAGCTGAGAAATATTGACGCCTCTTTTGTTATGCAGCGTGGCAGATATGGCTGCTGTTACACGTTGCATCCAATCCAATTTGCAAGAAATCTCTTTCTTTTCTTGATAGGTATATATATATTTTTTTACAACAGAGTGTTTTTTTTTTTGAAAGAAATTGTAAGCAGAACAGTTTATGCACACTATTTATTGTAGCTAAACACACGCTCAGTTCTTCTTGGTTATTTCGGTAAAGTCACGTAGAAGGAAAATAAAAAAAATAAAAAACATAATAAAATAATTCTCACGACGTTTCGGCCACAATGCAAGCAGCCGTCTTCAGGTGGAGAACAGGTCTGTCGAGAAGGCAGAGTCTGAATGACAGACCTGTTCTCCACCTGAAGACGGCTGCTTGCGTTGTGGCCGAAACGTCGTGAGAATTATTTTATTATGTTTTTATTTTTATTATTTTATTATTTTCCTTCTACGTGACTTTACCGAAAGAACCAAGAAGATGAATCCCTGCAGTCACGAAAGCTTTAAATCGAAACACGCTCAGTTATTATGAAAGTGGTGTCAAGGTGGCATGATGACATTTGGGAAATGATCATCCTCTTATAGACTGAGTCACTCGTACACACTACACGTGACAGTGGCAGGGCCCGCTCTATCTTTCATTATTTAAGGCAACAGCTCTGGCTGGATGGTGGGACAGTTGAAGGAATGTTAAGAGCAGTAGCATTGATTTATATATTTACGTAGACATCGGTAAGTGGCAAGATTATTGTTCATGGGACGCATTGCATTTTTGAGGGCACAATGCTGAAATATGCACACGGATAGATTCAATACTCTTTTTCTGTATTTCCATCTTATGGCCTAAATAGAGGACAACAGAGCTTGGAAAATTGTTGGTGGTGACTCATTGGCCAGCTGCCTTTCACCTCGGGATCGAACCCACAACCTCCTGCATATTATGCGAAGTAGCTGACATCTAATCACCGACACAGTGCAGGAGTGAGAATATTTTGAGACTCTGTGGTCTTAATGATAGAACATTAATGCGCAGCATTTGCCAAAGTTCCCGAGGTTTTTTTTTTTTTACCAAATCCAATTATTCTTTTTACTGTGACTAATAAACAAATACATCTAAAAGCAACTTTAAACTGGCTTGCACATCGTCTAGACACCCATCAGACACTGGTCTATCAGTCTATTGTCTAGACACCCATCAGACACTGGTCTATCAGTCTATTGTCTAGTCACCCCATCAGACACTGGTCTATCAGTCTATTGTCTAGACACCCATCAGACACTGGTCTATCAGTCTATTGTCTAGTCACCCCATCAGACGATGGTCTATCAGTCTATTGTCTAGACACCCCATCAGACACTGGTCTGTCAGTCTATTGTCTAGACACCCCATCAGACGATGGTCTATCAGTCTATTGTCTAGACACCCCATCAGACACTCGTCTGTCAGTCTATTGTCTAGACACCCCATCAGATGCTGGTCTGTCAGTCTATTGTCTAGACACCCCATCAGACACTGGTCTGTCGGTCTATTGTCTAGACACCCTATCAGACGATGGTCTATCAGTCTATTGTCTAGACACCCCATCAGACGATGGTCTATCAGTCTATTGTCTAGACACCCCATCAGACACTGGTCTGTCAGTCTATTGTCTAGACACCCCATCAGATGCTGGTCTGTCAGTCTATTGTCTAGACACCCCATCAGATACTGGTCTATCAGTCTATTGTCTAGACACCCCATCAGACACTGGTCTGTCTGTTTATTGTCTAGACACCCCATCAGACACTGGTCTGTCAGTCTATTGTCTAGACACCCCATCAGACACTGGTCTATCAGTCTATTGTCTAGACACCCCATCAGATGCTGGTCTATCAGTCTATTGTCTAGACACCCATCAGATGCTGGTCTATCAGTCTATTGTCTAGACACCCATCAGATGCTGGTCTATCAGTCTATTGTCTAGACACCCCATCAGATGCTGGTTTATCAGTCTATTGTCTAGACACCCATCAGATACTGGTCTATCAGTCTATTGTCTAGACACCCATCAGATGCTGGTCTATCAGTCTATTGTCTAGACACCCATCAGATGCTGGTCTATCAGTCTATTGTCTAGACACCCCATCAGACACTGGTCTATCAGTCTATTGTCTAGACACCCATCAGATGCTGGTCTATCAGTCTATTGTCTAGACACCCCATCAGATGCTGGTCTGTCAGTCTATTGTCTAGAGACCCCATCAGATGCTGGTCTATCAGTCTATTGTCCAGACACCCCATCAGACACTGGTCTATCAGTCTATTGTCTAGACACCCCATCAGACACTGGTCTGTCAGTCTATTGTCTAGACACCCCATCAGATGCTGGTCTGTCAGTCTATTGTCTAGACACCCCATCAGATACTGGTCTATCAGTCTATTGTCTAGACACC
The DNA here is from genome assembly GCF_964198595.1 of Lampetra fluviatilis. Classification (NCBI taxonomy): domain Eukaryota; kingdom Metazoa; phylum Chordata; class Hyperoartia; order Petromyzontiformes; family Petromyzontidae; genus Lampetra; species Lampetra fluviatilis. Next base: position 7,602,116 of record NC_136310.1, read on the forward strand.
CCATCAGACACTGGTCTGTCTGTTTATTGTCTAGACACCCCATCAGACACTGGTCTGTCAGTCTATTGTCTAGACACCCCATCAGACACTGGTCTATCAGTCTATTGTCTAGACACCCCATCAGATGCTGGTCTATCAGTCTATTGTCTAGACACCCATCAGATGCTGGTCTATCAGTCTATTGTCTAGACACCCATCAGATGCTGGTCTATCAGTCTATTGTCTAGACACCCATCAGATGCTGGTCTATCAGTCTATTGTCTAGACACCCCATCAGACACTGGTCTATCAGTCTATTGTCTAGACACCCATCAGATGCTGGTCTATCAGTCTATTGTCTAGACACCCCATCAGATGCTGGTCTGTCAGTCTATTGTCTAGAGACCCCATCAGATGCTGGTCTATCAGTCTATTGTCCAGACACCCCATCAGACACTGGTCTATCAGTCTATTGTCTAGACACCCCATCAGACACTGGTCTATCAGTCTATTGTCCAGACACCCCATCAGACGCTGGTCTATCAGTCTATTGTCCAGACACCCCATCAGACACTGGTCTATCAGTCTATTGTCTAGACACCCCATCAGACACTGGTCTATCAGTCTATTGTCTAGAGACCCCATCAGACGCTGGTCTATCAGTCTATTGTCCAGACACCCCATCAGACACTGGTCTATCAGTCTATTGTCTAGACACCCCATCAGACACTGGTCTATCAGTCTATTGTCTAGAGACCCCATCAGACGCTGGTCTATCAGTCTATTGTCTAGACACCCCATTAGACACTGGTCTATCAGTCTATTGTCTAGACACCCCATCAGACACTGGTCTGTCAGTCTGTTGTCTAGCGACGCCATTAAACACCAGTCTATTGTTAAGATCCAGTAGCGTCACTGAACAGTTTGTTCAAAACGAAGGAACAGCAGCGGCGTATTGTGGGGTCACCAGGAGAGAAGAAACATTTGCTCAGCTGCATGAAACTACTTAAGTGACATCTTCCCTTACTTTGCAATCTACAGGAGCGTGACTCCTCACGTCCCACATGCCAAGGCGTTTTACGTGTCAAGAAGCTGGTACCTTCAGGGCAGTTATAGGATCTGGGTCGGACAAGAGATGGCTCATAATAGTTGATCGAATGACATCGACTTATGATGAACAAGCTACTCCACCTGGGTATGGTGTCGACTTGATTGCCAAGAGGGCTAGGTGTACGAGTGAGTGGTAGATGGATGGTGGGTGGTTGAGTGAGTGGATGAGTAATTGGGTGAGTGGATGGGTGTGTAAGTGGGTGAGTAGGTAGGTGAGTCGGTGAGTGAGTGGGTCGGTGAGTGGTTGTGTGGAAAAGTGAGCGAGTGGGTTGGTGAGGAGGCAGGTGGATGAGTGAGTGGTTGAGTGAACGGCTGTGTGAGTGATGGATGGGTCAGTGCGCGAGTGGGTGGATACAACTTTCTAGATGTAAAAGTCGCGGTTTTACACTTGTATATATCGTAAGAAATACATTCACTTGATGCTAGGGACCGCTACGTTCATTACAACTTAAAAAACTAAAATCATATTGAATTAACAAACCGAATTGTGAGCAACTTTGAATCTCAACAACTCATCGGTTTGTCACGGCCGCCCTGTGGAGCAACTGAGGCATGCCATGGTAATGTTGAATTTCCATCACTGGCTCAGCATCTCCCCCCGGAGACGAGCGTCGACCAAATGCTCACTCGAGCAGAGGGAGACGCTATTGGTCCGTTACGTGACCTGTTAGGTTACCCATTAGGTGACCCGTTAGGTGACCCATTAGGTGACTCATTAGGTTATCCGTGAGGTGACCCATTAGGTGACCCATTAGGTGAGCCGTTAGGTGACTCATTCGGTGACCCATTACGTTACCCGTGAGGTGACCCATTAGGTGAACCGTTAGGTGACTCATTCGGTGACCGTGAGGTGACCCATTATGTTACCCGTGAGGTGACCCATTAGGTGACCCATTAGGTGAGCCGTTAGGTGACTCATTAGGTGACCCATTAGGTGAGCAGTTAGGTGACTTATTTGGTGACCCATTATGTTACCCGTGAGGTGACCCATTAGGTGACCCATTAGGCGAGCCGTTAGGTGACTCATTAGGTGACCCATTAGGTGAGCAGTTAGGTGACTTATTTGGTGACCCATTATGTTACCCGTGAGGTGACCCATTAGGTGACCCATTAGGTGACCCATTAGGTGACCCATTAGGTGAGCCGTTAGGTGACTCATTCGGTGACCGTGAGGTGACCCATTACGTGACCCATTAGGTGAGCCATTAGGTGATCCATTAGGTGAGTCGTTAGGTGACTCATTCGGTGACCCATTACGTTACCCGTGAGGTGACCCATTAGGTGACTCATTAGGTGAGCAGTTAGGTGGCTCATTAGGTGACCCATTAGGTGAGCCGTTAGGTGACATATTAGATGAGCTATTAGAGGACTCATTAGGTGACCCATTAGGTGACTCATTAGGTAACGCATTAGGTTATCCATGAGGTGACCCATTAGGTGACCCATTAGGTGAGCCGTTAGGTGACTCATTCGGTGAGCAGTTAGTTGGCTCATTACGTGACTCATTAGGTTAGCTGTTAGGTGACTCATTAGTTGACCCATTAGGTGAGCCGTTAGGTGACATATTAGATGAGCTATTAGGGGACTCGTTAGGTGACCCATTAGGTGACCCATTAGGTGACATGTTCGGTGACCCGTTAGATGACCCGTTAAGTGACCCATTTGGTGACCCATGATCGGCTCGCTTGTCTTCCAAGCCGGCCCTGCCGGGCGCCATGAGGCTCGCTGCCCCCCGATGCTGCCCTGCTGAATTCTGGCGGCGGCAGCATCAGCGGCAACTCCGATGACAACAGCAATGACAATGACAGCAATCCTGCCCACACCCTGTCAGCACTTTACCAGCACTTAAGGACATTTGCCTTCGTTTAGAGAAGCCCACCCTTGCAGCTTTATTGCGAGTACTTCATTATTATACTTCGTATAATACAAGGCTGGTTTTCTTAGTTTTTGCTGCGTGCCTACGCTCACAACATCTGGAGCAACGATTTCTATTTAAAGGACATCGCAAAGGGGGGTGGTGATGACGTTGCCATGACTCAAGGATCCATCATTTGCACGATTCCTTCCTTTCCAGTTTACTCGGTCGACAGACGCCTGCGGCGCACGCAGTTTTACCGCTGACAGCGATAATTGCCTCCACCGCTTCCATCGCCACCACCGCAACCACCGGCTCTACCGCAACCATCGCAACCACCAGCTCCACCACCACGAACTCCTCCATCGCTTCTACCGCCACCACCGCAACCACCGCCACAACCGCAATCATCATCATCATCGCAACCACCGGCTACACCACCACCACAACCACCGCAACCACCACCACCGCCACCACAGCCTCCACCACAACCACCGCCACCACTGCCACTACCCCCTCCAGCACCACCACCACCACCCTCGGATTTCATGCCTTGCACCAACACCAGGGCGCTTACGTTAGCCGTGCACTGTTCCTTCGAGGACCCTGTTACTCATTCCAGGCACTGTTGGTGGGGGTTTTTTGTGGTCGTTTCATCTCCGTCGCCGCGACTCCTTCTGTGATCATGCAGCACCACCATGGGCGGATGTCCCACGTAGAACAGCGGGGCTGTTCTACGTGGTATGTATCTCTATGGGTCTCTATGTAAAATAGCCAGGTATCTTGGCTACTAAAAATGGCACCATCGTCTGCGTTACAAACCAAGTAACCTTCACAAGTGCGCTCCCCGTTATGATCACAGTTCACAATGCCCCCGATCGGTGCGCTCTCCGCGGAGGAGTTACAACGTGGCAGTTTGGTGAATTTTGTTTGATTTGCAGGTGTCAGCAAGAAGGGATGCGGTTCGATCCCTGGTCCCAGTGCCCTTTCTGCATGGAATTTACATTTTCTTCCCCTGTTCAGCATGGGTTTCCTCTGGCTTCTTCAGTTTCCTCCCAGAGCTAAGAATAAATATATAAAACCACGTACGATGTAACTGCTGTGGTATTTGCCCAAACATCCCAAAGCTGAACGATTGCAGTGGACATCTCCCCCCATTTACGTCGTTTCGCACATACGTCATCACTTGATTATAAACACCGTGAACCCCGATTTGCTGTCGCCTCAAACCCCACACGCTCACGTCACTGACGGCATCGTCATCCGTCCCTTCTCTCAGCCGGTCCTCCTCCACCACCCACTACTGCCCCGTAAATCGCCTCGACGTACAAATACGTCGTTTCGATATTCGTCGCTGCAACTTTCAGAAACGCGTTGCCCCTCCATGGACGTACACAGCGGGGTAATTTACTCTGCTTGTGCACGGCTCCAGTGGTGTCGCGTGCGCAGCAAAAGCATCGCCCTCTGCCGTGAGCAACTCTCCCCACCGCCCCCCCCCCCTCACCTAGGGCTCGGTGAGGCCGTGACGCAGAGCCTCTGGCAAACGCCGCCACCCCGTGAATGAACGAACGAATGAAAGGCAAGCGGATGAAGAAGCAAGCGGATGAAGAAGCACGCTGCAGCACCGCACCTCCGATTAGCACGGTTGGCTACGTGCGGACACGTGGGTGAAGTTCAACATGAATGCATACATATGCAGAGCCAGAGTGTTGTCGAGATGCATTCTGAGGATTCAGATCTCACCTTGATGGGGGGAACTCAGAGCTCCGGGAATGCATTATTAATGAGCAATAAAGCTCGCTGCAAACGCGCGCGATTGTTCAATGACTTATTAATAACAGCTCGGCAGATTTGTTTATCGTGGAGTGGGAAGCGCGCGCAACTATTAAGCGGCGGTGCTTCTGGGTCGTTTGGAAGTTGACTTGAGAGCCGCGCGCAAATGACAGCATAGAGTTGATGAGAGCCGGGGGATGGGGAGGGGGTGGGGGTGGTGAGGGTGATGGAGGTAGAAAGAATTACACTCGCTTGAAAATGATGAAATGTCCTTCGCGAAAAATAAACGTTGATGTTTTGCAACCCCCGCCACCCACCCCCCCTCCACAAATAAATATATAAATGGCGTTCACAATTTCTCCCCCCCAAAAAAGTGGTGCCGCACACTGGCGCGGCAATCGAGATGGTGAGGTTTGGCGACGGCGCTTTGCGAACGAGAACAGAGTGTTGATCTCTGCGCATCTCATGCGACGGGTGCCATCGAGGCCGGCGGCAGCGCACGGCCGCGCATAGAGGACGGGGGAGGAGCGTAGAGAGATCGGGGCGACTGGGAGTGGCTCGGAGGGCACTGCGCCGAGCTTGGGACCTTCACGATTGAGGATCTGGTGTTCGGATCCGAGCCGTCGCCGAACTTGTTTAGAATTATAAAACTGGTCAACAACAAAAAAAACATTATTTTTCTGGCCTGGACTTTTGCAGCTTTTTTTGACTAATTTCAGGGTGCTGATTCCAAATCTGATCTCAGATTTGCTCTATCACATCTCATTTTTATGCTATCGGCATACCCCATTTTCATTGATTTTACCCGAAATTAACTCTGCCACTTATGATTGCAAGTTGTTGCGAGTCAGTGACTGCTTTAGTGTTAAAATATAGTGCTGTATTTTTAGGATAGTGTGTTTAGAATATCATTTTATGTACATATCCACATTTATTTAATATTTTTCTTCTGCAGTTTTTATTGAAAATGCAATATTTGATATCTCAAATATTGCATGGAATCAGTACCCCAAAATTACCTTAAAACCGTTGGAATACCTTATGCCAGAAAAAGTGTGTTGACCAGTGTAATTCAAGTGTAGAAATGTGCATGCCTCTTTAAAGAGATGGGTTTTCAAAGCAGACTTAAATATATCTACCGACTCTGATTGCCGGATTTCAAGTGGCAAGGCGTTCCATAGCTTGGGTGCCACGCTATCAAAAGCCTAATAACCATAAGGGTGCAACAAAAACTCCGACACACATTCGTCAACAACACTGCCATTATTGATCATTTGTAATGGACGTTGTTGGGTAAGATCGCGTGAATATCAATGTGTCGTTTAACCTGCCAACACCCGACACAGCCAATTAGTAAGGTTTGTCACGCAAACAAAACGTGGCAATTAGTTACGAGTTCAGCACACCGGTTGTCCATTGGAGAGTAAACCCACGACATTGAAAAAGCCTACATGAGAAAATAAAAAGGGATCCTTGCCCAAAACGTTAGTCTTGGACAATGGCCTCCAGCCCGCCCCCTCGCCCCCTTCCTGGATCCGAATGATTTTTTAACTCGACCGATCGTCACCGACCCGTCACGGTGACTCTGCGGACGCGGCGCATCTCACCGCTGGAGCGCGCCGCTCCGCCAGGCGTCCTGTCTACGGCGATGTCCTTGCCCCGCCCCCAGTCCACGTTCGCCGGCGTGCGGATCCGCACCGGCGACGTCGTCCCTTCTCCCCGTCTGCCGTCGCCATCGCCGTCTCCTCCCGTCCCCGCCTCCTCCTCCTCCTCCTCGCTCTCGCCGTGCTCGTTCACCTTCCTGCCATCGTCGCTCCCACGTCTGTCCCCAGTCTCCGTCGTCGTCGCCGTCGCCGCCGGCACCGCCGACGCCGCCGCCGCCGCCGCCGCCATCCCGCCGACCGGGCTCGGCAAATCCTCCCCGTCCTCGATCGAAGACAGGTCCTCGTCCGCAGCCGTGGGGCCCCACTCCACCGTGCCGTTGTACGTCGTCGTTTCGGCTTCGCCGATGCCGCCCCTCCAGCCGCCGCCGGCTCCCAAGTATTCCGGGGCCTCCGTCGGGGCCTTCCGGGGCGGCCGAGGTTTGGGCCGGCCGGTCGATGTCCCCCGCCGAGTCAGTCGGCGACGACGACGACGCTGCCGCTGCTGCTGCCGCTGCGGCCGCCGCCGTGCGATCGTCGTCCGGTGCGGCGCTATCACCGCCGCGGTTGCCGTTGCCGTCGATGGCGCTTTGGAAATGACGGCACCCGGAGAATCCTGCCTTGCCCGCGGCAACACCGGCAGAGTGACCGACCGCGTCCACCGCCCGTTCACACTCTCGCTGCCCAACCCAGGGAACAACACCGCCGCCGCCGGTGCCACCGTCCATCGAGCTGCTGGCCACCGGTGCACAGCGTTGCTGTGAACTGGGCCGGTGGGGAACGCCATCCGGTTAGCGGCATCGCTTTCTGCCGCCGCTGCACCTTTGGATCCGAGGAGACGCCCCGTGGCTCCGGCGTCCACTGCGCCGCCAGGGCGCCGCTCCGCGGGGTTCACGCTCCGGCCGGGGAAGTCCAACGCGGCGAGCCCCGGCGAGCGCTTCGGTGTCGTCGTCGTCGTTTTCCACCGCGGGCAGACCGGCGCCAGGCATGGGCGGGCGCCAGGTGGCCGCGGGCCCGGAGCGGTGGGAGCGTCCGGGTGGAGCGCGTGAGTGCCGAGGCCAGGCCACGTGGCGGGTGCCAGGCTGACCAGCACCATCCACAGGCCCCATGCCCAGAGCGGCCTCACGCAAGACATCTGTGGGCGGAAAACGGAGTTGCGGTCTTAGAGGAAAGAACGCGGCGCTCGTCACACGTGCACAAGGTGCTGTGCCGCGAGTGAACCACGACACCTCGCCGATCTTGCCGTGGCGCATAAACCATCATCGTGCGAACTCCGGTCATCCTTACAGCAGCGACGTCGGTGGCTTTTGGCAGTCACCACATTGCGCACTTTCAGATGCACTTCTGCAGCCATCTGGAACGCTCTTCCTTCAGATATTAGGAAGCCACTGGAGCCACGCAATATTATATTATCTATATTGACAAACTAATTTCTAATTTCTTTACCACGGCGTCTTGTGTTTCGTTTGTTGTCCTTCCCCCGCACACTCCGATGGGCACAATGTCTCGTCTTCATAGCGCGATAATATTAGATTTTATTACATGACATGAAGTAGGACCGTTGCCCGAAACGTCGTCTGTTATATATATTTTTTTCCCTTTAAGACAACACACACACACACAGACGTATTGAAGAACGTGTCGAGTGTTTGATGCTGTTAGTGTCATCGTGCACCACTGTCAACGCAGCAGCAGCATTACTAAATACTCCGTTTAATAACATAATAATAGTACAGGCTGGAAAACCATGCTGCTTCAAACAGCAATAACAACAACACAAAGAGATGTCAAAACAAAACGGCCTCTGTGCAATATGCAAGCAAAGAAAACAATCGACATTTCCTGACAGCAGCAGTGATGCAGTGGCAGACATCTGTGGACCCGTTTCGTGCTCACTGGGACTCTTCACCGCAGCGTAGGTGAAACCGTTCTAAAGTTGCCTATCCATGCATCACTGCTGCCCGTCAGTTGGGTCACATCCGCCAAAAAGTGGTTGTCCACATGTTATCCATGCCCCTTGCCAACCATTGCTGCCGTTCGGGGTCGCCACCTTTGAGCCATGCAAAACTAGAATGAATCAAGGGCAGAAGAATATCTCACAATACCGGAAGAGGGGGAGAGCTCAACACCAATGCATGGGCTTGTACAACTGATTCTGATCTCCCACGAAGCTCATGGTCCACCCTAAATAGCAGACACAACCCATGGCGGTCGATGCCAAGATACCCGATGGACAAATGGAAAATGAAAAAACTCTCCAGCAATGTGCGACTGTGGTCGTCCAGAACAGACCGTACAACACGTGACGACGCAATTCCCAATCCATAACAAACATTACGGTGATACACTCTGCTACTCCTGACGCGGTTACCTGGCTTGACCACTTGAATGGGAAATTGCAGTTGTTGCTCTACATCAGCAGCCATTCGAAATGAGAAGAAAAAGAAGAATACGATTGTTCAAGTGACAAAAACTGGGCCAATTCATGTCCCGGGAAAACGTAACCGATTTCCAAAGACAGCCAAATGAACAAGAGGGCGATCCTGGGAAAACTCAACCGGAACAGGTGGGCAACCATCGCTAGGTCACTGTGAAAGCACGGCACGGTCATCGGAGGTCCCGCAGTTTCTCCGCCGCCTTACTTGAGAGGAAGGTAAAAAAAAACACGTGGTTGATCTTAACAGCTACTGAGTTTGAAGGCGGTGCAGCTGCACTGAGAGGACCACAGAGAGGCCACGGGGGGGGGGTGGTCCAGAGGCACCGGGCTATGATGCTGGGGGGGGGGAGGGATTATTGGACAGGTGGTGGATGGTGGTGGACAGTTCCATTTCACCCCTTGCACTAGGTGGGGGGGGGGGGCGAAGGGGCATGCCAGCGACGGTAGCGCTGTTACGCCGCCGTTTGAAAAAAGAGTTTCTCTCGAAACTTTTCCTCTCGCGCGGCACTCCAGCAAAACGCGGCGACGAGAACCCGGAAGATCCAAAAGGTGTGTGGGGGGGGGAAGACAAATTCCCAAGGCAGCACGTGGCGCAGCAGCGTGCCATCATCGCTCCTCGCCCAGGAAAGAAAAAAGTCCATCAGCCGGATTAATTTGGCCGCGGGTCAACTCGACTCCGTCTCCGGTGACTCAATTTGCGAGAGTTCGGCCAGCTCAAACTTTTCTTCCCCCCCCCTCCCCGCGCGCTCCCCCAGTGTGGCTGAGCAGTCAGTGAGCTATCTTGTTATTTCATTCGTCGTGTTTTGGCTGAGAATTAATACGATACATCCAAGTAAACGCCGGCACACAAAGCGCATGAGTAGTGGTGTCGCCGGGGCCCTGCTCCCGAAGTGTGCCGAGATGCAATTACCACTTTGCCCGCTTGCAAGCGTTACACACTTTGACGGCCCCTGCACTTGGGTCATGAAAAAGACCCATTCATTCCAAGTGTCAAATTGTGCAATGTTAAACACCAACTTGGGAGAACAGTGCTTCGGTGGTTAATGCACGAATGCGTTGAGTGCCCTGAATCCAACGACCTTGGCTGTCTGATTGTTATGCAAGTTGCCGTGTGGAGTGGGTAGAAAAACACTCCTGTAATTATTTTTTGGACAATCGCACATTTAAAATGACACACAGTACACACTCACCGCCCCCCCCCGCTACCTGACCGGCAAATAACCCAACAGGGGGTTGGGAGGCCTTCATCCAGCAGTGGATTGACAAAGGGCAGTGGTGGCTACGCTGTCGCACGAGCATTGCCGGAGGCAGCAGCGAGGTGTTGGTGGTGGGTCACCGCAAAGATGTTGCGAAAACTCCCGTGGGCGTTGAGGTACCATACTAAGCTGTATAGCTCTTTTCAGAAGTGACCTGGCCAACAAATGACATCTCAACAAAGTGGCTTATCACGTGGAAATTAATTGCAGCCAAATACTCTCAACTAACCATTTGATTCTAAATATGGAGGGATAACCCGTGGGACCTGGAGGAAAAATCCACACGTCCAAGGGGGAGAGAGAGATGCAAACTCCAAATATACAGCAGGCGTCAGGGTCGAAATCAAACCCACGACCTCCTGTATACCAGACGAGGTAGTTACCATCTCGCCACCGCAGCGTTCAACGTTGTTAACCTAACATTGTCATTCTTTACTGGGTTGGCAGAATGGAAATGGTATTTCGTTTTTACAATTAAGTGCATTATTCCATACTCACTCCACCCCTCTCTTATCGTCCCCTCTTAATTGCATCATCTTTATCCCTACCTACCTGCAACAACTGCCCGAGGTGCACAAAGATGTGCAAAGACAAAGATCCCCCATAAAGCCTTAACATACTGTCAGGGCAAGTGCTATTCACGAGTACCTATAATGGCCGGCACGGCACACGAGGGGGTGGGTGGCCAGCACAACGCCCGGCCGCCTTTGTCTCCCTAGTGGCGATGTTTACACACCTCACCTAGGGGCGGCCCACGGACGGTCAAGATAGTCGTCACTGGTGTTGGCCGTGAGCGGGAATCGAACCCGTGTCGCAGAGTTCGTAGCGCAGTGCACTAACCGCTACGCCACCGCTCCCCACACACACGCGCACACACGCGCGCACACACAAGCGCACACACACAAACGCATGCGCTCTGCCACCACGTTGGCCAGCTGCGTCCCCCCAACGGTCACCCTGCAATTTTGAAGGCGGGTAGATAGAGTAAATATTTCTGTAGCACGTAACGCAGAGCCACCCAAAAACAGGCGCGCGTTTATCTCCCTCCCTCCTTCTCTCTCTCTCTCTCCCGGGGGTTCAATTTGATCGGCAACCTGGGGAGGGGGGGTCACGAGGGGTCACGGGAAGCCACACGGTTCCGCGTGCATTGTCCGTTCACAACGGCCATCACACCGGGGTAATTTCTCCGGGACTCCAGGAATCAAATAAGATTTTTAAGAAAATAAAATAAAAACACCTGCCGCACATTTATCTCGAAGCCCAATTACAGCCCACGAGTCTTCACCGTTTGCTTGACGGTGATGAGAGATGTTTAAGTCGGCGCAATGTAGCCCGAAAATACGCGCGCGTTTTCCTCTCTTTTTCTCTTTCGTATCATTCGTTCAAGTGGACAATTCAGGGCCGGTTCATGAAATATCACGAAGCCTGACTTTGGAATAATTTCCGATGAGCGGACGATATCCATGGCAACGTTGGGCCAACGCTTGGCCCCAAACCGCTCCCACCGCACGCCGCCGACGCTAGCCCAAAACGTTGCCGTGTTTGCCGGGATGTCTCTCTCCGCCAGCACCCTGAACCCCACCCGACACGGCCAAACAAATTAAATTAAGTCACGCGCCGTGAGCGTTCAGCAAGGCGCCAGGCAACGCGTAATTCTACCGGCTCGCCGGTCGATTCGAGGAGCAAAAAAAAAAACACTCACAGGACGAGAATCGGACAGGGAGAGGCTCTGCGTTTGATGATCCTATTTCGGCCGCCAAATAGGATCATCAGTATCTTTACTTAGTCTGGACGAATCCGATGAGCGTACGAAGCCCTTCTTTCACAAGATGTTCAGCATGGGGCGGGTCAGCAAGTCACGGCAATGACGGAAAACGAACTGGTTTAAGAGAAGGCCGGAGCCAGGCCCTGCCTTACTGAACCGCGCTCACAGCGACCACCTCGTGTGACCCCCCCCCCCACCTCCTTGCTATCGAGGCGGTAAGTGGCCGGGTGGGAAGAGAGCTGCCATGTGAGGGTGGGAGTTGGGTAAGTCCCACATCCCAGCAGCTTCCCCCACCCTCCCAGACCTCAAACCCCCTCCCCTGCCCGCCCCGCCCCTCCCCACATCCCAGATGAGATGGACCATGACCCCACGTATTGTCCGCTTGCCTCCCCACCTCACACCATCCCTCCCCATCCCATATCCCCCCCTTCCACCACCCCGTGCTATTTTCCATGACGCATCACACGAGATGCTCTCTACCGTTTGGACAATTATTATTACGACGCTTCTTCACTCGGTGAACGCTGATGAGTCTTGAGATTCTATTTTGGAGGGTCCCGTCAAGTTGTCACGATGAAAGGAGGAGGAGGACGGTGGTGATAATTGCTGTGTGTATTCCCAATTGAGTAATTTGCGGTGTCATTTTCTTCCTGATTTGGCCCCAAAAACATGTTTTGACCATGACGCCGGCAGACGATGACCCCACCCTGGGCAATTGATGTCACGGGATCTACACACGAGCGGCAATATTCATCGCACGGCAGTCGAAACGACGTGAGAATTTTGAGGCCTGGAATTTTGTCAAATCGAGTGCAAAACCGAATGTTACGTGACGGGAGTTCGATCCCGACCCTGACGCCTGCTGTATATTTGGAGTTTGCATGTCTCTCTGACCGTGATCACATGGCATTTTTTTCTCCGGGTCCTCCAGTGTTTCTCTCCACGTTTATAATCAACGTGCGTTTAGATTATTTAGATTATTCGGCTGCTATAAATCTCCACACATCAAGTGACTTCGTTGAACTTTCATTTGTGGCCATGTTGCTTCTGAAAAAGCTAATAACTCAGTGGGCTTTACCTGATAAAATAAAAAAATAGTTTAGTTTTTCTTGTACATATTTTTTAAATTAAATTTGCTTACGTTTCCTATACTTTGCACTCCTATCGTGTTTTCATATTGTTTGTTTTTTGTGACGTTCTGACCCTCCCCTCTGGACATCTGTGAAAAAAAGCTTTACAGCTCATGGGATTCCTCCAGTATAAATACATCGTCTGACTCTGAACTCACTGCACTTGAGAACAAGGTTTAAATCACAGATGGCCGAGGACTGGATTCGAACCGAACATCTAAGCAGTGCTGGCTCAGCTTTCTTGACCTTGGAGCCACCCGGCTATCGATCCTCGATTTTGCTTTGGTACGTGGCAAAGGTGACGACCAGGAGAGAAAACAGACCCCCATCGCTTGCGAGTGGACTCTCAAACGACCTGACGGCGATCATCATTGCTGAAGGCATTTCCCCTACAGAGAACGAAGAGAGAAAGCTATTTTTAGAAATCCATACGTTTCTTCTTTACCTTACTTAAGATGTTTCTTTCATTACTACTTACAACGCAATTGCGCCACCAGACTCGTGTCATTTGCCTCCCATCTAGAGCAAGAAATCACATTTTTTTTTTTTTACCATTTTTCGGCCACGGGAAGGCGTGTAAATTTAGCGATGGGGTGGCAAATGGTATTGCGATCCAGACGGCGACGATTGGGAAGATCTGCGCTGTGACATCGTCGTCAGCGTGCGGGGGTCGCGGTGCTCAAGGGGGTCTCCCGCACGACCCCCGGTGCCACGCAATCATCCGCGACCGCTCGTCGGGTTTTTGATTGTTTGGTTCTCTTAATTTCGCTCGCCGACCATTTTCTTGCTGTCGTTGCCGTTGTTGTCGTGTTGTCCGTTCTGTTACCCGTGGCGGCCGGGATAAAGCGTTGCCCCCTCGCACACGTGAGTTTTTTAGTTTTTTTGTACGGGCGCTCTGGTTTCCTCCCACGTGTAAACGCTCATTCATTAGCCGATAATAACTTAATTTCGAGATGTCAACTACCTCGCCTGGTATACAGGAGGTTCGTGGGTTCGATTCCGACCCTGGCGACTGCATACATTAGAAGTTTGCCTGTTCTCCCCATGGTTGCCGGGATTTTTCTCCGGGTCCTCCGGTTTTTCCCTCCACATTTAGAAACACGCATTTAGAGTATTTGGCTGCAATACATTTCCACGTGATGATCAGCTTTTATTTGTGGCCAGGTCGTGGGCCTTACCTGTTAAAAAAAACTACAAATAGAGAGGACCTAAGCCCTTGAGCAATTGTGGTTGCTGCTCCCTTCCCATTCATCTGAGATGCCTCCTCCTGGCGTCTCCGAGTTGTTTTCTCTCTCTTTCTCTTCGAGAGCAAGGGAGGCGAAAACTGTGTGGCGGGGGGAGCAGCTGCAAGATGAAAATCGTTACTTTTTGTTGTTATTCAATGCCAAAACAAAAACCGAGGGCAAAACACACCGACACAATGCAATCCGTTGCCCTCACTAAAAAAGAGAACATTTCGTTAATCAGCCGCCAAGGCATGCATTGGCACACATAAAAGCCATGAAGTAAAGTTGACTAACGGTGTTGTATTTTGTCCAAAGGGGCTCGGGAATTGCTATACCCCCGGAAATTATATTAATATTAATGGGTGAAATGTGCAAATGCCTGTTACGATTACGTATTATACATACGCCGAGCGGAGCAGAGATTGACTAATGCAGGGGGCGGGGCGAGGGGGGAAGTTACCTCCATTAGCGGACCAGTGGTGGTAGACATTTTACATTCCCATGGCAGATGCCGCTCGCTTCACGCGACAATCAAGGAGAATGAGGTCAACGTGGCCGATTTGCGCCCCCTTCTTCTGCGCAACATCAAAATTGTCAAACGTCAACGGTAAAATAGATCGTTTGTCAATGTCATCTACGACGTGTGCGCATAGGAGGCAGGTGGGGGGTGCGTAAAACTAAACTATTTAGATTTTACCAGGTAAGGCCCATGGAACTATATAGCTCTTTTTCAGAAGCAATCTGGCAAACACAAATGATTGCTCAACGAAGTGGCTCATCATCATCACGTGGAAATTAAGAGCAGCAGCCAAATACTCTGAACGTGGAATGTTGATTCTAACTGTGGAGGAGAAAACCAAAGGAGCCGGAAAAAAATGCCACGCGACCACGGGGAGAGAGAGACACGCAAACTCCAAATATACAGCAGGCGTCAATGTCCGGATCGAACCCACAACCTCCTGTATACCAGTAGTAGTAGGTTTTTACCCTTTAAACTGGTACAAAAACTGACACCTTTATACAAGGCATTATGTTTGCAATAACCACAACACAAGCAGTCAAAATGCAAACAAAAAGAAACAACTCTGATAATGATAATGATATGTACTGTCCTTGAAGTTGATTGGTCCACACCCGAGACAGCTTTTCTTAGAGCCTAGTGTCTCCATTGGTGTTGGACCAAATGACGCCATAAGGCGTACATCTCAAAAACAGCGCACTATCAGAGTATTGAGAGCTCGGGGTAAGCATTTACACTATGAGACCTCCTTTACCAGTGGCAAAATAAACTGTACCAGTTTAAAGGGTAAAAACCTACGACTATGGGGGGCGCCGTCGGTGGGAGGGGGGGGGGCTTATTTTGAATTAAATTCCTAGCTGTGAATG
Source organism: Lampetra fluviatilis (assembly GCF_964198595.1). Lineage (NCBI taxonomy): Eukaryota > Metazoa > Chordata > Hyperoartia > Petromyzontiformes > Petromyzontidae > Lampetra > Lampetra fluviatilis. Next base: position 7,617,673 of record NC_136310.1, read on the forward strand.
AGATGAGATACCCAAAGCATGGGAGAACGACACAAGAGCGTTTGAAACAAAACGCAACATTTCTCATCGGAGGCAAATAAACCTCCCGCACACGGCTGCGTACGCGTGGCTCGAATGGCTTCGTATGCCGGTACGGGAAAACAAAAAAACACGAAAGGTGCAAGTGACATACCATGGCGTACCGCGGCGGCGGCGACGGTGGCGACCTCCTTCTTCACGCGTTTCAAAACGAAGGCGTTCGTGGTGCTCTGTCACTGTCAACTTTCCGGGAGTTCATCCGCGGCGATCGGTTTCTTTTGGGAGAGCAGCGGCGCGCTTTCGTGCGGCGGTGTTTATAATAAACGATCATTCTGATCGTGGAGGTGTGCCCCTTTCTTTTTTTGTAAACACGAATAAAAGCATCGATTTAAAGCTTTCGTGACTGCAGGGATTCATCTTCTTGGTTCTTTCGGTAAAGTCACGTAGAAGGGAAATAATAAAATAAAAAGAATAAAAAAACATAATACAATAATTTTCACGACGTTTCGAAGGCAACACAAGCTTCCGTCTTCAGGTGGAACCGTCACAGCACGATAGCTGTATCAAGTGACGTCGTGAGATTGATTTTATTATGTTTTATTTTTATTATTTTATTATTTCCCTTCTACGTGACTTCACCGAAAGAACCAAGAAGACGAATAAAAGCCTCGACCCGAGCCGCCAAACGTGAATTTGTCATCTCAGGTGGAGCGGACGGAGACGGAACGCAAACGCGACGGAACAACGCGACGCACAGGCACGAGGTGGAACAACGCGGTCGATGAGACGGCCCAAAGGAGACAGATGATTCGAACGAGACGGTACAAACGGGGGCCAAAAATAGAAAATCGATCCGCGTACCGCATCGTCTAGACTCTAGAGGTTCACACTGGGACCCATAGACTTGCATAGAGACCCATAGACCCACACACAGAACCCAATGACTCACACAGAGATATATGATTCACATTGGAGCCCATAGACTTACACGGAGACCCATAGACACATACAGAGATCTAGAGATTCACACTGAAACCTAAAGACTTGCATAGAGAGACTCATAGACTCACACAGATCTACACAAAGGAGGCATCATCACAGCTACTCGTGACGCAATCTCGACGTCAACATCAGGACATCACCTCCGCGACGTTCAACCTTCTCCGGTGCGCTTCTCTCCTTTGGGCTGCCATTCCATCGCCAGTCTTGTCCCCGGTGGACCATCAATGCATTCCAGCGATGCGCCCCGACCCTATACGCAACCGTCGCCACGTCTCTCTCACGCTACGGGGCGGTGCAGCAAAACAAAAAAAATCCGTCGGACGACTGCAACGACGACGACGATTGTCATCGCTCCGTTTCCGCGGCGGTCACGTGTCTCAAAGTGTTTCGTCGATAATTCCGGCGAAGCCAAAAAAAATAAACACTTCTGGTGGCCCGAACCCATTTGACACAGCGGAAACGCTCTGCTCTGCGGCGCGTGTGTGTGCCAGCTATATAGCATGCCGCTTAGCGCGCTGCGCTACAAACCCGGCCACTTGAGTTCGATTCCCCGCTCTCCGCCGACACCAACACCAGTGACGATTACTTGAACCGATCCTCGGCCTCCCCTACATCGACCCAGCATCAAGTGATTATGTGGTGACGTGCATAAAATCATCGCCACTGGGGAGACAAAGGTGGCCGGGCTTGGTTCTGGCCACCTAACCCACTCGTGTGCTGTGCCTTGCCTTCATAGGTGCTCGCTAACGGTACTTGCCCCCAACAGTCTGTTGTGGGCTATACGGGGCGATCTTTGTGTGCGACCTCAATTTCACGCTCTAGTCAATAAGGCCATAAATTGCCTTCCCACGTTGCGGGGCGGTGGGGCGCAGTCGGGCCTGCCAACTCACAGCGGGGTCTTTACCATATGCCGGGGGGGGCATTGCGATGAGGGTAGACTTGGGAGGCAGGTTCCGTGGATCACGACGAGTAAGCAAATAAGTACCGTCCAAAGTCCTTTCGTCAAATCAACGGTGCCGATCGCGAACGCAATTATGTCCGAACGCAGCGCAGCTCAGCGCGGATTGCCGAAGGTGGGACGGCATAGAAGTGAGGAGCATAGAGGTGCAGTACAACGATGTGATTTTCTGCTGCGTTGTACACCCTCCGTCACCACGTGGGCAATAACCGCAGCAGGCCATCGGCCACGTCCGGCGTACACGCACGGCGCTCGCTCGGCTTTGCCAACCTCTGCGCGACAAAGAAACCGCCACTTATCACGGGAAGACGAAGATTACTCGCAGCACAATTCGATGGGGAGAACTACATGCCAATGCATCCGTATTGACCGGTGTGTTGTTATTATTATATATTCTGGTCGCTATCGCGCAACTGTCATCTAAGGAACACATTATTTATTATTCTTGAACGTTTGACTTTCAATTGATTTCTAAAATGACGATAACAACAACAAACATTCATAATATATATTTTTTTAACTTTGAAGTGATTTTGACGATTTGCGTCATTTCAAGTCGCCTTAAAAAAAGTCGTCTTTTATTTACAGCAACGATTCCTTGCCGTGTTTTCATTCTGAAATCCCCAGCCGGATACATATTTCATAGACATCGCTCAACTTAATCAAACATTCAGAGGGTGAATAATTAATTGCTCTCGGCACAAACCAAACAGCGGGGAGGAGGCGGGTAATTGTCGCTTGAATGTGCAATGAGCTTGCTTTGTTTATTCCATCGTTCGCTTATCTCTTCACGGGATCACTCAACAGGTGCGAGCGCTCGTCATCACAATCACGATCCATGGGGCAGGTAGCCCCGTAGTGGGTGCCCCCACTGCACATTTCGCCATTTGTTTTCAATTTCCTCTCTATCTTGTGCCAGGCAGTGGCCGCGTCTTCATGGCACCAATCCCTTACGATGTCGTCGTGAAGCCGTTCTCTGCTCGGTCTTCCTCTCTTACCGGTAGCTTCCATTTTTTAATCCTTTATATTAAGTTCACTTGCTTGCGCGCTTACGACCGTGCAACTCTTTCGGTCGTTTTTTAACCCACTTCCCGTGATCCAATCGAGCTGACATTTTGCACACAGACTCGTTGTGCGTGACAATTTATTTTCGTGAAAATTTTTTTCCAAAATGTTACACTTTTTAAGTAAAAAAAAATTATATTTAATTACCAATTGCTTAATGGTGGCAGGCAATCATCTGACCCATAGGTGGCAGCCATCTCAAGCCAGAGGACGAGAGGACTCTAGCCGCCCGTTTCAAAGACCAATGTGGGCTGGGTTGTGGCCCATTGAACACGCATATAAAGGATTTATAGTGAAAAACTTAGTTTTTACGGGTTAATTTTTTTCTCTCCCAACAACGCAATTTAAATGTTCCTGTTTATTGTCCATCCTGCGTATGTGTGGCCAAATAGGGCCCAGTTGCCCTGCATCGTCAGGCCTTCTTCTACGTGCAACCTTTTAATTGCGTCTACGTTGATCGCTCTTTGGGTCAAGTTTAGATGCCGCATCCTTCTGTAGTGACATATTACGTCACTACTGTGTCGGCCCGTACGAGGGCTGGGGGCCCCAAGGGGGTGCCTGGGGGGGTCACGTGGTGGAGGAACCCAGACCTTCCCGTGAGGTGGGGGAAGGGAGGCGTGGCCTGGGAAGGGAGGCGTGGCCTGGGAAGGGAGGCGTGGCCTGGGAAGAGAGGCGTGGCCTGGGCAGAGCCGGCCACGCCGGAGCGGATATAAGCGGGGTGTGGATGCAGAGCGGGGCTGTTGAACTCCGAAGTGAAGACGACATCATCAGTCCTCAAGTCCCGGGTCGTCATCCTGGACCAGGCAGCCCGTTGCCTGCCTGGTCCACTCTGTGTCGTGTTCCAGAATGTTAGTGAGGTGAGGAAGGTGGTCACCACCTCGTGTACAGTGTTATATTACTTACCGTTGAATAAATAGTGTTGCCTCCAAGCTGTGTGTGTGTGCACCTAATTCGAACCCACTACCGGAAAAAGAATAAACTCCCACAGAGAATGGCCTAACGACGAGAGCATGTGAGATCGGTGCCAGAAAGATATGGCCACCACCTGAGCAAATTGGCACAAGTCAGAGGAAAGTGGTAAACAATTGACGAAATGTGCAGTGGACACCTATGGATCGTGATGATGATGATGATGATAATCCTTCTACAGCAATACATTTCGAATGCCAATATCTTATCTCTGTCAGTCTACAGCGATGACAAAAACAAATATTTGAATGACGCAAATTGCCTCTCCTTGCCAAATGCAGCCACACTTGCGACTGTGATTGAACAACTGTGACTCTGCGGGTGTAATTTATCCTGTGGTTGTATAATTTGTGACTATTTCTGTTGTTTTCTTCCAATATTACGCAAGCAGCCGTCCTCAGCCTTCGCCTGAGGACGGTTGCTTGCGTTGTGGCCGAAACGTCGTGAGAATTGTTTTATTGTTTTATTTTTATTATTTTATTACTTCCCTTCTACGTGACTTTACCGAAAGAACCAAGAAGATGAATCCCTGCAGTCACGACAGCTTTAAATCGAAAAAAAAGCTCACTATAAACATGTTTTTGTTATTTAGGTAAGGCACACTGATATATAAAGCTCGTTTTTAAGGAGTGTTCTGGCTCTCACAAATGAAAGTAAACAAAAACTGGCTTTTCACGTGGACATTTATAGCAGGCAAATACTCGAAACGCGCGTCGATTCTAAATGTGGAGGGAAAACCAGGAGGACCACGGGGAGAAAGACATACACCATCTCAAATATACAGCCATCAAGGTTGGGATCGAAACCCACGAACCCCTGCATACGAGGCGAGGCGGTTAACACCTCGCCAGCGCGAGACTGCTCCGTTTCACTTCCTGTGCGATCGGGTTTACGTACGAACTGGGTCACGTATCGACCCGCGTCACCAACCTTGGAATCTTCTGCTAATTTACCAACCCCCAGCGTGGGTGGGGCTGGACAGCTCGAGTCTGTGTATAGTAGTGTATAGTAGTGGTAGTGTGTAGTAGTGTATCGTGTAGTGTATAGTGTGGCAGTGTATAGTAGTGTATAGTGTAGTAATGTATAGTAGTGTATAGTGTAGCAGTGTATAGTGTAGTAGTGTATAGTGTAGTAGTATAGTGTAGTAGTATAGTAGTAGTAGTGTATAGTAGTGTATAGTGTAGCAGTGTAGTAGTGTGTAGTGTATAGTAGTGTATACACTACACACTACTACACTATACACTGCTACACTATACACTGCGTAAAGTGTATTAGTGTATAGTAGTGTATAGTGTAGTGTAGTGGTGCTGACACCAGGGAAATGGAGGTGTGCACCGCCACTACTCAACACGCTGCCGCCACGAACCTCACCAGAACAAGTGGACTGAGAAACGAACGAACATATTTAAAAAAACATAACTTCTGAAATCCATTCGAGCGACGTTATTTTGTCCACTCTCTCTTCAGGGGTGCACTTTCCCACATGGCGTAGCGACGGATAAACGGTCGTCGCATTTCCCAGATCTCAAATGTCAACGCGCGCATAGTCGAAGCCCCAGAATGTAATGTCCTCACGCGAACTCAAAAGAGTGAATATTCGTCGCGCGACGGTCAAAGCGACGTTAGAATTATTGGGGCCGGAATTTAGCCAAATTAAGCGTAGAAGCAATTTACGCCTATGAGACCTCCTTTACCAGTGGCAAAATATAGTAGTAGGTGTTTACCCTTTAAACTGGTACAAAAAAAAATCAACTTCAAGGACAGTGCATATCATTACCATTATCAGAGTTGTTTATTTTTGTTTGCATTTTGACTGCTTGTGTTGTGGTTATTGCAAACATGATGCCTTGTATAAAGGTGTCAGTTTTGTACCAGTTTAAAGGGTAAAAACCTACTACTACGTAGAAGCAATGTTGAGGTTTCGTATGTTGTCTTGCTTTGTGCAGTTATTGATGACCAAGTTGCAATCACCAGCTCACTAAACTCGCGAACCCGTTTAAATTTTTATTCGTTTTATTCTACCAGGCAAAGCGCACTGAGCTACGTTGCTCTTTTTTAAAAGCGACCTGGCCATTACAAATGATAGCCAAACGAAGTGGCCCATCGCCGTGTGGAAATGTATAGCAGCCAAATACTCTAACAGCGCGATGTTGATTCTAAATGTGGAGGGGGAAAACCGGACCCAGAGAAAAATCCACTCGACCACGGACAGGGCAGAGAGACACGCCAGAGGGAAACTCCAAATATACCACAGGCGGCAGGGTCGGGATCAAACGACCTCCTGTATACCAGGCGAGGCAGTTAACATCTGGGGGAAAAAAAGATACGAAAGCAAGAATTGGGTGATTGGACACGGCCAAAATGACCCCCGCCCCGCCCAAAGTCACCGAGCTACCCAGCGTCCTTTGCGCGTCCCCAAGGCTATGCGCGCGTTGTAAGTTCGAGAAACGACGCGTCATGCATGTTCCGCGCAAACGCACTCCCGTGAAAGGGATGCATGCGCATACACATAAATAAGTCCGTGCAGGGAACCGGAGCGCGCAGGAATGTATATTTAATTTGTATTTAAACTCTTGACTCAGAACGTGCCAGAGGCAAGGGAAGCAAGAAAAACGTACGGGCGACAAATTATTGACACCAAAGCGATGCTTTGTGGGAAACAAACTCTTGGTTGTCTCGTGGAGAGGCTCACTGGCCCCTGCCATAGAAATGTGGAATTGCACCACTGGTACAGGGCAACCAATGGGGATGATGATCGACACCACGTGGCAGCATCATCCCTACGGCACAACTACAAACCCTTATATCACTACTGCTAATACCACGGGCACTCTGCCCATGAATTTCATTCTCATGGATTCCTTCCTACGCCTGTGTTGAGGACTCGGTGTTCCACAGACTGATTGCTTCCTTTCATCTACAAGACGATCAACCACTACACTGCAGGTCACAACAACTCACTCGCTCATTCACTCATTAGCACGCTTGACCCACACCACCTAGTCACTTAGTTACTCACACACTCACTCACCCATTCGTTCGCTGGCCCACACCGCCCAGTTTCTCACTCACTCACCTAACCACTCCACTCATTCGCTCACATACTCATTCACTCGTCGCTCACATACTCACCTCCTCACTCACTCACCCACTCACTCACTCACCCACTCATTCGCTGGCCCACATCGCCCAGTTGCTCACTCACTCATTCGCTCATACACTCATTCACTCGTCACTCACACACTCACCTCACCACTCACTCACCAACCCACTCACCACACCACAGGTCACACAACGCATCTCTTTCTGCTTCTACCCTCACACTGCTCCCCTTGAGAATTCACTCCCATCGTCTATTTTCCCCAAATTCTAATAATAATAACGTTACCGGTCATCAACAGTGATAAAGAGACAAAGATCCCCCGTGTAGCCTTAAAAGACTGTTGGGACAAGTTATGTCAGCAAGCACCTATGAACTCCGGCACGAAACACGAGGTGGTGGGTGGCCAACACCACGCGCGGCCGACTTTGTCTCCCCCAGTGGTGACATCTACACACTACACCAGGTACTCGTTTTGAGGCTTAGTCGACCTAGGGAAGACCCAGGACCGATTTAAATAATCGTCAATGTTGTTGGCCTTGAACAGGAATTGAACTTGGGTCGCTGGGTTCGTACCGCTACCCGAAATAAATAAATAAATACATATACATTTTTAAAAAACACCACGATGCAGGACGGCAGAACTAAACAAACCGCGGTGCCCGTGTAGGGAATCGAACCCTGGACCCTTCTCGCTTCGAGGCAACCGGGTACCCGATACGCGTACCCTACCCGATACACGGCTACCCGTACCCGACCGGGTACGCGTACGGGTAGCCGTTTGCGACCCTGGTGCGGCCGGGTACGGGTACGGGTAGGCCGTGAGTCACTGGTGAGTAACCGTTTGTCACCCATTTCGGGTAGGGTATGGGTAAGCAACGGGTACCGTACCCGCCCGGCCGGGTACGGGTACCCATTTGCGACCCTGGTGCGGCCGGATACGGGTACGGATAAGGAATCAAAACCCGTTTGCGACCTCTGCCGCGCCGCCACTGCCGCCCGTGACTCCGAGGTCCCCGAGGCCGAGAGGGACACGGACTCGCTCTCCGGCAGGGCCCAGCCCATCCGTCGCCATCCCCCACAACCGATGCACTTCCCCGTGTCGCTCTACGACGCGGCTACGGTAGCTTCGTGCGGCTTGAAGCATTAACTCTTTGGCTTCGGCGGAAATATTTAATGGGTACAAACGAAGCACGGTGGGGGGGAGGAGGGGTGGACGATGTTGCCACACGCGCCCGTAATCCAGCATGCGTCCCGTGTGTGGGTTGGGTTGGATCACGGAAGGGATGCGAGCCCATCGAATGCGCGTGGCGCCCACTCGCTGGCGACACGATGGCTGTGATTGGAGCCTTGAGAACTTCAACGACCGCAGGGGGTGAGAGCGCCGTTAGCGAGCGCCTATCGGAGGTTGCGAGTGGTCACGTACCCCGGCATCGTGTCGGGGCCGACTTCTGTCTCTCGCCAAACCCAACCTACAAAAATGTTGGTGTTGGCTCGCTGCACCAGCTACGCATTTAATGCCGAGTTGAGCGCAGGTGAGATCCGGGATAAGTTCCGATACAATTTGCCAAGGCCGTAATTATAATATATATTTGGGGGGGAACACATCCCAATATTCAAATATGCTCAAAATGCCCCCCCCCCCAATATATTGCATAAAAACAAAAATTTGCTTAACCTTGGCCACAATATCTGGACTTGTCTTCATATAACAATGCATAGATTTCTGTTCATATGATTGTGGTTATGGTTGTACTTTATTAATCCCTAATCTCAAACATTACATACAATGAAACAAGAAAAGGTTAAAAAGAAAAACAGAGCAATGTAATACAATACACTATTAGACATTATTGTAAAAAATAAGTCCATCCCATGAGTTAGTGAAGTTTTAATATTTTAGGCAGGAAATTAGTTTTCAAATCATTGATATTAATCGCGGCCAAGAATCGAACCCGGGTTGTCAAGCATTCCAAAGCCCCCCCCCCCCCCCCGAGCTAACCGTAACTCTCGCTATTAAACGCCAGGCTCTTGAAACGACAGAGTAAATTATACGGTAAGATAGTTAGATAATTAAGGTCGCGATGATTTCCTCTTCGGCTGATTTCATGCTCTCGTCGCTTGTTATGACATCTTCAATCAATGTCGCGTTGAGTTCTGCAATTAATTTTTCTCATTGTCTTCCTAATGGGTTTTTTTTTTTACTTCCAGAGTACAGCATATTCTGTCTTGCGTGTGTGTTTTTTTTCTTGGCACGCTCAAAGACATAATAGCCGTGATCGTCCACGGTAAGAACGAGGGGAAAGCACCCGCAACAGATGTAAAAAAAAAATGATGGTGAATATCATTAAAGAAGATGGGATCAGGTCTTGGATTAAAATTGAGCTGACCTGTGTACGAAACGATTCGTAATTAAGTTTATTTTGCGTTAGATCGTGTATCGGTGAAACTTGGTCTTCGAGCGTACCCGATGCGACACGAAATGAACTAATTACGGATAAGTCACGTAGAAGGGAAATAATAAAATAATAATAATAAAATAATAACGTTTTTTATTATTATTTTATTTCCCTTCTACGTGACTTTACCGAAAGAACCAAGAAGATGAATCTCTGCAGTCACGAAAGCTTTAAATCGAAATTTAATTACGGATATTTTTCGATTTAAAGCTTTCGTGACTGCAGGGATTCATATTCTTGTTTTTTTCGATTTCATTTTATTATTTCCCTTCTACGTGACTTTACCGAAAGAACAAAGAATATAATAACGCATCATAATACAGGGTGCTTCAAAAAAATCTTCATGCTTTTTTGAAACGATCGTTTGTAATGCAAAAATAACGGATAATTCACTGTAACACGATCACAAATGTAATGTTGATAGCTTCAAAAAGTCAAAGAATCTCCCACTTGTTCGCCATCGTTGTCAACACGTGGCCTGGAATCTTCTCCAGGTGGTCTCAAGAGCCCAGAGGCGGCACATGTCTCCTGCTATTGTTGCAAATTCTCCCAAGTGTTCACATTTTTTTTTGCAATAAACCATTTTGCGGAATGTATCTTCACGCACAGAGATGGAAATAACTCCGTGAGTGGAATGATGCCTTGATCGTACTTCTCTTGAGTAAGGGGCCAACAATGTTGCTTTGAGCAATGACCGCACGCTAATTAATAAAACTGGTCGTTGGAAAATTATTTTTGTGCTTTAAACGTAATTCTCAGTGGAAAGAAAAAAAAATGCTCGTTTAGGGCCGCCTCGTGTGGTTTTTTTTCCATTCCTTTATGTCAGCTGTGTTGTTTAGGTTATAATCGCTCTTAGGTTTTTTCGGTAAAGTCACGTAGGTAAAAAAATCAAAATTAATACCTACGTGACTTTACCGAAAAAACCTAAGAATATGAACACTTGCAGTCACGAAAGCTTCAAATCCAGAATATAATCGCTCTCTCCCTCCCCTTGTCATCCCTTCCCCCTTTATGAGCAAGTAACCCTTTCCCCCCCTTCAGTGGGATACCCCTTGAATGGTTTGGGGCAGCGAGCCTCCCATGCTTTTCATCACCGGTTCGGCTTATCCCCAATAGAAGGGTTGTTTGGGTTACATCGCGTAAATATAAATGCGTCGTTAAAACCCGCCACCACCCGACGCAGCCAATTAACAAGGTGGCGTCACGTAAACAGAACGTGGCAATGCGTTACTCGTACAGCACTAAGCGGTTGTGTGCTGGAGAGTAAAACCCACCACGACATTTACAATTCGAGTACTGGACGACGTTTCGCCGGTAATTACAACAACCAGCATCATCAGGCGAGAGCCAGAGTTGTGGAAAACTCCTCCCGTTTCGATTTAAAGCTTTCGTGACTGCAGTGATTCATCTTCTTGGTTCTTTCGGTAAAGTCACGTAGAAGGGAAGTAATAAAATAATAAAAATAAAACATAATAAAATAATTCTCACGACGTTTCGGCCACAACGCAAGCAGCCGTCCTCAGGTGAAACCAGGTCTGTCGAGGCGACTGGACGGCTGCTTGCGTTGTGGCCGAAACGTCGTGAGAATGATTTTATTATGTTTTATTTTTATTATTTTATTACTTCCCTTCTACGTGACTTTACCGAAAGAACCAAGAAGATACTCCCGTTTCGTTTTGAAATAGAAGGATAAATGTGATCTCGTCACTTGTGAGCCAATCGAATGCGAAGGCCTGGGAGGTGGGCTTGCTAATGTACGCAAATAAATCACGACGAAAATCCATCGCCGTTGAGGTTATTCATCGCGATCCAACCCAAACACCTCTATTATGGATAATATAGGTCGCGAAAGCCTACTGCTGCTGCGTGTTAAACTGGCTTGGCGTATGTTGACGGTGCGTGCGTGTGTGTGACCGCGTGCGTCAACAACGTGAGGTATGGGAAAGCCGCACATTGCCTCAATACAAATTCAATATTAAAAATAAAATTATTCTCATCAGGCATCCTCACGGTGTAAACAAGTTCCGTCTCCCAAAGCATCACCTCTCTCCCCTGTCTCTTTCTACTGCCCTCTCTATGTACGTGCTATGAAGAAGGACCATTGCCCGAAACGTTCCCTACCTTTTTTTTTAAGACGACGCGGTGTTACAGACACGTGTGTTGAGTTTTGTTGTCGTCGCTGTGGTTGTTTCCGTTGTTGTTGTGATTGTTGTTGTTGTTGTGGTTGTTGTTATTGTCTGTGCACCGCTGCCAACGCAGCAGCGGCGACAGCAGCGGCATCACCACCCCCCGAACGATGTCAGTTAAACTTTCGATGTAGAAAGCATCACGATTGCAATCCGAGATCGCTTAAAATTCCAACTCGCAGAACGTCGAGAGGGAAGGCCAAATTAGGCGAGAGCAAAGCTGAGCTCAGAAGAGGAATATTTTGCCACGGGCCTCATGTATCCTTCGATAATTAGAATTCGAGAAGAGACACGAATCAGTAGCAAACATGCCATTCCACGTCTGCATTGCGTCGACTGCGACGAGGTGGAGAGGCATTTTGGAGCCTGTGGAAACGAGCGCAGTCGGCCTCAGGCTGTCAAAAGCCAGGTTATGGCTTATAAGCACACGCAGAGATGATCAAACGCATTATTAATGATCCTATCTTCTATCGATGTATATAATGCCTCATTCCAAGGCGCCTTTTCAAAGACTATAAAATTGGCCATAAGATGATAGTGGTTGAAAGAAAGAGTGGGGTTATTAAAAAGTAGTGGTGTCATTACGGTGACAGGATAGGTTGGAGTGGTTAAGGAGGGGTGTGGGTAGGTGTTGTGATATGGGTTGGGGTGGTGATAGGGGTTGGGGTGGTGATAGGGGTTGGGGTAGAGGTAGTGATAGGGGTTGGGGTGGTGATAGGGGTTGGGGTAGTGATAGGGGTTGGGGTAGTGATAAGGGTTGGAATAGTGATAGGGGTTGGGGTAGTGATAGGGGTTGGGGTAGTGATAGGGGTTGGGGTGGTGATAGGGGTTGGGGTAGTGATAGGGGTTGGGGTGGTGATAGGGGTTGGGGTAGTGATAGGGGTTGGGGTAGTGATAGGGGTTGGGGTGGTGATAGGGGTTGGGGTGGTGATAGGGGTTGGGGTAGTGATAGGGGTTGGGGTAGTGATAGGGGTTGGGGTAGTGATAGGGGTTGGGGTGGTGATAGGGGTTGGGGTAGTGATAGGGGTTGGGGTGGTGATAGGGGTTGGGGTAGAGGTAGTGATAGGGGTTGGGGTGGTGATAGGGGTTGGGGTAGTGATAGGGGTTGGGGTAGTGATAGGGGTTGGGGTAGTGATAGGGGTTGGGGTAGTGATAGGGGTTGGGGTGGTGATAGGGGTTGGGGTAGTGATAGGGGTTGGGGTAGTGATAAGGGTTGGAATAGTGATAGGGGTTGGGGTAGTGATAGGGGTTGGGGTAGTGATAGGGGTTGGGGTAGTGATAGGGGTTGTGATAGGGGTAGGGGTAGTGATCGGGGTTGGGGTAGTGATAGAGGAAGGGGTAGTGATGGGAGTTGGGGTAGTGATAGGGGTAGGCATGGTTGTAGCCGGGGGTGGGGGGGCAGGGAGTAGCAGTAGCAGGATAAGCAAGGGAGAAGAGAACGAGGTTGTTTCAAGTCATGAAGCAGCCACGCTACGATTGCAATGAAAAACATTACAACAATGAGACGGCGAATTATGCAAGGAGACGAAAGTTCCTCGACGAGGCTATTCCCGCAGCATTAGAGGCTGGCGGTTCATCTTCTTGGTTTTTTCGGTAAAGTCACGTAGAAGGGAAGTAATCAAATAATAAAAATAAAACATAATAAAATAATTCTCACGACGTTTCGGCCACAACGCAAGCAGCCGTCCTCAGGTGAAGAATGAAACACCACCAAGCTTGGAGCGTATATTTAAGCTGGGTTGGAGGGGGGAAGAAGAGCGCCTTGACAAAATAATGTGCATATCAAGAGGGAATTAGCATGCTTGCTGCTTGCGTTGTGGCCGAAACGTCGTGAGAATTATTTTATTATGTTTTATTTTATTATTTCATTACTTCCCTTCTACGTGACTTTACCGAAAGAACCAAGAAGATTAATCCCTGCAGTCACGAAAGCTTTAAATCAAATTTAAGCTGGCGGTTTTCTATTTCCCCTTCGAAAATCGGAGCAGAGAATCAATCATTCGGTGTGGATATTCGAAAACAACTAGCGGCGAAACCGTCGGAGGCACATCGGAGTTTCTTTACCGAGGCAATCGTCGTCGTTGTTTGTAAAAGGGGCCGACAGAGCAAAGGAAATTAACTCACGCACGGTGCCCGATTGAAGAACGTTCACAAAAGAGTGGTGGGGGTCAGGGGCCTTCAAATTTGACCCCCGCTCTTAACGGTGACCGCGTGCACAGCAAGAGAGTTGCGTCACGACACAAAATCCCGCTCGAATTTTGGGGGGAGCAGGGTCGAGGGGGGGCGCAGGGGGGGGGGGCGAAGGGGGGGGTGCGAGGTGCCGCTGCCCGACCCAGTAGTACGGCTCGACACCCCCCGCAAACCCGGCAAAGCCCCCCAGTGTTACGCCGTGTCGCTCAATTGGGATCGTACGTAGCGATTACACCTCCCCCACCTCCACCAAGCCCAAACCACCGCCCCGCAACTACTGCGGAAATTTTAAAATAAAATACTCGGCAGGACCATCCTGCGAAAGGGTCGGTGGGGTATTTCCTTGGTAATGAAGTTGAGTAAAATTAAGTAAATACAAGTACTGGCGCCGTCTGCTTCATCCGCAGCGAGCGATTCAATATCCCCTGCCCTCGTCACACATCGTCACAAATGTCTGACACCCCCCCCCCCCCCAGGTGCGTGACGTCATTTATGGACGGCCCCTTGGCTACGAAAGGTACGAAGTTCGGGATACATCCATACAAAGGGGATTACACACACAGCAGCAACATCTCCCCCTACTGTGAGACTACGACATAGCAGCGGTTTCGTTCGTGATGATGCCTCGCCCTATGATGCCTTGTACTGACGCGAATTGAACTTATAGTGACTCCTCTACTTACGAACGAGTTAGGTTCACAGAGGTCTCTGTTCGTAAGTCGATTTGCTCCTAAGTGCAACTTTACTCCTGTAGATAACAACCATGTTGCACGGCGTGTACACCAATTACGGGGAATGGCTTTAAAAGTTGTATAATCTCCTGTAGATGTAGATGCCACTGGTTCTTCACGTTCTGCAGATGTAGATGCCACCACCGCCATCTATTGCGCGGTGGTTGAACTTACGACTCTCAGTCCGAACAGGCAACTGGACATACAGGCACGCTTGTTCGTATCTCTGAAAGTTCGTGAGTCGAAGTAGAGGAGTGCATTGTATACTTTATCTATTTTCCGTATTTATTTTGAGTGATTTGCTTCCCTTTCCTTAAACGTTTCACTCCTATCGTTTGTTTTGTTTTCGTTGTTGTGACTTTCTGCCCCTCCTGGACATCTGTGTGAAAGAGCTTCATAGCTCATCGGATTTCTCCAATATAAATAAAATATTCTGATTTTCATAAGAATGGCTCGCGACGTAGATTAATTTAACCCAAAAAAAATACGCTTTGGAGAGGAATGGAAGTTGAAAACACATCCGTGTATGTACATCAATGTTTGTAGAGCAAGTTGGAGCGTTTTGGAAAAAAACTGGGTTTGACATTTGTAATAAAATAGCAACATATCAATGTACTGAGAAGAAATAAAAACATTTCAATCATCGCACGTTGCCTGCTGTGACGCTCCGCTCCGTGTGCTGGGAGTTGCCGTTCCCTGTGGAGCAGCTCCCAACGGCGGGCGGAGCGAAACGTCGGACATCCCGCCGAATGGCACACGCGGCTCGCCGAACCCGGCACCGCGCCGGAGAGCGGCGCAACCGCGAAAAACCAAACTCAGCCGGCGGCGCTCTCCGTTGACCGATGAGGTTCTTCATCAATATCTTTTACGTAATTTTTGTTGTAGTGATGGGACATTTTTTTTTTTTGCCAGTATCAAGGTAAGAAAAATAAGAAGATATTTTACCTTAAGCTATAAATAAATGCTCCGATACGTGTGCCATTAGCTTTGTACTGTTGGCCTTTTGGCGTTCTCTGGTCTGACACTGGGTGAGACTAGGCCATAAAGAAGGGCGTCTCTGGTGTAGGCCAATCAGTTTCAAAGACAATGCAAATGTTATCAGAGCGTGGTTTTGTTTGCATGTTCACCACACGCACTGTGTGTGGTTAATGCGGACTTGATTCCTTGCAAAAGGCTTCTATTTGGTTTTTTAACATATTAACACCTGTATTGTTGCCAGACAAAAGGGGAAAACCTATTCTTATCGTTGAGTTCATCTTTACCATTTCCTTGTAGCCCTTGAGTTTGTCCCCTCATTTTGATATTTTCATGTGTGTTGATTTCATAGCTAGGGCTACCTTCGTTTCATTCGTACTGTGAAGTATTGCGATGCCCTCTTTAGTGGGGCCGAAATTTTACGGAAAAAAAACTTGGAGGCAGGACCCTCCTGAACTGGAGTCTTGAGACTCAGTGAGGCTTTCCTGCGTCGACAAGTGGAACAATAACAATAATAATAGCAACAACAATAATCCAGAAGTGGTGGCAATTCATCCTATTATGCGCGATAATGGGCGGATAATAATATTATACTGGTAGGAACCTCCTGGTTACACCAGCCCCCAGGGGATTATTGTGTCCGTCGTGCAGGGAGGGGCTGGGTGGGGAGGGAGGGGCTGGGTGGGAAGGGGAGAGTGGGGTGGGGCTGGGTGGGGGGTGGGAGGGGTGGGGCTGGGTGGGGAGGGGCTGGTCACCCCGTGGTGCCCTTATAAAACTCAACGTTTAACCTACTCACGCCGGCTTGTGCCCGCCCTCATAGTCGGGCATATTTGCGGAATACACCACGCCGCCGTTGACCCTGACCATTGACCGAGCAACCCAACGTTCCTACCAGCTCCCTCCGCAGGAATGTGTTTAATAAGGCCAGGCACGGTGGTGGTTTACGCCCGTGACCCAGCGCTTTGGAGGCAAGGGTTGGTGGATCACGGAAGGATTTGTGAAGCTCCGAAAACCCGCCAGGTTTGTGAAGTGGCCAGGAGGCGGCAGGACAGCAAGCGGATTTACGAACCCATGTGTGTGGATTTTTTTCAGTCTTATCCCCTTTGCATACTCGGCGGGTTTCCGAAGCAAAACGCGCATGAACCAACAAAAAAACTGCCCACACTTCCAAAAGTGCCACGCTCATGAACAGGAGTCTTGAAACTCAGTCAAGCTTTATGTGATTAATTATTGCAATCATTATTATTATCAATTGGGTGTCTTAAGTGCAGTCCAATGACAGTCTCAACCCAGTCATCGATGACTGCCCCAAAAAAGCCAGAACTTGAAACTCGTTTGTGAACTTAAGGTGGAAAAATTCCAGCCATGAGAATTAAAAATGTCATCCAATTGACTGACACGCGCAACAAGCGCACGGTGCTGTACGTGTAACAGAGTGTGCCCCCACGTTTGGATACCACGTGAATCCACCAACTCTCGCTGCTGCCTCCACAGTGTTGGGTTATAATTACTTCATTCAATGTAGCGTCATTCATGCTAGTGGCATCACACAACGCTGCACATTAATTATATACGAGAGCTTACATCATATAGACAGCTACTACCAAGCAAATGAAAACCCCAAAAAAATAATGAACAAAGAAAGGAATGGCACCAGAACAAAAGGCACAAACAGCCAGAGGTGGGACAAAGTCATTGTTATGCAAGTCCAAGTCGAGTCGCAAGTCATCAAATTCATGACTCGAGTCTGACTCGAGTCCAAGTCACATGACTCGAGTCCACATCTCATAGGTGGGACAAAGTCATTGTTATGCAAGTCCAAGTCGAGTCGCAAGTCATCAAATTCATGACTCGAGTCTGACTCGAGTCCAAGTCACATGACTCGAGTCCACACCTCTGCAAACAGCATAAAAAAAGTTAGCACAACAGAGACATGAATCCATTAAGCCTCACATCCCAGACCACGATCCAAATTTCTCACGCAAGCCAGGAAACCTTCAGAGGAGAGGCCACGTGCAACGCCGCCACCACCACTGTGGCCCGTCCCACGAATCGTTTTTCTTCTTAAAAATTACAATTGAAGTCATCGCATCGATGTGTGTGTGTATCACTGTGAGTTGTGCGTTAGCCGAGTCATGTAGCCCGCATGTCTAGCCACCGCATGCCTAAACAGCTTTTGTTGTGTAGGCAAGGAAAGGAGTGATTTGGTACAAGAGGATGTGGAGCTGAGTGGACTTGCTGATGACTGGTACCAGTGGTGTCAAGATCGGCCTCTGTGGAGGAGGCTCGTGAAGGACGCTACTGGGCAGTTGGAGGCAGTCGCCCTCCAGCAACAACGGAGGGTAGAGGAGCGACGCTCACAACAACGAGCAGAGGGCTGAATGGCTAAAACACAGCAAGTTGGCACAGTAGGGGGCACAGGTGGTGCATCGGCCAGTAATCTCAGTCAGTCAACCGATGGCACCTGCTGGGTCTGTCTCGTGACCTCCTGCCAGCGGGCGTTCGACACTTCACGTGGCGTTAACGTGCACGTAGCCTGGCACAAGCGCCGTGGTGACGTCACCACCACTTAGTTACGAACGGCAGCTGAGTGTTGTGCGTAGCGTGTGAACATCGCCACTAGGGAGACAAAGGCGGCAGGAAGTAGAGCAGGCCACCCGCCGCCTCGTTTGCCGTGCCGACCTTCATAGGTGCTCGCTAACAGCACTTGCACCAACAGTTTGTTACGGCTATACGGGGTTTGGTCGGGATTTTAGTCTTAGTACGTTGATTTAAAAAAAAAAGCTGATCGTGAAAACTTTGATGCAGCTTTACAATTCGTCTGTCGCATTGAACAAAAGGAGGGGGGGGAGGTCTGGACTGAAAAGACCAAGGTGAACAGCAACGGAGTGATTGGCAACACAAGGTCAATGTGTGTCCTGGTGAAACAGTTAGAGGAAGGAAGTGAATTATCAAAGTGGGGCTTCCCCCCTCAATAGCCAGCGCTGAATGCTCTCTGGAATGCGGATACGCCGGCTTGGCAGCATGAATTATCGGCATGAAGCACTCCACGAGATTTAAAAATGTACGAAAAAAAATGTACGAAAAATGTCTTCTTTTTTTTACCGGGTAAGGCCCATTGAGCTGTATCGGTCTATTTTTCAGAAGCGACCTGGCCACAGATGATAGCTCAACCGAGTGGCTTATCGCGTGGATATTTATATCCGCCAAATACTCGAAACGAATGAGGCACGCCAGATCCGTATGCATAATCTTTGGAAGAACGTAATCAACCAGGTAAAGTGTGAACTGCCGTGTTAGCTGACTACTAGGTTTGTTTTCTCAAACTTGCAATTTCTATCCCCCTGCCGCTCTCACTGACATGCTAATTTATCTGCCCTAATTCCCCCCTCTCTATATATATAATGTATCTCTCCTCTATGTGTGTCTCTCTCTCTGTGTCTGTGTTTGTCTCTCTCTCTCTCTCTGTGTGTCTCTCTCATGGCGGTGTACAGAACGAGAAAAAAGATGCTGGAGGGTGACACTGACGGCTGCTCTGTGCTTCCAGTGTTCAGAGGCCTGCTTAAGGCGCGACTCCGGCTGGAGCACGCATACCACACACACGTTGGTGATGTGCACGTCTTCTACGAACGCTGGGGAGCCGGAAAGGCCCCTCTCTGTACCAGCGTGGACGGCACCCTCGTGTTCACCTTCTGAAGCGCTCGCTCGTCCCCCTGGCGTGCGCGATGACACCACAACCACGTGACTTTTCTTTTGTATAGTGCGCGGTGCTTTCAGCGCCATAGCGCGTCGATTTGTAACGTTTCTTTTTTTTGTTTGCTGGTGACTTTGTGTATTTCATATTGAAATCGCCTCCAGTGATTTTGCTGCTGGCGGCAATAAAAGTTGTTTAAAAGTCAAAGTCTCTCTCTGTGTCTCTCTCTCTCTGTGCGTGTCTCTCTCTGTGTGTATGTCTCTCTCCGTGTCTGTGTTTGTCTATCTCTGTGTGTCTCTCTCTGTATGTCTCTCTCTGTGTATGTCTCTCACCGTGTCTGTGTTTGTCTCTCTCTGTATATGTGTCTCTCTCCGAGCTTGCATTCACACCTGATGACTGTTGCTTGCTTCGCAAACGAAACGTCGTATTCTATTATGTATTTTATTTTCTTTCTACGTGACTTTACCGAAAGAACCAAAGAGTAAGCACAAGGAAGTCGCGTATAAAATGTCCTTTGAGGATATGCGTTATTTGAGCAATTCAAATCTGTAAAACGGTGAGAAAATCCATCAAGCAACAGAAACATTGCAAGCGGGCTGAAAAACAAACATATGTAACGACGTTCACACGGCTTCCTAAGTACATGCCACGCACACACCAGTGTGTGCTGTCAAATCGACAGAGGTTACATCTACGCACCACGCGTGCACGTCTTTTGCCTGTCACCAAAGACGAAAATCCTGCGTGCCGCCTTAAGCAGGCGGTTGGGCTGAGTCACGTTAGCGAGAAGCACCTATGAAGGCCGGCACAGCACACGAGGGGGTGGGTGGCCAACAACTCGCCCGACCGCCTTCCTCTCCCTCGTGGCGATACTAACACACCGCTCCAGGAGCTCATTTGAGACTGAGTCAAATTAGGGTAGGACCCAGCGACCGGTGCTGATCTTTGAAGGTGCATTTGAAAAATGTTGATACTCCTACTGATTGCTCCTGTTGTTGTAAAGTGACTCATGCAGCCAGCTATGCTACAGGGTTTGGTGGTACATGTTGTTCATGTCGTTTATTGTGAAATTTCGGTTTGCTTTTATGGCTTTATTTTGGTGATTTCGAAAAGTGTTTTGGTTTTGGTTTAGCCATGTTTGTTTGTTGTAGTATGGAGTTAGAATGATGGCTTTAATCTAAGTTATCTTGTGGTTGTTGTTGTTGTTGTTGTTTAACTTGCATCTCACTGGGTTTTTGGCACAGCGTTGGTGTACGGTACTTTTTTTCTGGAAGACTTTGCAGTTTTTTTCCTGGATTTTTCTGTTTGTGCATAGTCACTTTAATATGTTTTCTTGTTCATGTTTTTGTTTTTTGTTTGCTGTGTTTGCACCCGATTCAAGAGCCGAATGGCTCACAGGGCTATACCTAATAAATTTCACAAAAACTGAAAGATAAATATAATCTTTTTATTATATAATTTTATTATATTATTATATAAAGTTTTATTTTTATTATTTTATTATTTACATTCTACGTGACTTTACTGAAAGAACCATGAAGATAAATATAATCGTCACCTCGTGTTGGCCGTGAGCGGGAATCGAACTCGGCTCGCCGGGGTTTAGTAGCACAGTGCGCTAACCGCTGTGCCACCGCTCCCCGCAATGTGAGTCGTCACCGCCGTGGCACTGCCCGGCATTGCGGGAACACGACGAGGTGGGCCGGGTGACACGCCACAATCATTCCCGGGAACAGCGGTCGCGCACTTGACATTAAAAGCACTTCCAAAAACACTTTCACAAACCCTGGGAAGCCCCTACCCCCCCACCTCTCCCCCGATCAAACTTAATCGGGCCCTGACCCAAACGGCTGAAAACTACTTGTGAACCCGACCAAATCATCGGCTGTAAAATCACTATCGGGATGAGCCGGTGGTGGTTGTTTTTAAAATATATGTAATGATAACAATAATAATAAAAAATAAATACAACGGATGTTTGAAAACGAGCGGTGCGTGCATCACGCGCACGAGCGTCCACACGGGAGCTGGAGGGAGGGATGGAAACGTGGATGAAACGTGCATGAAACGTGGATGAAACGTGCATGAGAGACGTGAATGAGACGTGGATGAAACGTGCATGGAAACGTGCATGAGAGACGTGAATGAGACGTGGATGAAACGTGGAGGAAACGTAGCATGAGAGACGTGGATGAGACGTGGATGAAACGTGGATGAAACGTGGAGGAAACGTGGATGAGACGTGGATGAGACGTGGATGAAACGTGGATGAAACGTGGATGAAACGTGGAGGAAACGTGCAGGAGACGTGCATGAGACGTGGATGAGACGTGGATGAGATGTGCGTGAGACGTGGTCCCCGCTGATCGTCAGCGGCGTTCGCCCGTAATTTGTCGCAGCATCGCTTGACGGCAGTCGCTGCGCACTTCACACGGCGATGGTCCCCCCCCCCCGCCCAACTCCATCTCCCCCCCCACCTCTCCCCCCAACCCCCCCCCCCCCACACCTTTTCGCGGCACCCTTCGCCGAGCGTTCGCGCTAACTGTGCCGTTCGTCACGCCGCCAGGGCGTCGGGGTGCGTGGCGTGGCGGAGATTGTCGCGGTTAGCTACGTACGGGTGCAAAGGAAGTTCAAGAGAGTTCGGCTTACCCTGAAGTACACGAGGGTGGGGGTGGGGGGGTCTCGCAAGGTTCTACTCGCGTCCGGTGGGGCTCAAGAGTGCGATACGGTCGTATCTTACCCCACCCCCCCCTCCATTGCAATAGGTGCCTCGCTCCCACACCATCATCCATCATGAGCAGTAGCAGTGCGATCGGCTTGGGCAGCTTGAGGCTTGCAGCGGCGCCACGTGCTGTAGTCCCAATAGCACAAAAGGCATGCGGCTCGATTCCCGACCCGAGCGCCTTTCCGTGTGAAGTTTGTAATGTTATTTGTCTCAATGGGTTTTGTTGTTGTTGTTGTTTTTGCGAGATGTTAACTACCTCGCCTGGTATACAGGAGGCCGTGAGTAACGTGGCAGGTAAATCCTCAGCACCGGGGGGGGGGGTGGTGTTTTTTTAGGCCGATGCACAGTCACATTACCCCAGATTTACTGCATCATCGTCTTCCGTCGCCTCTCAGCCTTCGCTTTCACCGCCTGCTACACCTGCCAAGCGCTTTGATTGACGTCGTTTTGATATTCGTTGTCGCACCTTTCAGGAATGCACCCCGCCCCCCGCCCCCTCAACGTAAACCGGGATATCGCTGTACCAGGTACTGTAGTGGTGAGATGTTAACTATCTCGCCTGGTATACAGGAGGTCGTGGGTTCGATCCCGACCCTGACGATGCCTGCTGTATGGTTGGAGTTTGCGGTGTCTCTCTCTCTCTTCCTGTGGTGAGATGTTGACTACCTCCCATGGTATACAGGAGGTCGTGGGTTCGATCACGACCCTGACGATGCCTGCTGTATGGTTGGAGTTTGCGGTGTCTCTCTCTCTCTTCCTGTGGTGAGATGTTGACTACCTCCCATGGTATACAGGAGGTCGTGGGTTCGATCACGACCCTGACGATGCCTGCTGTATGGTTGGAGTTTGCGGTGTCTCTCTCTCTCTTCCTGTGGTGAGATGTTGACTACCTCCCATGGTATACAGGAGGTCGTGGGTTCGATCACGACCCTGACGATGCCTGCTGTATGGTTGGAGTTTGCGGTGTCTCTCTCTCTCTTCCTGTGGTGAGATGTTGACTACCTCCCATGGTATACAGGAGGTCGTGGGTTCGATCACGACCCTGACGATGCCTGCTGTATGGTTGGAGTTTGCGGTGTCTCTCTCTCTCTTCCTGTGGTGAGATGTTGACTACCTCCCATGGTATACAGGAGGTCGTGGGTTCGATCCCGACTCTGACGATGCCTGCTGTATGGTTGGAGTTTGCGGTGTCTCTCTCTCTCTTCCTGTGGTGAGATGTTGACTACCTCCCATGGTATACAGGAGGTCGTGGGTTCGATCACGACCCTGACGATGCCTGCTGCATGGTTGGAGTTTGCGGTGTCTCTCTCTCTCTTCCTGTGGTGAGATGTTGACTACCTCCCATGGTATACAGGAGGTCGTGGGTTCGATCCCGACCCTGACGATGCCTGCTGTATGGTTGGAGTTTGCGGTGGTCGCGTGGGTTTTTATCTGGGTCCCCCCCCCCTCCACATCAGTGACAACCTGTGCTGCCATTGTCAACACCCGCAACTGAAATGGTGTGGCGAGCTTACGGTCAGACAACCCTCACGAACGACACGGAGCAGGGCAAGGCCATCGCCCAGCCACGTAACGACAAGGGGCTGTAAAGTCACTAATATTTTTTGTTTATAAAAAAAAAGATTAAAGCATCACCCAAGCAGCCCATCCGTCAGGCTATCTGCTCTTGTGATTGGCTGAAATGAGGTCATTCGGACTTCGGCCTCGCTCGCGCTTTGCCCGGCTCTGAGACAATGGGAGGAAGCTTTCCGCGAGATTACTTGGGTGGGGCGATTAAACAATAGCCGCAGTGGGGGCACGAGTGGGGGGGGGGTACTGAGTGTGAGTATGTGAGTGTGTGTGCCAGCGGGCGTTCGACACTTCACGTGGCCTCAAGGTGCACATGGCCTGGTACAAGCGTCGTGGTGACGTCACCGCCACTTAGTGGCGAATGGCGGTTGTTGTGTGTGGGGGAGCGGTAGGTGTAGCGGTTAGCGCGCTGCTCTACGAACCTGACGGCCAACACCGGTGACGATTATCTGAGCCGGTCCTGGGCCTCCCCTAGGTCGACTCAGCCTTAAATGTGTACCTGGTGCGATGTGGAAACATCGCCACTAGGAAGACAAAGGCGACCGGGCGTGGTGCTGCCCCCCCCCCTCCCCCTCGTATGCCGTCTCCGGCCTTCATAGCTGCTACTCGCTAACAGCACTTGCCCTGAAAACACTTGGGGAATCTTTGGCTTTGTATGAAAGGGGGAGCGGTAGTGCAGTGGTTAGCGCACTTCGCGACCCGAGTTCAATTCCTGCGCACGGGTCAATGTCAGTGGTGAATACCAGAGGTGTGGACTCGAGTCATGTGACTTGGACTCGAGTCAGACTCGAGTCATGAATTTGATGACTTGCGACTCGACTTGGACTTGCATAACAATGACTTTGTCCCACCTCTGAGATGTGGACTCGAGTCATGTGACTTGGACTCGAGTCAGACTCGAGTCATGAATTTGATGACTTGCGACTCGACTTGGACTTGCATAACAATGACTTTGTCCCACCTCTGGGTGAATACTGAACTCGTCGTGGGTGAGGTGTAGGAGAGGGAGCAATGACGTCAAGAGACCCGTGAGTGGCGGGGTGGGGGGCGGGTTATGACGTCACGCGACATTGGTGTGTTGGAGCAGAGGGGGGTGATGGCGTCATGCTAGATTGGGGCGCTTTGGCGAGGAGAGTGGTGACGTCACGCGACACGGGTGAAGTTGACAAGGAGTGATGACGTCAAGAGACCGGGGAGTGAGGTGTAGGTTTCAGAAGCGATGAAAAACCTACAGATTCGGCATCCTATTTACCGCTGAAGTTCTGCGGGTTCCTGCCAGTGATGAATTATTAACCTTGCCACATCATCGCTCTCCTATTGCGAACACAAACAACAATTTGGCAGGACCCTCCTGGGGGAAAAAAGGAGTCTTCAGAACTCAGTGAGGCATTCCTGAGTTAACGAGCATGAGAAACAAGTAAGTAACATTGTCACGTAGAAGGGAAATAATAAAATAATAAAAATAAAACATAATAAAATAATTCTCACGACGTTTCGGCCACAACGCAAGCAGCCGTCCTCAGGTGAAGACCAGGTCTGTCAGACGCTGTCTCCCCGACAGACCTGGTCTTCACCTGAGGACGGCTGCTTGCGTTGTGGCCGAAACGTCGTGAGCATTATTTTATTATGTTTTATTTTTATTATTTTATTACTTCCCTTCTACGTGACTTTACCGAAAGAACCAAGAAGATGAATCCCTGCAGTCACGAAAGCTTTAAATCGAAATTTAACTAAGAAGAAGTAACATTGTTTTACGTTGCCGAGGAATTTAACTCATGGGACACCTGGGGTCACTTGGCCCCACCATTCCACCCCAGCCGGAACATGAGGACACGCATTAACAAACACGAGCTATAACAGAGAGGCAGTGAATCTCAAAGCGACCGTCACCCGGTTAAAATTCACATTGAGTCTGGCCCCGGGGTCTGCTCCGCCTACTTTCGAATGACGTCACATTCATCGCGCATTCGTTCTTCAACCACTCCTCTTGTGCCACGATGTCATCGTTTTGGGGGAAGCATCAACACACGCGCACACACACACAGACGCATTCAAACACAGATCCCCCCCGTGTAGCCTTAACAGACTGTTGGGGCAAGTGCTGTTCGCGAGCACCTGTGAAGGCCGGCACGGCGCACGAGGGGGGGGGGGTGGCCAGCACCACGCCCGGCCGCCTTTGTCTCCCCAGTGGCGATGTTTACACAGCGCACCAGGTACTCATTTGAGGCATTCAACACACACGCACGCCGATAGTTATGGACACATGCAATTTTTTGCATGTAAATTGACAGGTATGTATTCTCTATGGGACTACAGTATTTGTGTATCTCTGTGTCTCTATGGGTCTCTGTGGGTCTATGTATCTCCGTGTATCTCTATGGGAATTATGTATCTCTATGGGTCTCTACGTTTCTCTATGGGTCTCTAGGTATCTCTATAAATCTCTATGTATCTCTACGTTGTCTATATATTTCTGGGGGTCTCTATGTATCTTTATGGATCTCTACAGAGGTGTGGACTCGAGTCATGTGACTTGGACTCGAGTCAGACTCGAGTCATGAATTTGATGACTTGCGACTCGACTTGGACTTGCATAACAATGACTTTGTCCCACCTATGAGATGTGGACTCGAGTCATGTGACTTGGACTCGAGTCAGACTCGAGTCATGAATTTGATGACTTGCGACTCGACTTGGACTTGCATAACAATGACTTTGTCCCACCTCTGGATCTCTATGTATCTCTACGTATCTCTATGGGTCTCTATGTATCTCTATGGGTCTCTATGTATCTTTATGGGTCTCTACGTATCTCTATGGGTCTCTATGTATCTCTATGGGTCTATGTATCTATATGTATCTCTATGTATCTCTATGTATCTCTATGTATCTCTATGGGTCTCTGTATCTCTATGTATCTCCATGTATCTCTATGGGTCTCTATGTATCTCTATGGGTCTATGTATCTATATGTATCTCTATGTATCTCTATGTATCTCTATGTATCTCTATGGGTCTCTATGTATCTCTATGGGTCTCTATGTATCTATATGTATCTCTATGTATCTCTATGGGTCTCTATGTATCTCTATGGGTCTCTATGTATCTCTATGTATCTCTATGTATCTCTATGGGTCTCTGTATTGTGTGGGTGATCCAGGCCATTCTCCAATGCTCCCCTGGTGCTCCCCCTCCGTTATCAGATTGTGAATTTGTATTTATCCTGGAGAAATCCGATGAGCTATGAAGCTCTTTTTCACAGATGTCCAGTCGGGACGGGTCAGATCGTTACAACAACAAACAGTACAAAGACACGATAGGAGTACAAAGTATAGGAAAGGTAAAGTACAACTGCTAAAAAATAAATAACCTACAACTAAACTACGCATTATGTAACCAGGTAAAGCCCACTGAGCTATTTTTAAATCCTTTATATTAAGTTCACTTGTTTGCTTGCTTGCGCGCTTACGACCGTGCAAATCTTTCGGTCGTTTTTTAACCCACTTCCCGTGATCCAATCGAGCTGACATTTTGCACACAGACTCGTCGTGCGTGACAATTTATTTTCGTGAAATTTTGTTTCAAAAATTTTACACTTTTTAAGAAAAAATAAATAATATTTAATTACCAATTGCTTAATGGTGGCAGGCAATCATTTGACCCATAGGTGGCAGCCATCTCAAGCCAGAGGACGAGAGGACTCTAGCCGCCACGCATATAAAGGATTTATAGTGCAAAACTTTGTTTTTACGGGTTATTTTTTTCAGAAGCGACCTGGCCACAAATGATAGCTCAACGAAGTGGCCCATCGTGCGGAAATGTACAGCAGTCAAACAAACTGGAACCACACACGAGGGGTGACCTCCGAGTAGCACGGTTCGCTACGTAACGGCGCGACGTGAGTTCAACGTTCAAAGTGAAAGCGCTGCGCTGGTCAAGGTCGGCGCACGGGGGGGGGGGGGGGTACCGCGATTATCGCTTTCGCGAAATTTGCCTGCGTTGCGTACGTACGTACATACGTTGAACTTCAAGTTTTGTTTCTTTTTCGCGAGGCTGACTTCTACGAGAAGGCAAATGCCCGCAAGTTGTGTGCGTATGTCAAGAAATCCCTGCGACCACTTTCTACTATTACGTATGGTATGCTGGACTTCTTTTGCACCGTACGTAGACCAATCACGCAAATCGGAGGTGCGGGTCGAAGGACAACAGATTAAGCACAAAATGCAGTTGTGAAAGAAATTCGTTTTCAATCTAGGTTATTTCAAAGTGCACAGCTCCAGTGGCTTCCTAATGTACGTTCGTATGTAGAACTTCTTTCGCACCGTACGTAGATAACGTCGGAAATGAAGAGCGTTCCAGACGGCCGCAGAAGCGCATCTGAAAGCGCTGTTGTCACAAAT
Source organism: Lampetra fluviatilis (assembly GCF_964198595.1). Taxonomy (NCBI): domain Eukaryota; kingdom Metazoa; phylum Chordata; class Hyperoartia; order Petromyzontiformes; family Petromyzontidae; genus Lampetra; species Lampetra fluviatilis. Next base: position 7,645,714 of record NC_136310.1, read on the forward strand.
CGTTCTGCTGCTATTGTTATTAAGTAGAAGCCCTCATAACGACCACCCCTGTTAGCGACTAATCGCTTAACGACGGGGCTACAGAGAGCACAATGTGTAGTGTATAGTGTAGTGTATTGTAGTGTAGTGTATAGTAGTGTAGTGTATAATGTAGTGTAGATTAGAACCCCTCTTAACGACCACCCCTGTTAGCAACTAATCGCTTAACGCCAGGCCTCCAGAGCACACAATATGTAGTGTATAATGTAGTGTATAGTGTAGTGTATAATGTAGTGTATTGTAGTGTAGTGTATAATGTAGTGTATAATGTAGTGTAGAGTAGAACCCCTCTTAACGACCACCCCTGTTAGCGACTAATCGCTTAACGCCAGGCCTCCAGAGCCCACAATGTGTTTGCTTTCTGTAAACGACGGGCTGTTGGCGGTATAACTAAATTCGAATGAATGCACGTATTAACCGTGTTTCTTTTAATAGCAAGTGTTTATAATGGGGTTAATAACTTTACGCATTAATATCCATCGATTCATATTACAAGGTGCCTTTATTTGAGTGGAGAAAAAAAATGGTATAACTTTCGATGCTGTCGGAGCGAATTAAGTCTTCAAGCGCGCATTTCCTAGTCTCCCTTAACGACCTAATCACTTCACCGGTTTCGTGGAACCAATTATCGTGGTTAAGAGGAGGAGGTGCTACACTGCATTATCATTCAATTTCGATTTAAAGCTTTCGTGACTGCAGGGATTCATCTTCTCGGTTCTTTCGGTAAAGTTCCGACAGACATGTTCTTCACCTGAGGACGGCTGCTTGCGTTGTGGCCGAAACGTCGTGAGAATTCTTTATTTATGTTTTATTTTTATTATTTGATTATTTCCCTTCTACGTGACTTTACCGAAAGAACCAAGGAGATGCATTAGCATTGTTAAAATAGCCCGAAACTGCCAACACGGATTGAAGCAGCGATTGGGGGTGGAAGGCTGGGAGGTGAAGGGCTTGGGGGGGGGGGAAACAGCTGTGGGTCTCTTTCTGTGTAAATATCACTAAGCTCCTTACAAACGTGGCGCAAATGCTCAGAGACCCGCGAGAGCCTCTGTGGAGGAATCGCAAAACGAAGGCGACGGCACGGAATTCCAGACGAATTGCGCCGGGTGCCGTATTCACCTTCGGCGGCGCTCAACTCCGTCGGCGGCTCCGAGTCGCGCGGTGGAAATTCCACATTACTTCGACGGGGGCAAGTACATCCACGGAAATGACCGCGGATTACTTCTCATGAAGTAGTATAGATTAAAGGACCCTTATTTCACGCCGATATGGGGGTGGAAAGGGCATATTCAAGTATCCGTTCGTGGTCGCGGATAATTCGATTGTCAGAACGTACGGGTTATCATTATTATTATTATTCTCTTACACCCAGAAAAGCGTCACCGAGTCTCATGCCCCTATTTCAGGAGGGTCCTGCCAAGTTTTCGCAGTTGGGTGGGGAGGGTTGGGACGATTACTAGTTGTACAGCAAACCAATTGAGCACAGTCATTTGCACTTACATTCATGACCTACATTAGCCACGCATATTCCATCAAGATCAGTAAGAAGATCCTCAAGATTGTGCATTGCTCGCCGTCACCACGGTCTCTGGGCTTACACACTTGGGGGGGGAGGGTGGGTGGGTGGGATGATCGTTGCCTTCGCAATTGCGGCACCTCAACTCTGGGACTCCTTGCCCCTTCGAGGTGAGGACTGCAGAGAGACACATGCAAATCTTCAAATATCGACGAAAAACGTATCTGTATACACATGGCTCTCTCTCTCCCTTTTTTTACGATCAGAGGAAACAAGATGCTCGGTGTAGTCGGCACTCTGCTTCGTTCATCATTTTTTAGTTTTTTAATGCTTTCCTTTATGTACCCCCCCCTCACTCTCTCGCTCACTCGCTCACTCTCTCGCTCACTCTTTTGTTTTTTAAACTACGACAAGTGCTGCATCTGCACGCAGCCCTTCTCTCTCTCTCTCTCTTCAGTTATTTTCAAACGTCCTTCTCACTTCTTCTTCCCTCGGTTGCCATCAAACTATTTTTTGCTTGCCATGCATAGCGCCCCTGAGAACGATTTCTCACGGGTGCTTTAGAGATGTAAATCATCATCATCATTATTTGCGGCGCAATTTTTCAAATTCGGACATTGACGCCGGCACACAATTGTCCCTGCTCCATGCGCGTGACGCCACGTGACTCTTGACACGTGTCCACTTGTCAGAGCGAAGCAGCTGCCCGAGGCGACGGCGGCGACGGCGTTGCCTCCGTGTCGTGAATGCGCACAGCCGCAGTATTAAATCGGGGCGGCCGCCGGAGGTCGAACCGCGGGCACATCGCCGACAATACAAGCTGCGAAAGACGCTCGACTGCTGGGTCGCGTCGGCCCTGTGATTTTTCGCAGCCGCGAACTGCAACAAAAACCCCGGGGGTCGTATCAAGGGAACTTTGTTTGTATTCGATGTTATCAGGCAAGGCCCGCCTGAGCCTTAGAGTTCTTTTTCAGAAGCGACCCGGTCACAAATAATAGATGAACGAAGTGGCTTATCGTTACGTTGGAGATGTATAGCAGCCAAATACTCGAAACGCACGTTTTTCTACATGGTGGAAGGAAAAACCCATAGGACCCGGAAAAAGTCCCACGACGAAGGCACGGTTGTGGTAGTCAATGGTTATTTATCGTCCATAATACACAGGCAATTAGTAAGGTTTGTCACGTAAACAGAACATGCCATTTCCTTACTAGTACAGCACACCGGTGTGTTGCAGAGCAAATCCACAACATTCACAATCCGAGTACTGGTATCTTCTGTTTATGCGACAAACCTTACTCATTGGCGGTGTGGCTGGTGGTGGCGGGTTTAACGACACATTTGTATTGACGCTCTCTAACCCAAAAAAGCTATATTTTGGATTTTCAACAATTTACAAAAAAAAGAAAAACTACACGCACAAGGCACTAGCACGCCTTGCAAACAAAACCGGAGGACCTTGAGAAAAATCCACGCGACCACGGAGAGAGAGGCATGCAAACTCCAAATATACAGCAGCAGGCGTCAGGGTCGGGATCGAACCCACAACCTCCTGTATACCGGACGATGTAGTTAACATCTCCTAGCCACCGCGGTGCCTCGCAAATGCTGGACATCTGTGAAAAAGAGCTTAATAGCTCATCGGATTCCTCCTGCAGTCTAAATAAAGATTCTGATTCGAGAAGAACGGTGAAAATCCCTCAATTCCAGAAGAGGGCAACAAGTGCAATGCATGCATCGTCTCGAATGCTGCTGCAGCTGCAGCTACCTCTCTCAACAAGGGGGGGGGGCAGGCATGGTGGTGGTGCGGGGGAGGGAGCGATTCTGGAGCAATCCTGGAAAGGTTGGCAACCCTGGCGATTTCGATTTAAAGCTTTCGTGACTGCAGGGATTCATCTTCTTGGTTATTTCGGTAAAGTCACGTAGAAGGGAAATAATAAAATAATAAAACTAAAACATAATAAAATACAATTCTCACGACGTTTCGGCCACAACGCAAGCAGCCGTCCTCAGGTGAAGAACAGGTCTGTCGGAAAGACAGCGTCTCTTCTACGTGACTTTACCGAAAGAACCAAGAAGATGAAACCCTGGCGATGATAACGCCCGAGACGAGAAGTCCTGCTTCACCCGCGGTGCGCGCGCACGAGTTGAGCCACTCGACGGAAGCGTCGGAGCCATCGTTCTCACGCATCCCTCGGCTTTTGGTAGCGGCGGGTCACCGCTCGCTCACTCTCTAACTCTCTCTCTCTCTTTCGCTCTCTCTCGCGCGCGCGCGCTCCGTCACTTGATCGCTCGCTCGCTCTCCCGAATCTCTCACTCGCTCACGCACTGGTTCGCTTGATCGTACGCACAATCGTAAAGTCACTCGACTGAGCTCTCGATCGCTCGCTTGCTCGCTCAACCACTCACGAGCTCATACTCTTAGTTTTTTCGGTAAAGTCACGTAGGTAAAAAAATGAAATTAAGATTAATAAAAAATAAAATAATAAAAATCACGACGTTTCGGAGGCAACACAAGTCTCCGTCATCAGGTTGGACAGTCACATCCAGATTTGCTGTATCAAGTGAGGCAGGGATTCCAAGATGCAAGTTCTTAAATACAAGTTAAGGGCGAAGGAGAGGGGGGGGGAGCTTATCAGAATGTGGTAGCCAATGAATGGAACGTATTGGGAGGGGGGGCGGGGCTCACTCATTTGACCGCTTGCCCACTCACCCTCTTACTCATTTGCCAAGCCAACCCCACTCACTAGCTCACTCATTTGGCCACCTGCCCACTCACCCTCTTACTTATGTGCTCGGCACTCACTTGCTGAACCAATCACTGCGACCGAACCACCACGTGCCCCTTTGGCCCACTAAAGTTAATTATCTGCCCTGTCCACGTGAATCACTTACGGCGGCCAACGCAACCGCCAGGACATGCATGCAATGATGTTAGCCGATCCATTCTCCCCCCCCCCAACTAACTGGGCCCTGCCCCTCACTCTCTGGCAGAGGTCGCAAACAGGTTTTGATTCCTTATCCGTACCCGTACCCGACGCACCAGGGTCGCAAACGGGTACCCGTACCCGGCCGTACCCGTACCCTACCCGTACCCGGCCGGGTTTCGGGTAGGGTACGGGTATCGGGTACCAGGTTGCGACCTCTGTTCTCTGGGCCCTGGGACTTCTCAGTGCCGCCCCTTCTCTTACAAAATAAATGAAACACATTGGCCGCCTCATTTAGTTTCTTCATCTGACGCGATATTGCTACAGCTCGCACGACCTTCGCTGCTTTAATAATTATCGATGTGGTTGTTGTTTTGTTTGTATTCGTCCGTCCTATAAATAACACCACGAGTCCCGTACAACGTCCCTCATCTGCGGCGCTAATTACCCACGGACTCCTGTGTGAGCCGCAGTCAAAATCAATCGACGAAACACATCCTATTGACACCATTGGTACCTCATTTGCCAGTAAAAAAAAATTCTAATTTTTTTTATCATTTTTTTAAATCATTTTATTTTTACTGGCAAATGAGGTACCAATGGTGTAAATGCTTACCCCGAGTTCTCATACTCTGATGGTGCATTGTCTTTGAGTTGTGCGCCTGTTAGCGTCATCTGGTCCAACACCATGTGAGACTAGGCTCTAAGGAAAGCTGTCTCAGGTGTGGACCAATCAACTTCAAGGACAGTGCATACATTATCAGAGTTATGTTTTTGTTTGCATTATGACTGCAGGTATTGTGGTCTATGCAAACATGACTCTTCGTAAAAAAGGCGTCAGTTTTGTTGCCAGATTAAAGGGTAAAAAACAATTATCACATCCTATTTAATTTAGTTTTTGTGGTTTTATTCGCGATGAGAGAAAACCGGAGAACCCAGAGACGGGTGGACACCCAGGCTGAACCAAGGGAGAGGCACATCAGGACTCCACAGAGAAGACAAACAAAAAATAATCGCGATTGAAATGCTTCCGCGGACAAACAAACACGTTGATTGCCATTCAAAGCGTTCCGGAATCGACGCTACATGCCCGGTTTTTCTTCCTCGTTAGCGTCCGTTACAAATCCGCGGCGTGCGGTTTTGGTTTTTTCCCCTTTCGCCTACCCCCCCCCCCGTGCCCGCGACCCCTGCTGTTGCGATTCATCGCCGAGCGAGCCGGCGCTCATTAAAGTGCGAGGAGGAATCTCATTAGCAGAAGGCCTCGAGCCGTTGTCGCCTGCATGGGATGCAAGCGCATGGAGGAGGATGAGGAGGAGGAGGGGGGGGGGAGACACGGGGAGAAAGCAGTAGCGTAGGGTGAGAACCCAACCCTGAGGCCTTCTGTATATTTGGATTCTAGATTTGAAGCTTTCGTGACTGCAAGGATTCATACTCTTAGGGTTTTTCGGTAAAGTCACGTAGGTAAAAAAAATAATAAATAATAAAAGCAATAGAAATAATAATGTAATAATATAAATAATATTCATATTTCTATTATCTTGGTTCTTTCGGTAAAGTCACATGTTTTATTTTTATTATTTTATTATTTCCCTTCTACGTGACTTTACAGAAAGAACCAAGAAGACGAATCCCTGCAGTTACGAAAGCTTTAAATCGATATTTCTATTATTTTTATTATTTTTTACCTACGTGACTTTACCGAAAAAATCTAAGAGTATGTATATTTGGAGTTTACGTGTCTGTCTTTTTCTCCTCCCGTGTGCTCGTGGATTTTTCTCTCTCCGGGTCCTCCTGTTATTTTTGTAACCCCCCCCCCCACACACACACACACAATTAGAGTCAACGTGCGTTTAGACGATCGCTTGTGTTGCGATCGAAACGTCGTAGTTTTTTGTTCTTTTTATTTTCTTTGAACCTATGAACGTGACTTTACCGAAAGACCCAAGAAAATCAGTGCGTTGAGAGTATTTGGCTGCTGTATATCCCCGCACGATGATGATAACCCACTTCTTTGGGCTCTCATTTGTGGCCAGGTCGCTTCTGGAAAAAAAGTGAATGCCTCCGTAAGCTTTGCCCGATACGATGGGGATGTATTTCGTTTATTTTGTATGTTTTTTTAGGGGTGATTTGTTAACATTTCTTGTATTTTGCACTCCTCTCGTGTTTTTTTTTGCTGTTTGTTGTTGTAACGTTCTTACCCCATGCCCCTACTGGACATCTGTGAAAATGAGCTTTATAGCTCATCGGATTTCCCCAGTGTAAATAAAGATTCTGAAGTTTTTTTTTTAAATGCGTCACCCCAAGTGGCAATGCGAGAGCGTTCCCGGGCGATGGGTGGATTATTTTTCGCGATTTACAAGTCCGTAAATGTTCTTATTTGGCCGGTGTGGTCCTTCTTGCTCCCGTCAGAGTATTCAACTCGTGAACGCAAATGAAATACAATTTGGATTTACCGCGGGCAAGCATCCGCACGCAACTTAACGTCGTATTAAAGGGCGGTAGGGTGGTGCAAGTCAGAGGTCGCAAACGGGTTTTGATTCCTTACCCGTACCCGGCCGCACCAGGGTCGCAATCGGGTACCCGTACCCTACCCGATAACCGGCTACCCGTACCCGGCCGGGTATCGGGTAGGTACGGGTACCATATTGCGACCTCTGGGATGAAGCCATGTTGCAGGTTGCGGGTGGGTTGATTCTAGGAACTTGAATTGTGAGAAGAGACAAGACGTTGGGAAATGAGTGACAAACGGTGACTCACCAGTGACTCACGGCCTACCCGTACCCGGCCGCACCAGGGTCGCAAACGGGTACCCGTACCCGGCCGGGTACGGGTAGCCGGGTATCGGGTAAGGTACGGGTATCGGGTACCTGATTACGACCTCTGGTGCAAGTGGTACTGTAGCAGCGACCTGTGCGTGCATCACAGCAAGAACATTCCTGGGCTTCGATTCCAGACTCGGGTGTCCTTTCTGCGTGGAATTTGTGTGTCATCCCCGCCCCCCACCCGCCCGCTCCCCACCCACCCGCCCCCCACCCCCCCGCCCTCCACCCCCCCCCCCCCCGCTGTTGCCCATGGGATTCTTCCTTGTTCTCCACTTTTCTCGCCGAGCTAGAAAAAACTACATTTTTGGGGGCAACTGGCAATTGACCAAAACGTCCCACTGCTGAAAAAGTAACCTGAAAATGACTCATTTGGGATGACGGGAAAGCGACTTGGCGACCCGCCTGCTGCGAAAACTTGGCAGGGCCCCCCCCCCCCCCCCGTGACAGAGGGTCGTGAGGACTCGGCGAGGCGGATTTCCAGGCTGCACGCGCGCAATAAGTAAAACATTAAAATAGATTTTTTTTTTTTTTTAAAAATTGGCTCGTAGTAAATACGCCCAACCGAGATATTAATGATTTGACATTTGCATTGCCTTTGTGCCGTTCGCCTTTTGGCGTTATCTGTCGTCTAACGCCGGTGCAGACACAAGGCCAAGAAAGTGGCCGTCTCTGGTGTAGGACAATCAGTTTCAAAAACAATTAGAACGTTATGATGTTTAATATTATGAGCAAAGTACTTCGTTTTTTGCATGTTTTAACAAGAAGCGTGTGGTGTTAGTGCCAACTTGATTCCTTGCAACAGGTGTAATCTAATCTACGTGGTGTTTGAACATCTTCACACCTCCCGTATGATTGCCGGAAAGGGCTAAGCCTATCCTAGGTTTCACCGTCATTGACGAACGGTGTTTGTTCTTGTCGTCGTTGTTAATTGTACTCGTGCACCACCACCACCAGCGCTGCAGCCGTCGCCAAATAATGCATTTAATACAGGTAACAACAACAGTTTCACACTGCCCACCAGGCATTCTTTGTCTGTCGTGCATAGCCCCTTCCAAACGTGTACACTCCCGGATTGGTTGAAGTGCGTCACGTGACCGCGAGCTTTCTGTCGTGCACGAATGCGCTGTCCAACCAAGTTCCTACCTGCCCACTCCGAAGGAACGTGTTTCGGAAAAGTTGGTGGGGGACAGTGGCCGGTGACCGAGACGAGCGATGGAGTGATAGTCAAAGGGATGGAACACCAACCCAGAGGACGTCCACCGACGGTGGGTGAGACGTTAACTACCTCGCCTGGTCTACAGAAGGTCGTGGGGTAAATCCAGACCCTGACGCCTGCTGCTGTATATTTGGAGTTTGCGTCTCTCTCTCTCTCCCCGTGGTGAGATGTTAACTACCTCGCATGGTATACAGGAGGTCGTGGGTTCGATCCAGACCCTGACGCCTGTTGCTGTATATTTGGAGTTTGCGTCTCTCTCTCTCTCCCCGTGGTGAGATGTTAACTACCTCGCATGGTATACAGGAGGTCGTGGGTTCGATCCAGACCCTGACGCCTGTTGCTGTATATTTGGAGTTTGCGTCTCTCTCTCTCCCCGTGGTGAGACGTTAACTACCTCGCATGGTATACAGGAGGTCGTGGGTTCGATCCCGACCCCGACGCCTGTTGCTGTATATCTGGAGTTTGCATTTCTCTCTCTCTCGGTGGTAAATTGTTAACTACCTCGCCTGGTATACAGGAGGTCGTGGGTTCGATCCAGACCCTGACGCCTGTTGCTGTATATTTGGAGTTTGCATGTTTCTCTCTCTCCGTGGTGAGACGTTAACTACCTCGCCTGGTATGCAGGAGGTCGTGGGTTCGATCCAGACCCTGACGCCTGTTGCTGTATATTTGGAGTTTGCGTGTCTCTCTCTCCCCGTGGTCGAGTGGATTTTTCTCCGGGTCCTTTTGCGCTCCCACATTTAGAATCAACAACATCACGCGTTCAGAGTTTTCGGCTGCTGCTATAAATGTCCACACGCTGATAAGCCACTTCGTTGAGCTGTCATTTGTGGCCAGGTCGCCTCTGAAAACAAAGCCCTCTAGCCGAGTGGGACTTACCCCGGTAAAATAAAATAACAAAAATTGTTTCGTTTTCAATTCACGTCATGCTGGGGTGGTGAGTGGATGTTTAAATCACGGGGTCGTGATATATGGCAGCGTCTCGGGGGAGGAATTCATCTAGCAGTGGATCGATCGTGCCTGACGATGATGAATCTTCTCGTCATCGTGAACTCCACCTCAATGCGCCATGCAACGAGATGTTTATTTTTTATTATTTCCAAGCCGGTATTTAAAAATATTACAGGTCTGTGATCAACACGTTGGTCAATGCGTGACCTTCAAACCCAACCGCATCGATTAACTGATAGAGTGATCGATGTTCTTTATTTATCCGGGTTACGACCCATTCAGAGCCATGATCCTCTTTCTCAAGTGCAATGTGGACACCCGCGTCACTGCGAGTGCACGCGCAGAACCTCGTCGCTCCACTGCTGGATGAGGGCCCACTCCCACCCCACGCAGCCCCCCCCCCCCCCACGCAGCCCCCCCCCAACCAACCCCCTTCCTCCACAACCCATTTTGGGCTTCGTGATATTTTAACCATACTTCACCGCGCTGGTCAGTGAAGGGTTCGTGAAGCCACGGAGCATAGACATTTGTCAACACGATGTGATGGTGATGATGAATGGCAAACGGTGATTATTGTTATTGTTGTGGTCAAGGTGATGATGATGATCATGTTGGATGATGAACAATTAATGATTGTGTTGGTTCAAGTGATGATTGATATGATAGATAATGGTTAAGATGACAATGATGATTCATTGATATGATAGATAATGGTTAAGATGACAATGATGAATAATTTATTATGTGGGTTATAAGGTGGTGGTGATAACAATACTGCGGAAGGAGATGATGGTAAAGATATGATGATAAATGAATCATTATGGTGGTTGAGGACATGATGATGATGACGACACTTGTTATTATGATGAACATGTTTTAATACTACGGCGGTTATAACAACGAGAACTGACCACACCAGTACCGGATATCCAGTGAGGTTGTAAGTGCTAATTTTATGCCGAGTTAACATAGGGTCCAGTCCAGCTCCATCAAACCAAGAAACACGTGAGATGATTTCTCCTCGTGTACCACGTTCTCTTCTAGAACAAGGACGTCACGGCAATAACTCCAATTCAGGTGACAGCACGAATCTCGGTGCACAGCCCGGACTGATAGCGACCCTGCCTCGCTGTCTGGCTCTTCTCTGTCTGTCTCCACGTGTCTCAGTGTGTCTCTCTCTCTCTGTCTGTCTGTCTCCACGTGTCTCAGTGTCTCTCTCTGTCTGTCTCCACGTGTCTCAGTGTCTCTCTCTCTCTTGGCTGTCTGTCTCCACGTGTCTCAGTGTCTCTCTCTCTCTTGGCTGTCTGTCTCCACGTGTCTCAGTGTCTCTCTCTGTCTGTCTGTCTCCACGTGTCTCAGTGTCTCTCTCTCTGTCTGTCTCCACGTGTCTCAGTGTCTCTCTCTCTCTGTCTGTCTCCACGTGTCTCAGTGTCTCTCTCTCTGTCTGTCTCCACGTGTCTCAGTGTCTCTCTCTCTGTCTGTCTGTCTCCACGTTTCTCAGTGTCTCTCTCGCTCTTGGCTGTCTGTCTCCACGTGTCTCAGTGTCTCTCTCTCTGTCTGTCTCCACGTGTCTCAGTGTCTCTCTCGCTCTTGGCTGTCTGTCTTTACGTGTCTCAGTGTCTCTCTCTCTCCCTCTGTCTCCACGTGTCTCGGTGTCTCTCTCTGTCTGTGTCTCCACGTGTCTCAGTGTCTCTTTCTCTCTCTGTCTCCACGTGTCTCAGTGTCTCTCTCTCTCTGTCTGTCTCCACGTGTCTCGGTGTCTCTCTCTGTCTGTCTTTCTCCACGTGTCTCAGTGTCTCTCTCGCTCTTGGCTGTCTGTCTTCACGTGTCTCAGTGTCTCTCGGTCTCTTTCCTCGTGTCTCCACGTGTCTCCACGTGTCAATCTTCCTATCCCAGTCACCCTGTAAGAGGCGCTCTCTGTCCCTGTCTCCCTGTGCGCGTGTCTCTACCCCCGCCTCTCTGCCCCCTCCCCCCAACAACAATGTATCTGTCTCTCTCCACGTGTCTCTGTTCCCGTCTCCCTGTCTGTCACGCTTACACGCTAAAGCCCGGCAGGGAGCGGCCATGTACGCAGCGTGACTGCGTCACCACAGCCCTGTGATACACAGCCAACACACACGCCATAAAACCTTTACAGACTGTTCGGGCAAGTGCTGTTCGCGAGCACTTATGAAGGGCGATACAGCGTACGAGTGGGTGGGTTGCAAACACCACGCCCGGCTGCCTTTGTCTCCCCAGTGGCGATGTTTTAACACACCGAAACCACGTACTCAATTTCGAGGCTGAGTCGACCTAGGGGAGCCGCAGGACCGGTTCAGATCATTTGTCACCGATGTTGGCCGCGAGCGAGATTCCAACCTCGCTGGTTTCGTCAAGGAACTCAAACCACCACGTGACCTCCAGTCACACTCCTCGCATCGCATTCGGATGCGCTTCTGCGGCCGTCTGGAACGCTCTTCCGTTCCGATATTAGGAAGCCGCTGTGCGCTTTTAAATCATCATCTAGATCGACGAACTCATTTATTCGGAACTGCTTTTTTTTGTGTTTAGTTTGTTGTCCTTCCCCCGCACCTCCGATTCGCACGGTTGGCTACGTACGGTGTGAAAGAAGTTAAGCGTGCAATACATAGCGCACATACATGTGTAGAAAGACAAAGATCTCCCTGTAGCATTAACAGACTGTAGGGGCAAGTGCTGTTGGCGAGCGGCTATGAAGGCCGGCACGGCACACGAGGGGATGGGTGGCCAGCACCAGGCGCAGATTAAAAGACAAAGATCCCCTGTATAGCCTGTAACACACTGTAGGAGCAAGTGCTGTTAGCGAGCACCTATGAAGGCCGGCACGGCACACGAGGGGTGGGTGGTCAACACCACGCCCGGCCGCCTTTGTCTCCCCATTGGCGATGCTTAACACATCGCACCAGGTACTCATTTGAGGCCTAGTCGACCTAGGGGAGACCCAGAACCGGTTCAGATAATCGTCACCGGTGTTGGCCGTGAGCGGGAATCGAACTCGGGTCGCCAGGTAAGTGGCGGTGACGTCACCACGACGCTTGTGCCAGGCCATGTGCACCTTGAGGCCACGTGAAGTGTCGAACGCCCGCTGGCAGACCCAGGTGGCACGGGTCGACTGACTGAGATGACCGAGATGACTGGCTGATGCACCACCTGTGCCCCCTTACTGTGCCAACACAGACACACAAACACGTCTACGCAAATACCCACATCGATATCGTATTTGGCTGCTATAAATGTCCACGTCATGATGATGATAAGCCACTTCGTTGAGCTATCATTTGTGACAGCCATGTCGCTTCCTGAAAGAGCGACACATACCTGTAAAATAACAATTAAAATATGTCTGAGTTTAATAGCGTATGTTGTCTAGAGACGCCGCCATTGGAGACATCATCATCAGCCTTTCGTTAAAGCAACCGCATCAGATACCAGTCTGCCGGTCGGTTATTTAAATATGCAACCGTGGCCTGATCCGTCTTTCTATCATCGTCCATCATCAGCCTGTTGCCTGAGAACTCCACTCATTGACTGGTCTGTCTCTGATTGTCGATCACCAGTTTACTGTCCGATGACTCCCATCAAGAGCTTGATCTGTCGTTCTATCGGTGTCCCCCGGCAGTCTATTGTCCGAGGGCTCCCATCAAGCCAGAGGTCGCAACCGGGTTCCCGATACCCGTACCCTACCCGATACCAGGCTACCCGTACCCGGCCGGGTACGGGTAGCCGTTTGCGACCCTGGTACGGCCGGGTACGGGTAGGCCGTGAGTCACTGGCGAGTAACTGTCACTCATTTCGGGTAGGATATGGGTACGGAACGGGTACTCGTACCCGGCCGGGTACGTGTACCCATTAGCGACCCTGGTGCGGCCGGGTACGGGTAAGGAATCAAACCCCGTTTGCGACCTCTGCATCAAGCCGACTCTTGCCAACTCGGGCCCCCCAGTCGGCTCGCTCCCGACGTCAGCCGGGCCAGAGAGGAAGCGCCGAGCTGGTTGGCGACACGACGGCATTTTGAATTTGCTGCGCCATGTGAGTTTCAGGGCAACAAGAACAACAGAAATGGGGGGTGGGGGGGACACGGCGGCCTCAAACATCGCGAGGGGAAAATCATTGGGATGGAATTCCACACAACTCCGTGGTGCTTGTAGCACTTTACACGCGGCGTCGCCACCGAGCTGCGAGCTGCTGTTGTTGTTGCTGTTGTTGTTGATGTTGTTATTGTTGATGTTGTTGTTGTTGATACAGCCCCCAACAATCACTACGGCACGTGCCGACAGAGTGGACGTCTGGGTGAGGGCGAGATTGTGAGTGAGTGTGTGTGAGTGAGTGAGATGGTGTGAGTGAGATGGTGAGTGAGTGTGATGGTGAGTGAGTGTGTGTGTGAGATGGTGTGAGTGAGATGGTGAGTGCGTGTGTGTGTGAGATGGTGTGAGTGAGATGGTGAGTGAGTGTGTGTGTGAGATGGTATGAGTGAGATGGTGAGTGAGCGTGTGTGTGAGATGGTGTGAGTGAGATGGTGAGTGTGTGTGTGAGTGAGATGGTGTGAGTGAGATGGTGAGTGAGCGTGTGTGTGAGTGAGATGGTGTGAGTGTGTGTGTGAAATGGTGAGTGTGTGTGTGTGACATGGTGAGTGAGTGTGTGTGAGTGAGTTGGTGAGTGAGTGTGTGTGTGAGATGTTGAGTGAGTGTGTGAGTGAGATGGTGAGTGAGTGTGTGTGTGAGTGAGATGGTGAGTGAGTGTGTGTGTGAGTGAGATGGTGAGTGAGTGCGTGTGTGAGTGAGATGGTGAGTGAGTGTGTGTGTGAGTGAGATGGTGAGTGAGTGCGTGTGTGAGTGAGATGGTGAGTGAGCGTGTATGTGAGTGAGATGGTGAGTGAGCGTGTGTGTGTTAGTGAGATGGTGAGTGAGTGTGTGTGTGAGTGAGATGGTGAGTGAGTTTGTGTGTGAGTGAGTGTGTGAGTGAGTGAGATGGTGAGTGAGTGTGTGAGCGAGTGAGATGGTGAGTGAGTGTGTGAGTGAGTGAGATGGTGAGTGAGCGTGTGTGTGAGATGGTGAGTGAGTGTGTGTGTGAGATGGTGAGTGAGTGTGTGTGTGAGATGGTGAGTGAGTGTGTGTGTGAGATGGTGAGTGAGTGTGTGTGTGAGATGGTGAGTGAGTGTGTGTGTGAGATGGTGAGTGAGTGTGTGTGTGTGAGATGGTGAGTGAGTGTGTGTGTGTGAGTGAGATGGTGAGTATGTGTGTGTGTGAGTGAGATGGTGAGTGTGTGTGTGTGTGATATGGTGAGTGAGTGTGTGTGAGTGAGATGGTGAGTGAGGGTGTGTGAGGATGAGATGGTGAGTGAGTGTTTGTGTGTGAGAGTGAGATGGTGAGTGTGTGTGTGTGAGTGAGATGGTGAGTGAGTGTGTGTGAGTGAGTGGTTCACTACTGGGTGAGTGAGATGGTGAGTGAGTGAGTTTGTGTGAGTGAGATGGTGAGTGAGATGGTGAGTGTGTGTGCGAGTGAGATGGTGAGTGAGTGTGTGTGAGAGTGAGATGGTGAGTGAGTGTGTGTGAGAGTGAGATGGTGAGTGTGTGTGTGTGAGTGAGATGGTGAGTGTGTGTGTGAGTGTGTGTGTGAGTGAGATGGTGAGTGAGTGTGTGTGTGTGAGAGTGAGATGGTGAGTGAGTGTGTGTGAGAGTGAGATGGTGAGTGTGTGTGTGTGAGTGAGATGGTGAGTGAGTGTGTGTGCGAGTGAGTTGGTGAGTGAGTGTGTATGTGAGTGAGATGGTGAGGGTGTGTGTGAGTGTGAGTGAGATGGTGAGTGAGTGTGTGTGTGAGAGTGAGTGGTTCACTACTGGGCAGAGGTGTGGACTCGAGTCATGTGACTTGGACTCGAGTCAGACTCGAGTCATGAATTTGATGACTTGCGACTCGACTTGGACTTGCATAACAATGACTTTGTCCCACCTCTGCTACTGGGTGTGTGAGATGGTGAGTGAGTGTGTGTGAGAATGAGATGGTGAGTGAGTGTGTGTGAGTGAGTGGTTCACTACTGGGTGAGTGAGATGGTAAGCGACTGGGTGAGTGACTGGGTGAGTGAGATGGTGAGTGAGTGTGTATGTGCGAGGGTGAGATGGTGAGTGAGTGTGTGTGTGAGTGTGTGAGTGAGATGGTGAGTGTGTGAGAGTGAGATGGTGAGTGAGTGTGTGTGAGATGGTGAGTGAGTGTGTGAGGGTGAGATGGTGAGTGAGTGTGTGTGAGAGTGAGATGGTGAGTGTGTTTGTGAGTGAGATGGTGAGGGAGTGTGTGTGTGAGAGTGAGTGGTTCACTACAGGGTGAGTGACTGGGTGAGTGAGATGGTTCACTACTGGGTGAGTGAGATGGTGAGCGACTGGGTGAGTGACATGGTGAGCGACTGGGTGAGTGAGATGGTTCACTATTGGGTGAGTGAGATGGTGAGCGACTGGGTGAGTGACTGGGTGAGTGAGATGGTGAGCGACTGGGTGAGTGAGATGGTGAGTGACTGGGTGAGTGAGATGGTGAGCGACTGGGTGAGTGAGATGGCGAGCGGGTAAAATGACGCCAGCCACTTCACACACACTCTGCAGACAAATTTAACAATTACACCTGCAGCCTTTGTTGGGGGCATTTTACAAGCGCTGTTAACACTTCCCACACAGCCCCGGGGTTAGGAGCACAAGTACATTCGCCATCTCTGTCCGTTGTGTCTGCACGTCCCGGCCGTCTCGTAAAACGAGGGGGCACACAATGGACCTCTTAAAGATTATATTCTCGCGTATAAAATGGCACTCGGCCCAGGAGATGAATGTCAGTGTCGTGGTCTGCTGCTGCTGCTGCTGGCCATGACGAGAGGGCTTCGGCAGACAGAGAGTCCGTGTCGTGTCGCTGTTATGGTCCATAGTTCGGTTTGCATTTCCACAATGGAACGATTCTGCTCCGTTGAAGTGGCTTGTCTTTAATGTATATCTCGATGAGTCTCCATGTATCGCTATGGGTCTCTGTGTCATGTTTACTATGCGGGTCCATGCTTTGGGTTGCATGTCCACGATCGCACGACTTTAGTGGCATTTGTCGTTAACTGTTTCACTCGTGAAGGGGAGGTGGTGCTTCATCGGGCAAGTCGCTGTGGACGTTCTGATGCGTGTGGTGGCTGTCAGGCCGCTGTCTGCGAGGATGAAAAGGGAGGGAGGGAGGGGAGGGATGATGGAAGGATGGAGGGAGGAATGATGGAGGGAGGGGAGGGAGGGAGGGAGGGATGATGTAGGGAGGGTAGAAAGGGAGGGAGGGATGATGGAGGGAGGGATGATGGAGGGAGGGGAGGGAGGGATGATGTAGGGAGAGGAGAAAGGGAGGGAGGGATGATGGATGGATGGGAGGGGATGGGAGGGAGTCATCGGGGATGAGGAGTGTCAGAGCCAGGAAGTGTGGGATCTGAAGAAGACGCAAAAGATCCAATTCAAAATGAAACTTCACTGTTCTCCTGTTTCTGGATCATCAACCGAGAGAGAAAACCGACCACGTGCACCAGATCCGACGATGTGTCTGTCAAGTGCTCGCTCAGCTGCATTGGCTTCCGCTTGCCGAACGACTGCGTTTGTAGGGTCGCACTAATTGCGCGCACACAACACAAACACGCAGAACACAAAAGTGCTTGCTACAAATGAGCCACAATTACCTTGCCGATCTCGTGAATGAGAATGAAACACTCCGATCATCCTCGCCGCAGCGGCTTTTGGCTTGGCGGTCGAACAAAGGCGGTCACCGCATCGCGCGCTCTCACTTCCGATATGACGAAGCCAATGCGATCAAGGCACTTTTAAATAATCTTGATCAGCGGTTCTTAACATTTACTGTTGCCTTGCCCCCCTCCCCCCCGCTTTGGTCCTTAATTGTGAACAAAAAAAATTATAATATTAATAAGTACATAGGTTTGATGAAACAAAGTAGTTGAACGCAGGTGCCCGTAATTAATTTGCGTGTTTCGATGGTTGACCTAAAAAGAAACATCTGGCCATGTCTCGGACCCCAAGAGAGGGCATCTCTCACCCCCAGAGAGGGCATCTCACACCCCCAGACAGGGCATCTCACACCCCCAGAGAGGGCATCTCACACCCCCAGAAAGGGCATCTCTCACCCCCAGAGAGGGCATCTCTCACCCCCAGAGAGGGCATCTCTCACCCCCAGAGAGGGCATCTCACACCCCCAGAGAGGGCATCTCTCACCCCCAGAGAGGGCATCTCACACCCCCAGAGAGGGCATCTCACACCCCCAGAGAGGGCATCTCACACCCCCAGAGAGGGCATCTCACACCCCCAGAGAGGGCATCTCTCACCCCAGAGAGGGCATCTCACACCCCAGAAAGGGCATCTCTCACCCCCAGAGAGGGCATCTCTCACCCCCAGAGAGGGCATCTCTCACCCCCAGAGAGGGCATGTCTCACCCCCAGACAGGGCATCTCTCACCCCCAGAGAGGGCATCTCACACCCCCAGACAGGGCATCTCACACCCCCAGACAGGGCATCTCACACCCCCAGAGAGGGCATCTCACACCCCCAGAGAGGGCATCTCTCACCCCAGAGAGGGCATCTCACACCCCCAGAGAGGGCATCTCTCACCCCCAGAGAGGGCATCTCTCACCCCCAGACAGGGCATCTCACAACCCCAGAGAGGGCATCTCTCACCCCCAGAGAGGGCATCTCACACCCCCAGACAGGGCATCTCACACCCCCAGACAGGGCATCTCACACCCCCAGACAGGGCATCTCACACCCCCAGAGAGGGCATCTCACACCCCCAGGGAGGGCATCTCTCACCCCCAGAGAGGGCATCTCACACTCCCAGAGAGGGCATCTCACACCCCAGAAAGGGCATCTCTCACCCCCAGAGAGGGCATCTCTCACCCCCAGAGAGGGCATCTCTCACCCCCAGACAGGGCATCTCATACCCCCAGAGAGGGCATCTCTCACCCCCAGAGAGGGCATCTCACACCCCCAGACAGGGCATCTCACACCCCCAGACAGGGCATCTCACACCCCCAGACAGGGCATCTCACACCCCCAGAGAGGGCATCTCACACCCCCAGGGAGGGAATCTCTCACCCCCAGAGAGGGCATCTCACACTCCCAGAGAGGGCATCTCACACCCCCAGACAGGGCATCTCACACCCCCAGACAGGGCATCTCACACCCCCAGACAGGGCATCTCACACCCCCAGAGAGGGCATCTCACACTCCCAGAGAGGGCATCTCACACCCCAGAAAGGGCATCTCTCACCCCCAGAGAGGGCATCTCTCACCCCCAGAGAGGGCATCTCTCACCCCCAGACAGGGCATCTCATACCCCCAGAGAGGGCATCTCTCACCCCCAGAGAGGGCATCTCACACCCCCAGACAGGGCATCTCACACCCCCAGACAGGGCATCTCACACCCCCAGACAGGGCATCTCACACCCCCAGAGAGGGCATCTCACACCCCCAGGGAGGGAATCTCTCACCCCCAGAGAGGGCATCTCACACTCCCAGAGAGGGCATCTCACACCCCCAGACAGGGCATCTCACACCCCCAGACAGGGCATCTCACTCCCCCAGAGAGGGCATCTCACACCCCCAGAGAGGGCATCTCACACCCCCAGAGAGGGCATCTCACACTCACAGAGAGGGCATCTCACACCCCCAGAGAGGACATCTCACACTCACAGAGAGGGCATCTCACACCCCCAGGGAGGGCATCTCTCACCCCCAGAGAGGGCATCTCACACTCCCAGAGAGGGCATCTCACACCCCAGAAAGGGCATCTCTCACCCCCAGAGAGGGCATCTCTCACCCCCAGACAGGGCATCTCATACCCCCAGAGAGGGCATCTCTCACCCGCAGAGAGGGCATCTCACACCCCCAGACAGGGCATCTCACACCCCCAGACAGGGCATCTCACACCCCCAGACAGGGCATCTCACACCCCCAGAGAGGGCATCTCACACCCCCAGGGAGGGAATCTCTCACCCCCAGAGAGGGCATCTCACACTCCCAGAGAGGGCATCTCACACCCCCAGACAGGGCATCTCACACCCCCAGACAGGGCATCTCACTCCCCCAGAGAGGGCATCTCACACCCCCAGAGAGGGCATCTCACACCCCCAGAGAGGGCATCTCACACCCCCAGAGAGGGCATCTCACACTCACAGAGAGGGCATCTCACACCCCCAGAGAGGACATCTCACACCCCCAGAGAGGACATCTCACACTCACAGAGAGGGCATCTCACACCCCCAGTGAGGACATCTCACACCCCCAGAGAGGACATCTCTCACCCCCAGAGAGGGCATCTCACACCCCTAGAGAGGGCATCTCTCACCCCCAGAGAGAGCATCTCACACCCCCAGAGACGGCATCTCACACTCCCAGAGAGGGCATCTCTCACCCCCAGAGAGGGCATCTCTCACCCCCAGAGAGGGCATCTCACACTCACGGAGAGGGCATCTCACACCGCCAGACAGGGCATCTCACACTCCCAGAGAGGGCAACTCGCACCCCCAGGGTGTGCGGGCACCGAAGGCCAAGGAGCCACTCATCTTGAAAACCACTCATCTTTTTTCTTAGAATTGTTTTTTTGTTCTGTTTAGTTTGTTGTCCTCCCCCCGCCGCACCCCTGATTAGCACGGTCGTCTGCGTGCGGTGCTAAAGAAGTTCAACGCACGTGTAGATACACAACAAACAAAGGACAAATATCTCCGTGTAACCTTAACAGACTGTTGGGGCAAGTGCTGTTAGCGAGCACCTATGAAGGCCGGCACGGCACACGAGGCAGTGGGTGGCCAACACCACTCCCGGCCGCCTTTGTATTCCCAGTGACAATGTTTACACGCCGCACCAGGTACTCATTTGAGGCCGAGTCGACCTAGGGGAGGCCCAGAACCGGTTCAGATAATCGTCACTGGTGTTGGCCGTTTGAGCGGCAATCGAACCCGGGTCGCCAGGTTTGTAGCGCAGCGCGCTAACCGCTACACTACCGCTCCCCACACACAAACACAAGATTTCGTCCCCAGCAGAACCACAGATCCACCATCCAAAGCGTGGACGTCTCATCATCACCCCCGCCCGAGCCACTTCTCCCCAAACAGCGTGCGTGGCGTGTCGAGGTTGTCATCACCAGTGGTGGAAACTCCACGTTCCTATGCCAGGGCGCAGTCCGTTCGAAGCGCAGCCGCTTGGCGTACTGATGCAGACCGCGTATATATATAGAGGGTGCTTTGAAAAAAAAAAACGTTGACGCTTCTGAGAATTTGCGACAACGCCGCCAGCAATGGTGCGTCTCCGGGCGCTGGAGACCACCTGGAGAAGATTCCAGGCACGCGTTGACAACGATGGCGAACCAGTGGGAGACTCCTTACGTAGGTAGAAAAATAATCGATTAGTGATCGATTATTATTTTTCTACCACCTACGTGACTTCACCGAAAGAACCAACGAGTATGGATTCCTGCAGTCACGAAAGCTTCAAATCTAGATTGGAGTGGAAACTATTTTGAAGCTATTAACACACATTTGTTATCGCGTTAGTGTCATATTATCCGTTCTTTTTCCATGAAAAACGATAATTCCATATAAGTGTTTTTTTGTGTTGTTGAAGCACCCCCTGTTTAATTAGCGCGCTGCTTACAGTGGCTAGCAACTAAAGCACGGGTGGGATTTTTGTTTTTGTTCTACCAAGCAATCGAGATACGTTCCACTAATTGGGGGAAATTAATGTCGAGTCGTATTCTGTTCGCCAAGTGATACATCATAGAAGCTGTTGACTATCGCAACAACAACAACAACGGCAACAGCAACAAACCCAACGCGTTCGTGAGTAACGCCGTGCGGTGCGTGGTCTTAATTAGGAAACAATGTACGATGGGCGACGTTTCGGGCAATGCCCCTTCTTTCCGAGCACATCGATTGCCGGTCGCATTGCCCATCGCGCAATCAGCAACCTTCGTCGGGTCCACCTCGACAATACCATCAACGTCGTCACCATCGCTGTCATCGACATCCGTTTTAGAACCAGCACCACCAGCACCACCACCAGCACCATCATCATCGCAACATTAACGAGCACCTGTTGCCTTCAGCAACATTATCGTCATTAAGCTTCGTCATAATAACATTTAGAGACAGATATTTTGCCATCACCGCCAGCACCACCACTCTCATCCATCGCCACCACCATCATCATCATCATCTTTAAGACGTGTATCCGATCGTCAGTCACATGGTCGTCATCATCATCATCATTACGCATAACGATGTAAGATCAATTACTGTCACAACGGTAACCAACAGCCCATCATAAATCAGCATTCCACAACGAGGTGAAAGTCCACTAACTATCGCAGCGATACGTGTGATAGTAGAATTAGGGGAAAGCTCGTCATCATCATGACTAACCAAGTCAGTTCGATACTTGTGCAGCTATAACCAAGTGACCAACATCATCATCATCATCATCTTCGTCGGTATTTATAACGAGGTGAAAGCCCATTACGACCACGTCTATAACGTACAGCCTATGATCACCGTTGTCGAGCAAGGTAAGACCTTATTTTTCAAATCTGTAACTGCAACATCACCATCCTAAACATCATCCATAACGAGGTGAGAGTCAGTCTCCATAATAACGTTTTTCGGGTTAAATCGCGTAAGTGTGAATATGTCGTAACCCTCCACCACCCGACACAGCCAGGAAGGTTTGTCACGTAAACAACGCGCCAATTAGTTACTAATATAGTGTATAGTGTAGTATACAGTAGTGTAGCGCATAGTGTAGTGTATAGTGTAGTATACTACTTCAGCCCACCGGTATGTTGGAGAGTAAATCCACAACGTTTACAGTTCGGGTACGACGTTTCGCTGGTAATTACATCCGGCATCATCGGGCGATTTGCCAAAATAGTCAATCTGTGTGACTACCCACCGTCAACATTAACATCATCTGTAACTGCAACATCGTAAGCATCGTCTATAACGAGGTGAGAGTCAGTCTGTCTATCCACAGTCAGATCTATAACTGCAACGCCAATCGTCATCTGTAACTCCTTCATAGCGATGCCATTGCATGTGTAGCGTGGTGAAGCCAACCTCGTCATCATCATCATCATCACGAGGTGCAAAGACTGTTACCACATCATTATACAGTACTCACCGTAGCACGACACCGAGAGGATGGACGGATGGATGGCAGCTAATGCTGTTGTCGCATTTTCACTGTGGTTGTGGTGTTGCGTGATCCGAAACGCGCGGGTGTGTGGCCGCGTGTGCGATAGTGAGCATATTAAAACGAGCCTGTGTGTGTGTGTGAGAGAGATGGTGAGCGAATGAGTGAGTGAGTAAAGGCGTGGATGAGTGAGATGGTGAGATAATAAGCTGCTGTGTGAGCGATATGGCGAGCGGTCAAGCTACTGGGCGAGTGAGATAGTAATCGAGTGAGCGAGTGGGTGAGTGAGATGGTGAGCGGTTAAGCGTTGGGTGGGTGGTTATCAAGTTCGGCTGTGAGGCAGTTAATGACATGGTCAATGAGATGGTGAATGGGCGAGATGGTCAGTGGGTGGCATCACGGATGCGTGCGATAGTGCATGCGACAGGGTGATTATTGTGAGTGAGTGAATTAGTGAGTAGGTGGGTGGGTGAATGTGGGTACGAGTGGATGGGTGAAAATGTGAAGCGGCGAGTGCGTGAGTCAGTGGGTGAGAGGGCAAGTGAGATTGTGCGTGAAATATTCAATTCGTGAGAGTTGTGTGTGTGTGTGTGAATCAATGTGTGGATGGGTGAATGAATATACCGGTGAGTACGACTGGCAGTGCGCTGGGTGCGCGCGTCTGTTCGTGAAGGAGTCGATGGGTGGGTGAGAGAGCGAGTGGATGCGTGCATTGATTGATACGAGTCGATGAATGTTTGTGTGAGTCACTGGGGGAATAGGTGAGATGAATGAAAAAGCGAATGTGTGGGTGAATGGATGAGTGTGCAACTGGGTGACTAGGAGAGTGGATGAGCGAGTCGGTGGGCGAGTAGTTGTGTAGGTGAATGGTTGGGTGAATGAGCGGGGTTAAGATATTAGTAGTAGGAGTGAGTGACTCGGTGCGTTTATAAGAATGTGCGTGAATGCGTGCATGGATACATGAGTGGCTGAGTGAATGATTGGGCGAGTGTGCTGGCCGAGTGAATTAATAAATGCCTTTGTGGGTGGGTTGAACGGGTGGCTGGCTGGGTGAGCAAGCCACCGAGCGACTTTGTGCGTGTGTGCGGCTGGCTGGGCGGATGCGTAATTGGGCGAGTGGCTGGGCGAGTGGCTGGGTGAGTGATTGGGTTGGGCGCGTGGGTGGGCGCGTAAGTCGGTACGTGGCTGGGTGCGTGGGTGAGTGAGTGGGTTGGGTGTGTGAGTCGGTGCCTGGCTGGGTGAGTGCGTGGGTGGCTGGGTGAGTGATTGTGTGAGTGATTGGGTTGGGTGCGTGGGTGGGTGCGTGGGTGAGTGAGTGGGTTGGGTGCGTGAGTTTGAGTACGTGGGTGAGTAAGTGGGTGGGTGAGTGAGTGAGTGAGTGGGTGAGGGGGTGAGTGAGTGGGTGAGTAAGTGAGTGACTGAGTGAGTGAGTCGGTGGGTGGGTGAGTGGGTGGGTGAGTCCGTGGTGGCTGGGTGGGTGGGTGAGTGGGTTGGGCGCGTGGGTGGGTGGGTGAGTGAGTGGGTGGGTAAGTAATTTGCTTGGGTGCGTGGCTGGGTGAGTCCGTGGGTGGCTGGGTGGGTGGATGAGTGGGTTGGGCGCGTGGGTGGGTGGGTGAGTGGGTGGGTGAGTGGGTGGGTGAGTGGGTAGGTGAGTGGGTGGGTGAGTCCGTGGGTGGCTGGGTGGGTGGGTGAGTGGGTTGGGCGCGTGGGTGGGTGGGTGAGTGGGTGAATGGGTGAGTGAGTGAGTGGGTGAGTGAGCGAGTGGGTGGGTGAGCGAGTGTGTGGGTGAGTGAGTGGGTGGGTGGGTGAGTGAGTGAGTGGGTGAGCGGGTGAGTGGGTGGGCGGGTGGGTGAGTGGGTGGGTGGGTGGGTGAGTGGGTGGGTGGGTGGGTGAGTGGGTGAGTGAGTGGGTGGGTGGGTGAGTGAGTGGGTGGGTGAGTGGGTGAGTGGGTGAGTGGGGCACCTCTGCTGATATCGCCTTCTTCTGTCACTCATCCCGAGTCGCGAGAGATTCGCCTCCGTCTCTCTCATTGGCCGGGAGCTCCGTCTGCCGACCCCAGCGACGCAACGTTGCCCAGATTTATTTAATGAATTAATGATAAATAAACGACATCTACCACATCGCAAATGATTATCCAAATTATCAGCAGCAGTCGAGGCAGCAGTCGTATAGTACCGCTTGCAGCAATTCTCCCTGCAGTTAGATCTGCAGCAGTCAATGTATACTGCACATCAGCTGGCGTTCGCGATTCGTTCTCTCATGAAGCTGGGCAGGTGATGTTGTTGTTGTTGTTGATGGTGGTGGTGCCGATGGTCGGGACGATGCCGCTGGCGATGTTGAATGACATCACGCGCCCTGACCACGCGTCCTTCCTTTGGTGTCACGTGTATTCCTTCACTCCGTCCTTGACTTTCGTGCCGACGACGTGACTCGTTCATTCGTTCGTCGATGTCGTTCGCTTCGCGCTCCCTCGGGAGGTTGCACGCGCACGGCGCCGAGTCTGTGCAGACGGGAACACGCCTCTTAAATAAACGCCTATCATCATTACCACCACCAACATCATCTCATTATCATTATCTAATCAACATCATCGCGAGCATTATCTCATTATCATAAATTGGATCGACATCAGCATTATCTCACGATCATCAAATCGACATCACGAGCGTTCGCATTAACATCATCAGTATAATCTCATCAATATCATCATTATTATGATTATATCATTAACATTATACTAATATTATCAGCATACTAATCAACAGCAGCAGCAGCATTCCAAATCATCCGTCACTTGTTGCGCCACGGCCATTCCATTGTTCACACGCAAGTCAAATATAATTGCATGATTCACGTTTAATTGCACTGTTACATTCCCATTCAATTATGCACTCTTGTCAATCCACTGCTGAATGATAAAGCCCCCCCCCCCTAACCCTCCCTGTCATACTTCACCACGCCGGTCAGTGCGGCTCGAGCCGAGAACCGGTACAAATCTCGGCGTGCCACCGATGATTGCGTCACCCCGTGGTGCCGGGAATCGAACTCAGGTCCGCCCGGGGTTCGTAGCGCAGTGGTATTCGCTACCCCCCCCCCCCATCGCTGTTATTTTTTTAATTATTGTTTTAATTAACACCGTTTAACCCATTCAACGGCCATATTCGTCGCCGCTTTGTGAACTATTTTGCTTAATTTCAATCACCTACTTCACGCGTTTCGTGCCGCAATTCCCGGAATCACCCGAGCCGTACGAAATTAAATGCTCTAATGAGCCCCCCCCCCCCCCCCCCGTTAAAAGTGTGTTAATGTATTAAAATTAACCGCAATGTATTGATTAACCTTAATTATGAGTAGGCGCAGTGGAGTCATATTTAGCCAACACAATTCCATACGAGGTAGAACAGGTGCAAATTTAATAATTTCCCCGTGATTGATTATTAAGTATGGGGCTATGTTCAGCGATGTGACGACTCCGTGTGCTGTACCGCTGCAATTCTTCTGTAGAAATAATAATAATTATTATTACATTCACAATACTCACGTGGTAATCCGCGACGTTGTTAAGATGAACTTCACGTTTGATAAATACCCCACCATCAAAACATATTATTACAACATAAACACAAACTGATATTGTATTGGATATAGTTTGAAATTCACATCAGCCTGCAACGTTCAACCAATGCACTTTGGGCTATGCACTATGTGTCGTTGTGTGATCACTGAATATGATGCTAAGCAGCAAATTGCTCTTATCACACACGGACACTCACGCAAAATATCACAACACTAACAATAATGTGTACTCTGGCTGTAGGCTGAACTGAAAAATTATCCTGTAATCGTTGCGTCCACTTGAGCTGCTCCCGTGTCTACGTGCGTGTCTAAATGAATACTATTCGAAGCGCTCTCGAAACACACACACACACCCCACTAACTCAGGAGACGGGGCTGGCTTAGGCTTAGCTCGGCTTGTATGAGCCCAGCTGGCTGCTGCTGCTCTACCATAGACGCATCAACCACTGGAGCGTGTGTTGATTCGCCTGCGAGCGAGGCGCCTTCTGCTGAGAGAGCGAGCGAGAGAGAGTTGGAGTCTGTACGGCTCTGCACACAGAGAGAGGGGGGAGAGAGTTGGCACGGCTCGGCACGGTTCGACACAGCCTGACTCTCTCTCTCTCCACGCACGCCTACCGCGCCCACTAGCGGAGGAGCGAGCTACTGCTGCTGCCGTTGCTGCTTGCAAGAGATGGAGGAAGGGAAGGATGCGTGGGTGATGGGGAGCGGATGGGAGAGTGGATAGGTGGGAGATGAGCGGGTGGGAGAGTGGATGGGTGGGAGATGAGGAGAGGGTGGAAGAGTGGATGGGTGGGAGATGGGGAGAGGGTGGGAGAGTGGATGGGTGGGAGATGGGGAAAGGGTGGGAGAGTGGATGGGTGGGAGATGGGGAGAGGGTGGGAGAGTGGATGCGTGGGTGATGGGGAGAGGGTGGGAGAGTGGATGGGTGGGAGATGGGGAGAGGGTGGGAGAGTGGATGGGTGGGTGATGGGGAGAGGGTGGGAGAGTGGATGGGTGGGAGATGGGGAGAGGGTGGGAGAGTGGATGCGTGGGTGATGGGGAGAGGGTGGGAGAGTGGATGGGTGGGAGATGGGGAGAGGGTGGGAGAGTGGATGGGTGGGTGATGGGGAGAGGGTGGGAGAGTGGATGCGTGGCTGATGGGGAGAGGGTGGGAGAGTGGATGGGTGGGAGATGGGGAGAGGGTGGGAGAGTGGATGGGTGGGTGATGGGGAGAGGGTGGGAGAGTGGATGGGTGGGAGATGGGGAGATGGTGGGAGAGTGGACGGGTGGGAGATGGGGAGAGGGTGGGAGAGTGGACGGGTGGGAGATGGGGAGAGGGTGGGAGAGTGGACGGGTGGGAGATGGGAAGAGGGTGGGAGAGTGGATGGGTGGGAGATGGGGAGAGGGTGGGAGAGTGGACGGGTGGGAGATGAGGAGAGGGTGGGAGAGTGGATAGGTGGGAGATGGGAAGAGGGTGGGAGAGTGGATGGGTGGGAGATAGGAAGAGGGTGGGAGAGTGGACGGGTGGGAGATGAGGAGCGGGTGGGATAATGGATGGGTGGGAGATGGGAAGAGGGTGGGAGAGTGGATGGGTGAGTGATGGGGAGAGGGTGGGATAATGGATGGGTGGGAGATGGAGAGAGGGTGGGAGAGTGGATGGGTGAGTGATGGGGAGAGGGTGGGATAATGGATGGGTGGGTGCAGGACCGGATTAAGATTTTGTAGGCCCCTGAGCGACAGGGAACTTTGAGGCCCCCCGTAATATTTTGAAAAGGAAAACAAAGTTAAAGAAAAATACAATTTATTCTTACAAGGCTAACAACAACAATACAAATTCAGAATTCACAAACGAAATCACTTTTCACTTCATCTCTGGAGGCCCTCTAGCTGGCGGAGGCCCCTGGGCAGCATCCCCTAAAGCCCCCGTGCCTGAATCGGGCCCTGAGTTGGGTGGGAGATGGGGAGAGGGTGGGAGAGTGGCTGGGTGGGCGGGTGAGTGTGCTAGGGGTGTGGGCGATCGGGTGTTGGTTTATTCGAGTTTGATTTCCGCTCACGGTCAACACCGCCAGTGACGATTATCCGAACCAGTCCTGGGCCACCCCCGAGGTGCGGTGCGTGTACACACATCGGCACTGGGGAGACAAAGGCGGTCAGACGTGGTGCTTGGACCACTCACGCCCTCGTGCGCCGTGCCCGCCTTCATAGGTGCGACTCACGAACAGCACTTGCCCCGATAGGCGAAACGGGCGGATGTTTTACTTTGTTACGTGGGGGGGGGGCTGGAGGAGATGGGGATGGGGGGTAAATAGAGGAAGGGTGGATGGATGGGTTAGGGGCGTATCCTATGGGGTGTGTGGGCTATATATGGGAGGGATGATGCAGGGAGGGATTGAGGGGGAGGGGAAGTGGGGGGTGGGGGGATTGGTGGTGTGGGTCAAGTTGGAAGGGAGGCAGGTAGGGGAGGGTGAGATGGGTGTGCGGGTGAAGTGGGAGGGGATAGGGAAGGTTTGGCGTAAAGAGAGGTGGGAGAGAGGAAGTCGATGGCGGGGGGGCTACGAGACGGGCGAGAGGGGAGCGCTGAGGTGAGCGAGCGGTGAGGGGGCAGCGAGAGCTGTGGGTGGGAGATAGAGGAGGGGAGGGGGGGAGAGAGTGGGGGCTGGCGGGGAGGAGGGAGAGGAGGTGGGCTGGGGGGTGGGGTGGGAGGGAGAGAGGGGGTTGTTGCGGATCGGGGAATGGAGATACCAGGGTTGAGTGGGTTAGGGAGTGGGTTAGGGAGTGGGTGTAGGGGGATGAGTGGGTTAGGTAGTGAGGAGGTGAAGAGGGTGAGTGGTTAGGTAGTGGGGAGTCTGGGGTGGAGGGGGATGGAGGATGAGTGGGAGGGAGAGAGTGATTGCTGTGTGGGAAGAAAGGCAGGATTAGTGGTGGAGAGGAGGGAGGTGGTGGGGGGGTTGAGGTTGGGTTTGAGTGTTCGCCGCTGAGTCCACGTGAATCAGGGCTCGTGTTTATGTCGGTATGTAATCACCTACGTGTTGGCATTACTGATATCAGTGAATACCTGAGTGGGTGTGCGTGTGTGGTGAATAATCTTTATAAGAGCTAAGCAGTGCTTGCCGATCGTTGGGTGACAGAGAGAGATCGCCAATAAAGGTGACACCATCAGTTTAACATTTCTCACCACATTCGAGGGGTATACTGGATGTGGTGTGCTGCTGGGTGCCTTCCATGTTCTTTGGGTCGTACGAACGTGACTTGTCGCCCATAACCACGACGTAGGGCATACTGGATGTGGTGTTCCGCTGTTGCTGCTGCTGCAGCTGTAGAGCTACGGGGTGGGCAGCAGAGGGCAGCGCAGAAATTCTCGCCGTTGTGCTGCGCTTCTATGCTCCCCCGGCATCACCAACCCTCGCTGACCGGCGTGGTGAAGTATGGGCAGTTAACTCCCCACGCCCCGCACGGCGTGGGGAGGCCCTCATCCAGCAGTGGAGGAGCAAAGTGCCCTCCAGGTACGATACAATTGAAGCGTGATGACATACGATGACGATGATAGTGTTTTGGCTCGCGAATCAAATTTTTTCTTTGGGGTGCTCCTCAGTTATGTCGACGGTTGCTGCTTATTTTGTTGTTGTTAAAAAAATTGTGAGGCAGTTGTTTGAGGTATAGTGATCAGCCGGGACGGCTGAGTTTTACGAAGGGGGGGGGGGGGGTGATGTAGTGACATATAATGGGTCACTGCGGTGCCTAGCGCCATCTACGGACAGAGAGAAGACTAGTGGGTACAGTAGCCCTCTCTGCAAGCAGAGTATATGATGTCATTGAAGAGGTATCTGAGGCTGGCAGAGTAGGGGGCAATTGAGGACGTAGTAGCCCGATTGGCCGGCAGAGGCACGTGATGGGATGTAGGCCAAAGGTGACAGAGGGGACACGCGTTGAAGGGCCCAGAACCTTCTAGTGAGTTCCAGAAGGGGGCGTGGCCGAGGGCGGAGCCAGGCAGGGGACACGTGGAAGGCGATTCAGAACCTTCCAGTAGGTTCTGGATTGGGGCGTGTCCGAGGGCGGAGCGGGGCCACGCTGAGGGGCATAAAAGGGAGGTCCCGGAGCTGCATCGGGGCTGTCTGCTGGAATGGAACCCGCCGTGCTCCGTCTTCTCTTTGGTCTTCGTGCTCGGCATCGTGGGTCAGGCAGTGTGCCGACTGACCTGACCCGTTTATATAGTTACCCCGTGGTGGTTACCGGTTATGTAGTTACCCCGTTGTGGTTACTGGTTATATAGTTACCCCGTTGTGGTCGTAGAATACACGTGTTGTCTCCTGAATTAATGTGTCTCTCAAGTGAACCCACTACACATATACCGAATTCGAACAATAATGTATCTTGTTATTATTGCTTGCCGACCCCCATTCCACATGTAGTTTTGTTAGAAAGCGCCTATTAAGGCCAACGATGGAGACGTGGGAGCGGTCGAGCCGGCGCCACGCAAAAAACCCGACCGCCTTTGTCTCCCCGGCGGTGACGTTTCGCACCGCGAGCCCGTTTAAGAAGCTGTTGAACAGGTTCGGATATAAATTGCAATCGCTCGGCGCCGGCCCCCGGGGTATCGAACCTAGGTTTTGCCGGGTTCATTAGAGGTGCAGTGATCTGACCTCTATGGCCCCACCGCAAGGGCTTCTGTGGAGGGAGTTTTAATTCAATTTGGCCGTGCCACTCACTTAAGTTCGCCCGAGCGCGTGGAAAAGGGTGAGATACGCACAAAAGGCAAAGCTCCCCCCCCCCCCCCCCCCCCCGTATAGCCCTCAACGGAACGTTGGGGCAAGCGCTGCCAGACAGAGCCTATTGAGGTTTTCGCGGCCCACGAGGAGTTTGCGTTGCCCGTAAACCACGCACACGCGGCACCAATGTGCTGATTTTTTCTAAGGCTGAGTCGACCTAGGGGAGGCCCAGTACCGCCACGGTTATTCACCACCGATGTTGTGCCGTGAGCGAGACTCGAACTCGGGCCGCCGGGTTTGTGGCGCAGTGCGCTATCCAGTGCACCACCGCTCCCCAATGCACACACACAGAAGGGCAAAGTACCCCCCTTTTTTTTGGCGGACCATTGGACCAAGTGTGTGTTTGGCGAGCACCCGTGAAGGCCGGAACGGCAAACGAGGTGGCCAAGACACCCGGCCGCCTTTGTCTCCCCAGTGCTGACGTTTACAGCAACGCTGCGACACACTCACACAGGACGCGACCTGCAACTCGACCGTCCTCTGCGATCCACGCTCTCCGTGCTCGGCTCACGCGTGTCAGAGCAAAATATGAACCCACGCAACTTGAAACTCTAATATCGAGCGTCTTCAAAGTGTAGTGTTCAACACGGAGGCACACACTCTGCACTGGTAGGCGACTCCTTTATTTAACAACTTCCCTAGCGGGTAACACTGAACGTAACTCGGGTTCTATAGTAGGTGATATGGCTAACGACGTGAATAGCGAGTTAACTGGAGATGACGAGACGCGGGACCCAGGCTTGATTCCACAAACCAACTAAGAACTCTCTCTGCCCCTTGATGCTCCTGGGCGTGGCCTCGCTCCGCCCGTGGCCACGCCCCCTTCGAGACCTTTCCCGAAGGATCCCGACCGAGCATCACGTGCCCCACTCAGGCTACCACGTGCTCCCTTGCCCTCTCTCTCAAGCCATCGCCTATGCTCCCTAGCGCTGGCTGACACGCCGCACTTACTCTGGTGCTAGAGAGAGACTCCAGACGCACAGTTGCACTCCTGTAACAGTAGCTGTCGCGAACACCTTAGTGACACCATTTACGTCACTACAAAAGTAAGTATACTGTGTGTGTCTGTGTATATACACACAGAGAGAGAGAGGGTAGAGGGCGATTTAATTATAGACACTCCACTTAAAATAATAGGATGTGGAGCACATTTCTGCATCTTATTTCAAAGCATCTGTCTAAATGTATATATTTTTGTCTCCCACCAATCCCAATGCACGCCATGCCAGGCAAGTTGCATTTTAAAAAAGAACACCCACGATATCATGTACTTTCTATTCGTGTTCGCTACGTGTAATGTATGTTACACTGCAGCCACTAGAGGCCGCTACATTCATCACAATAAAAAAAATAACCCGTAAGAATAGTGTACCGTTTAAGGGATTCTAGTTTTTGTTAATCGAATCGCGACAATTCATCGAATCGCGTGCTGGCCGAATCGCTTAACTCCTCCCAGCGATGTGCAGTTGTGTTCCCTCTTCATTCGCGAGGGATACGTTCCGGGGGTGCTCGCGAATAGCAAATTTGCGAATAATTATATTCGCCTACGAAAATCTGTCTTGTTAAAGGAATGACCAAATTTATAAATGAGCATTTCCATACATGAACATTATCTCACCGCTTTATCTCTCGTCACTTTATATCTCTTCAGTCTATCTCTCATCAGTGTATCTCTCGTTTCAGTGGTCGTGTAAAGTTCCAGATGCGATTCTCGAATAGCCAAAATTCGGGAATAGCAAGTTCGTGAATAACAAGGGAATTCCGTACGTTGATATATATTCAAGAAAGTCTCACCAAGTCCCAAGACTCGTTTGCAGTTGCGTCCTGCGATGGGATGTTGGCCAGTACCTTAATTTAAGCAATCGCGAGTTGAAATTAGTATTTTTCTTCTATTTTACCATGTAAATCCCACTGAGCTATGTAGCTCTTTTCCAGAAGCGACCTGACAATCACAAATAATAGCCAACGAAGTGGCTTATCGTAATGTGGAAATGTATAGCAGCCAAATACTCTAAACGAGTGATGTTGATTCTAAATGTGTAGGGAAAACCCGGAGGACCCGGAGAAAAATCCACGCGACCACGGGGAGAGAGACACGAAAACTTCAAATATACAGCAGGCATCAGGGTCGGGATCGAACCCACGACCTTCTTTATACCAGGCGAAGTAGTTAACATCTCAAAAATGAATATGCAGAGGGAAAAACATGTTTGGGGTTAATTAATTGAGGGGTCACAAGACACCTGTGGCGAGATGTTAACTACCTCGCCTGGTATACAGGATGGTCGTGGGTTCGATCCCGGCCCTGACATTTGTATATTTGGAGTTCGCTTGTTGTCCTGGTGGTCGCGTGGATATTTCTCCGGGTCCTCCGGTTTTTCCCTCCACATTTAGAAACGTGCGTTTAAAGTGTTTGGCTGCAATAAATATCCACACGATAATCCACTTTTTTTAGTTATCATTTGTGGCCAGATGGCTTCTGAAAAAGAGCTATATAGCTCAGTGGGCTCTACTTGATAAAATAAATAAAATAATTAGGTTAAATATAAAAGAGCATAGTTTAAAGACACCGCAACTCCGAGAAAAATACCTGGAATGCGTCCCAGCCCGGGTAGATCTGAGATGCTCAGCAGATATTGAGCCTGGATTGCGGCTGGATGGGCGACCAGCATTCACATTGCCATCGAGGCTTTAAGGAAGGAGGCGGCTACGTGTGTATGTATGTGTGTTGAATTTCTTTTGCGGTGTACGCAACCAACCGTGCTAATACGAGGTGTGGGGGGATGACAACAAACTAAGCACAAAACGCAGTTTTAAATAATCGAGTTTTCATTCTAAAATTCGTTTTCAATCTAATAAATTCGATTTCGGAGGGCATTGGCATCAACACCCGTTGTTGTAATGTACTCCTATGTTCCCGTAGTTTTTTTTTATTGCAAGTGTGAGCGGCAGCCATTCGTACATCGAATCGGCACAATCATTGGTTCACTGCAGCTCAAAGACCATACAAACTTGGGGTGAAGTTAGGAGATTCTAGATTTGAAGATTTCGTGACTGCAAGGATTCATACTCTTAGTTTTTTCGGTAAAGTCACGTAGGTAAAAAATTTAAATTTAAATGAATAAAATTAATAAAAAATAAAATAATTTCAATTATTTTAAATTTTTTACCTACGTGACTTTACCGAAAAAACTAAGAGTAAGTTAGGAGATGTCCATGTGCTCGGCATTTGAAGGCCTGAAGACGCACCCGCACTTACCAGCATGGTGAAGTTATTATCAATATCAGCCATTGTCTATCCACTGTTAGATGAAGCCCCCCCTCCACCCCCACCAGCTCGCCCCCGCCACCTCCACAGTGACGGATGACAGGTCACGTGCGTGGTCACAACTGTCCCGCGTCATTACATCCTGCCTCGTATTTGCACGCGCTCGCTCGCTCCGTTATATTGTCACATCTGTTTGCATATCGATCGCTCGCATGTTTGTGTTGCATGCATTTTAGCGGGCGGCGGAGGACAGAAAACGATCTCACACGCGCAAGGCGAATTGGGGGAGAGCGATAATCGATTCCGCTCGCCCTGGCCCTTCGTGCGACAAAAAAGACACACACACACACAAAATCCTACCCGTGTCATTGATGCAACAAAAATTATACTTTTGAGCTGGTGAGCATCTGATGACGTTAAGGGGCTTTAGGCAAATGTCACGGAATTGGCTGAGCCGCATTAAGTCAAATAAAAACACTCAGCCGAAGATTAAAGGCACGGCATGAAATCGCTTTCAGAGCAAGAGGGCTTCGTGACCTCGTTTCGCGTTGTTGCTATTATTTATTTGTAATAATGATAAATCAATATCAATTCATTTTGTATTCGTCTTCCTTTTTCAGAAGGGTCCTGCCAAGTCTTCGCAGTCGGGTTCTGGCCATACTTCACTCCGCTGGTCAGTGCGGGTTGGTGAAGTGGAGCAGCGCAGGGCAAGTTCAGACGCGACTCGCCAACTATGTTAGCCGTGCCTAGAGTCGAACTCGGGTGGCCGGTTTCAACGGCACAGTGCGCTAACCACTGCGCCACCGCTCCCCCATCGTTCCCCGAGGTTTGACAACGAGAACGCACCGCTGTGTGGGAAGTCGTTTGTGGTTGTATTGTTAATTTTAACCGGCACGTGCCATGGTAATGTGGAATTTCCACCACGGGCTCACTTAGTATTCCTGCAACATAGGAGTAACCAATGCAGGAGTAAGTACATCATCGGCATCATCAGCCACGTTCTATTCACTGCTGAAATAATAAAGGGCTCATACCAAAAACAACATCGGCTCTCCGATGTTGTCACCAAGGCAACTGCTTAGTCATATCCCTTATCTGGCGAAAGTGCCCAAATTGTTTTCATTACACGTGTAATTGTTTGTCTGCCTGGTTATTTATTTTGATCTTCACATCCATTACAGAGCCATCGATTTTGGGCCATCGCTTAGCCATCCGAAACAACATTCCGCAGAGATGTTTGGCTTGGGAAACCTCATCAAACACTAATCTCTTGGGTTTTTTTTTTATGGAGAAAGACTTTGTCTAAGGACACCCCGTCAGGCCACTGGTCTGCCAGCCTATTGTCTACAGACTCCGTCAGACACTGGTCCGTCAGTCTATTGTCTAGAGACCCCATCAGACACTGGTCTGTCAGTCTATTGTCTCGATACCCCATCAGACGCTGGTCTATCAGTCTATTGTCTACAGACTCTGTCAGACACTGGTCTGCCAGTCTATTGTCTAGACACCCCATCAGACGTTGGTCCGTCAGTCTATTGTCTAGAGACCCCGTCAGACACTGGTCTGTCAGTCTATTGTCTAGAGACCCCGTCAGGCACTGGTCTGTCAGTCTATTGTCTGAAGACCCCGTCAGACACTGGTCTGTCAGTCTATTGTCTGTAGACCCCGTCAGACACTGGTCTGTCAGTCTATTGTCGGAAGACCCCGTCAGACACTGGTCTGTCAGTCTATTGTCTAGAGACCCCATCAGACACTGGTCTGTCAGTCTATTGTCTGAAGACCCCGTCAGACACTGGTCTGTCAGTCTATTGTCTGAAGACCCCATCAGACACTGGTCCGTCAGTCTATTGTCTGTAGACCCCAGCATGGTTGATTATAATCGTCAGTCGTTTTATATTTACGGAATTGTTGATATAAAGCAGCACCTGTTGGATTTTGGTTGCTCGCTGCTGTCAGTGGTCAAGCACGGAAGGTTTTCTGGCCGACACTTTCAGCACAAGTGCCGGATTAATATTAATAATCACAACAATAATCCGTAATAATGATGTCAACTTGGGATGCACGGCACAACGTTTGGTCGTTCTCGTAGAGGCACGAGGAGGCACAACAGACAAGCAGAAATGCAGCCGTGCGGTGACCCCGTGCCAAAAAATTGTCGAAGCTCTGCGGCCCGATGTATATAAAGGTGTTACCAGACGATTAATTAGTGTTTACATGTGGGAGAAACCGCAACTACCCGGAGATAACCCACGCGTGCGAGGGGGAAACGCTTTATACCGCATTAACGGAACAGGTGGAGTCCATTCTACTGGCGAGACAAGCTAAGGCACCTCCTCGACCCTCACGGGAAGGGTGTTTCGCACGATTCGTGCGGTGATCCACGACCGCTCGCTGCCTGCGCAGTGCTGGATGGCAGGCATGCTTGGTCACCACGACCACCATCCGGCTAATTCTGAGAAAACATCTCCCACCGCGAGAAATAAATTGAGGGAATGCTATGTGCAAAATCACTAATCTCATCTCTCATTTCTCTTAAGTCATCCTTGCTTTGATTTGCACGCAGGCGACTTTTTTTTAAAAATGTTACATGGTTGTGCAGGGCATTCGAATTTTTTCCCGAGAGGGCTTAACCATTTATTTTATTAAATACAAGAATCGCAAGTGGCATTCAGCAGGACACATCGCGAAGAGGGATGATTGCCAGTTGTCGAGACTAGCAGCGGATGGACAGTCTAGCAGGAAGGAACGCGCCTACAGAGAGCACCTCCTCAGAGGAGACGGAGCGATGAGAGTGAGGTGGCTCTGGGTTCAAAAGTCAGGTTAACTTTATTTGTTCTCAATCTAAGAAATTAGATTGCGGAGGGCATTGGCATCGACACCCACTGTTGTTAATGGATCCACCTGACGAATCGCGATACACGAAGCAAAGATATCCCTGTAGCCTGCATAGACTGTTGGGGCAAGTGCTGTGAGCGAGCACACTCCCCATACCTTCACACGCACATCCACAAACGTTCTCGAGCACACGCGCGCACACGCACGCGCTCAAGGCTCTGCACAAAGACCTCCAGTCGTACTCGCAGTGAGTGAAAATGAAATAACGTCAATTTCCCGATGCACCATTTTTCGAACAGAAGCACTCCAGAGGACATTGCGGGAAGGAATAACATGTAAATTTTACGATGAAAAATCTAATCGCCCTATTTGAACATCGGCAGTGTTTGGCGAGGGTTATAGCGGCCCGGCTAAATTGCCTCTCCGACTGCACACAAAGTAAACACGTGAATACGTCAAAGACGACACACACACATGAACATACATTGTGACTTTCCCATCGTAATTGTGATGCTGCATTTGCTGTAAATGTGGAATTTCCACCAAGGCAATATCACTTTTCTCCTCCCAGTTGGGCAATTGGCGCTTTGTAACGAGATAACAAAACATGCGATGCTATTGTGACACTCCTGCAGTGAGCAGTGCACCACGCTGTGACAGGGAACGGCCGTGGAACGATGACGTCAACTATGAATCATCGAGGACCCATGTCTGAACGCAATGGTTCTTAACCTTTACTGAATCCTTGCTCCCCTTTGGTTACTCAATCGTTAAAACACGAATAATGTCAATAAACACGGAGGTTTGATGAAACAAAGTAGTTGTGCTTACGTGCCAGTGCTTCATTTGTGTTTCGATTATTTACTTTCTAAAAAAATCTGACCATGTCCCACACCCCCCGAAAGGGCATCTCGCACCCCCAACGGGTGCGTGCACCCCAGGTGCAGAGCCGCTGTCTTGAAGGGAGGGCCCTCGCCTGTAACAATGTGGCGGTTCACCGACATCGATTCAAGCGAGCCTGACTCTGCCAATGAGACACTGTGTGTCAAAACCGGTCCCGAGATTTGCTTTGCATTGAATCTATTGTAACGAAATGACGCGCTCCCAAACGACTGCGTGGCCAATGGTTTATGACTCAACGTTCCCGTGCCCTGGGCTCCCCAGCAAGTGGACTAAACTCGTCATCTGTTACGGGGATAGAGCGTTGCTCCCTCGCGTGCGTGAGTTTTCTCTGGGCGCTCCAATTTCCTCCACGTTTTGCATGAATACTGAAGCATTCGTGTGGCTCTCCTGGAAAATACGATTTAGTATTTACATTTTTTTTGTTGCTGCATCATTTTTATAATGATCTCGCCCAAAAGAAACGATTTGTCAATTACGAAATACATGAGGACCACAATGCACGTGTGCAGGAAGTGCCTGTGGCTTTCCGCATCATTCACAAAAAAGGCTGTGCGACGTGTATTGACGTGTTTGTTTTTTTTAAACAAACTTATTTGCGCACTTCTCAGCTCTCATTCTATCCTCGTTATCAATGCCCTTGCCTCTTCTGACCCGCGCGTCGATTGCGGGCGATGCACACTGAACAAAGGCGCGTTCTAAAATCCCATATCGTGTTCGTCGCGTTCTTTGAGTGGAGTGGGTGTTCTTTCTTTGTTGATGAACGGCGGTCGCCGATCGCGTCCTCCGTTGTGTGCGCCTGAAACTGGCGCCTAGCAGATGTGTTTATGTGTGTGCGTGTGTTGAACTTCTTTCGCGCCGTACGTGGCCAACCGCGCTAATCGGAGGTGATGCCATAGCCGTACATTGCACGTGGACTACAAGTAACCATTCAAAGTCAAAGTGAACTCCTCCTCGGATGAGCGTTCAAGCTCTGCTCTCACCTTCCCCCCTTTTTACAGCCTTGAGAACGGCGGTGGAAATTCCATATTCCTCTGGCAGGGGCGAGTTTATCCCATAGGACAACCGCCGATGACTTCCCCACAGAGTGCTTAACTATGTTTATCGTCCCCCTCCACCCCCCACCCCCCGGAGAGATTGTGGATCGAGTCAACCCCCCAACCAGGATTTGAACTCGCATGCCTTCTTTGCATTGCGAGTCGCCTTGCTCTATACCATTGCAACAGCTGGCCAGATAGTCAATGTTAGCTACCTCGGGGCGCCGCGGTGGCGAGACGTGAATGACCTCGCTTGCTATACAGGAGGTCTTGGGTTCGATCCCGATCCCGACCCTGACGCCTGCTGTATATTTGGAGTTTTGCATGTCTCTCTCTCCGTGGTCGTGTGGATTTTTCTCCGGGCCCTCCGGTTTCCCCCTCCACATTTAGAATCAACGTCACGCGTTTAGAGTATTTTGCTACTGCTATACATTTCCACGTGATGACAAGTCACTTCGTTGAGCCATCATCTGTGGCCAGGTCGCTTCTGATAAAGAGCTCAATGAGCCTTCCCTGGTCAAACATCTTTTTGTTACGTTTCGTTTTTTTGTTTTATCGTCGAGTTTTTGCAGTGCCACCTTTGCAGGGCTATGGTTGTGTATTGTAATAGCGCCGCCTGGTGGCCAGCAGCGGCAACTGTAGTGGACACGCGGGTGACCATATACGCGGGTGTGTCGGCAGGGCGGAAGAACTGGGGCAAGGGTCATGGAGGACCCCATCTGGAAGCCCCTGGAACCCGCTAGCGGAGAGCGGGAGCTCATGGATGCCGGTTCTGGGAAGTGGACTCGTCTCCTTGACGCTGTCGTCTTCGCAGCCTTCGTCGCTGCCGTCTTCACTAGATATTGCGCGGCCGGAGAGTTATGTTCTTTGGGTCTTTCGGTAAAGTCACTTAGATCGGTTCAAAGAAAATAGCAAAAAACTACAACGTTTCGATCGCAACACAAGCGGTCGTCATCAAAACGTTTTTCCTGATGACGACCGCTTGTGATGCGATCGAAAAGTCGTAGTTTTTTGTTATTTTCTTTGAATCTATCTACGCGACTTTACCGAAAGACCCAAAGAATATGAATTCCTGCAGTCACGAAAGCTTGAAGTCAAGGCCGGATAGTTGTTGGCTGTCTCGGCTGGCGCCGTCGGTGCTACACGGTCAGGGTTGAGTTCAGGGCTAGGCTAGACGACTAAGGAGATCGACAGGACGGACTTGTGAACCTGAAGGTGTTAATAAAGAAGGTGCTCCTGAAAAACCTTGTTTCCCGCTCCTCTGACACTACAGTTGTAAATCAACATCCACGCGCCAACATCATTGTCACTGATTTTGTTGTCGTTGTTGCCTGATTTGTCATTCGCCGCTTCTGGTCTCTCAGTTTTGCGAGAGAGGGGTGGTGGTGGGAGAGAGGGGGGAGAGAGAGGGAGGCCGATTGAAGCGACTTCCAGAAGTCACTCTGTGAACGTCATCGTCGTCTCGCGAGGGGTCGTTTCCTGGCACGCGACGATCGAGCCCCCCCCCCTGCCACCCCTAACCAGGCCGAAGGGAGCTTGAGGAGGAAGCGAGGTTTTTCTCATCTTGAGAGAGGACGTCAATAGCAGCGGCAATCGGAGACTAATTGGTGATAAAATCCACAATTATTTTTTTTCTTTTTTAAGATGATGACGCTGCGACAGCACAACACCTAAAAATAGGAGGCCGTTTCCTCGGCTTCGTGGGGCCCAAAAGTGGAAATCTTAAAATATCCACGGTTTAATTGTAACCAGCAAGCAAAAGAAAGAGAAGACATTTAAAAAAAAAATCTTCCCCCTAAAAATAATAAAGATCCATTTACTAATTATGGGTACCCACACATGTCTGCGTTGCAAACAGCCTAACGAATCTCAGTGGGCTGTTGTCACCCGCTTTAAATAAATGTAATTACTTTATTTACCTTACCCTCTTGAGACATTTGAAAGATCACCAGACAATGATTTATAATTATTATGGTTGTGAGATCCGTTCTATTCACAGCCCATTCGTTTCATCCACTGCTGTACGATGGCTTTCCCTACGGCCACGCCAGTTGTTTGAACATACTTCACCATGCTGGGCAGTGTACATTGATTGAAGAGGTGGTGGGGGGGGAGATACCCAGGACCCAGGGTGGGATGGAACTCAGGGAAACAAACTCGGGTCACTGACTCGATTTCATCTCTCATTGAGTGTTGAGTTTATTTATTTCTTAACTCGGGAACTCCGTGGTTTCGTGAGCACAGCAGCAAGAACGAAGCAAAAAAACCATCGACATTGCCAAGAACGACAACAGCAGGGTCCTTAAGAACTATTTGCACAACTAACAAACCGGGCATTTACCGGTCGTAAACAAAACAAAAACGCACGCGAATAAAACAACTTAAAAACTGCGCAAACGTAACGCGACATCTGTGAAAACTCCTGGACATCTGTGAAACAGAGCTTCATAGCTCATGGGCTTCCTCCGTTATAAATAGAGATTCTGATTCTGACGTTACGATTAGCCCGCAAAAAAGTGGGCCTACACAATTGGACGCGATCACAAACGTATTGATGCCCACTGTTTGCAGGAGACGGGCCAGGAATCGAACTCAGGTGTACCAGGGTCATGACGCAGCGCACGAAACCACCGAGCCAATTACTTAACCCCTATCTCACGAGGCAGCTTTATATAATGTCAGTGCAAAATGAGATTCTAACTCTTTGTACGGTTTTGACTCTCTTTTCTCTCTCTCTCTCCGTCAATGGCCAATGATATCGCAGACGTAGTGCCAAAAGATCGGTGGTTGAGCCCCAAGTTAAATTGGAGTTGTAATATGCGTAGAATTGTATTCCACTTCCTCATTTTTCACGCGAAAAAACTTTAAATTGAAGTTTTTACCCAGCGCTGGGTGCCCTATGTCACCGAATGATAAATCCCGTGTCTACCGCAATGCAGCGTAGGAAAGGTTATTTTAGCGTTTTAGACATGACAACGTGGGTGGGTGATTTATGGCCACATGGGTTCAATTCCTGCCAGTGATGAAGAATATCACTTTTTTTCTTGGGGGGGACGGTGGGGGGAAGAAGATGCATTGATTAATCAACCGGAGGAAGAAAGGGGAGATGGTATTGGTTCGCGAAACTGGACGGTCCAAAGGTGGTCCGC
Organism: Lampetra fluviatilis; assembly: GCF_964198595.1. Classification (NCBI taxonomy): domain Eukaryota; kingdom Metazoa; phylum Chordata; class Hyperoartia; order Petromyzontiformes; family Petromyzontidae; genus Lampetra; species Lampetra fluviatilis. Next base: position 7,687,899 of record NC_136310.1, read on the forward strand.
GATTCGATGCGAAACAATGGGGCAAGTTGATTGTTATGAATAATAAACATCTCCCACCGCCTCTGTGTACCCAGCAGCAGTGTGAATGAGATCACCACGGTTAGTTGATCAGCAGGTTTTTGTGTGCTGGTGGTGGTGGTGGGTTAAAGCGTGGGTACTCCCATCTCTTCAAAGACGTTTGTTTGGCCAGAGTGGAAGAGTAGGCCAAATACCCTCGAAAGTGTCTCTCTCTCTAGAGGAGTTCTTTCTGCCAGCAGTGGTGGCGAGCAAGACATTTCACGGCTGCACCTTTATCGCCGTCTCGCAGAGAGTACGCGTGGGTGATGTAGTATGGGTATTGAGTGCGCTGCGATCTAGGTCACATGGGTTCAAGTCCTGGCAACGATGAAGGACAAAGCCCTGGTAATAAATGAAGGGCATTTATTTTTTCGTAAAACTGTTCATATGTTTATGTGCTGCCCTGCACCAATGCTACACTCCTTATTGATGTTATAGATAAAGGCACAGCCGTGCCCATCATTATTTGCTCGTGCAACTGCTGACAGAAGGGAGCACCTGGAGGGCACTTGGCCTACTCATCCACGCCGGTCATACACGCGTTGGAAGAAGGTGGGAGTAGCCCAGACTTTACCCCACCCCACACGCGACCTGCCGATCACAGACGAACCGTGGTGCAACCCACGCACACGGCTGGGTGGACAGGAGGGGGGTGGGGTCGTGCCGGGAGGTTGAACCGGTGACCTTTGGATAGCAAGTCCAGAGTACTACCCGCGATACAATGGCAGCAGTATGCAAGCACAAATGAGCATCAATATGAAACTATTTGAAACTATATTTTTTTAATTTCCATTCTACGTGACTCTACCGAAAGAACCAAGAAGATGAATCCCTGCAGTCACGAAGGCTTTACATCGAAATTGAATATATCCTGCTGTGTTTCGGTCTTAAATAGAGGGATCCATGTGATATAGTCACTTGTGAGCCAATCAGGGGCGACGACCAGAGGGGCATGGTTAATGTATTATTGGTTGGGTTATTCACAGTTAATCGACATACATAATGTATGCGCATCACGCGTGCATATTATACATACGCATTATGCACGCGCCCTATGCATGCGTATTCTTAGGGGTATTTTTGGGGTGCATAAATGTTGAACTTCCTTCGCTCCGTGGATGCCTGCGCTGCACGTGACTGCCTGCGATGCAAGGCTGTCGAGGCAGCAGCAGCAGCGCGGGTTGGTGGACTAATCTCCATCTGTTCCGTCTCCATTCCTGTGGCTGTCGAGAAAGTAATATACTCTGGAGCTTGCCTGGAGAAGGCGGTACAGCAAAGTGTGTGGACTAATCTCCATCTGTTCCGTCTCCATTCCTGTGGCTGTCGAGAAAGTAATTTACTCTGGAGCTTATTCATATTCTTAGGTTTTTTTCGGTAAAGTCACGTAGGTAAAACATAAAAATTAATAAAAGTAAAATAAAATAAAAAATAAAAATCACGACGTTTCGGAGGCAACACAAGCTTCCGTCTTCAGGTGGAACCGTCACAGCCACGACAGCTGTATCAAGTAAATGAGAGATTACAAGAGCTACCACTCCGTATATATAATGGTTGGAGAGGGGAAGGCCCAAGTACGGCACACTATTTATTAATATGGTAAGGTGAGGCTTAAGACTAAGAATAGACTGCATAACAAAAGGCTGAGCCTTTGTTATGGAGAGATACGGTTTGTGACTAAGCCTGGCCTACATAAGCTTGCCTGGAGAAGGCGGTACAGCAAAGTGTGGACTCATCTCCATCTGTTCCGTCTCACATCTTGTGGGTGTCGAGAAGGTGCCATACCAGGGCTCTGCCTGAAGAAGGCGGTACAGCAAAGTGCGTGGACTAATCTCCATCTGTTCCGTTTCCATTCCTGTTGGTGTGACATGGACAGACCTTCATCCAGCAGTGGATTGACAATAGGTTGAAAATGTGCATTCAAATTTAGTTTTTTTTCATATTTTATTCAAATCGCAAAGTCTTACACCGAAATCATCATGTCAAACATTTGGTGTGTTGCCATACAATGGGGGGGCAGAGGGTGGGCGTGACGCTGCACAGACACACAGCGGCGAGTGTGTCATTCTCTCGCTGCTAATTCCACTTGTTTATCGCTCTGGAACGCGACGCTACAACAACAACAAAGTAAATTTGCTTTCCTTAACACGAGACGACAATCTGCAGCCGCTCATTTGAATGGTTCTGTTTTTTTTTCTTATTTTAAACGCGAGGTCTGTCTGCTTTTTTGGAAGCGGTGAGCGGTGCGATCCATAATAATTACGGCTGTGAGCTTCCCGGCACGGACATCAACGACTCCTCTTCATTCGCAAATCAGCCACTTGGCAGCAGAGACGCTGTCACAGCTGGAGCCTTCACGTGGGGCACGGAGGTGCGGGGGGCCACGGCGCCTCGCGTGGAATAACACAGCCGCTGAACAACAACAACAACAACAAGAGGTATTAAAGGAATTTAAGGAAAATCTATAAAAGCGCGGAACGACAAATGGAAACTGATAACGGATATTTAAAAACAATTACTTTATTTAAAGCCGTAACAAATAAAAACCCTGAACAAAAAAATTTGATTAAAACCCTTGACAAATTAAACGCCTGACAAAAACAACAAGAACAACAACACTCCGAATACAACAGTGGTGGCCGGGTTCGATCTCCTGGCGTGGCAGCTTAAATAACGGGTGCAAGTTTATTACATTACCCCCCCCACCCCTCCACATCCCACATTATGAATGGGTTTACAGGTCGCGTGTTGGTGGGTGGGGTGAAGTGTGGGTAACTCCAACCCCTGCCGAGGCGTCTGACCTGCGTAGACGAACAGGCCAAAAAATTTGGCGTCGCGGTGGCTAGGAGATGTTAACTCCCTCGCCTGGTATGCAGGAGGTCGTGGGTTCGATCCCGACCCTGACGCCTGCTGCTGTATATTTGGAGTTTGCGGTGTCTCTCTCCCCGTGGTCGCGTGGATTTTTCTCTGGTTCCTCCGGTCTTTCCGTCCAGATGTAAAATCAACATCACGTGTTTAGAGTCTTTGGCTGCCATACATGTCCACGTGACGATGAGCCACTTCGTTGAGCTATCATTTGTGGCCGGGTCGCTTCTGAAAAAGAGCTACGGAGTAGCTCAGATGAGCCTTACCTGGTGAGATAAAAAATAAAAACATTCTAGATTTGAAGCTTTCGTGACTGCAAGGATTCATATTCTTGGGTTTTTTCGGTAAAGTCACACGTAGGTAAAAAAATTCAATTCATAAAAGTTAAATAAAAATACATTATTATTCTTTTACTTTTAAATAAAAATAAATTCGTTTTATTTACTTTTATTAATTTTAATTTTTATTAATAATAGTTAAACAAAGATACATTATTTTCATTTTACTTTAAAATAAAAATTAATTATTTTTATTTTACTTTAATTAATTTAATTTTTTTACCTACGTGATTTTAACCGAAAAAACCCAAGAAAATAATAAGCATGTTTTAAAAATACCATCTCGAGCGAGTGCCTCTCTAAAAAGCCCCCGCACCTCTCTCTCGATGAGTTCCCCAGGCAGCAGGGACACGCGACAGAGCAATCGCGAAGTCGTGGCAACAAAAGTGTCCCCAAGGGGAGCCTCCTCCTCCTCCTCTTCCCCCCCGTGTAACATTCCGTACCCCGGCAGCGTAACGAGCCTGGGGGGGCAGGGGGTGCCTTGCCCCCCCCCCCTCCCTGGCCTCCACCCCTTCCCCCCTTGTGGTCGAAGCTACGAGTTGGGACCCCCATGACAGCCACCACGAGAGGCGTGTTTTGAACAACAGGTGTAAAAGAACAACAACACCATTGGAACCTCATTTGCCAGTAAAAAATATGATAATTGTTTTTTTTTTACCCTTCTATCTGGCAACAAAACTGACACCTTTTCTTTTACAAGGAGTCATGTTTGCATAGACCACAATACCTGCAGCCATAATGCAAACAAAAAACATCGCGCCTTTTGGCGTCATCTGGTCCAACCCATGTGAGACTAGGCTCTAAGGAAAGCTGTCTTGGGTGTGGACCAATCAACTTCAAGGACAGTGCATATATTATCAGAGTTATGTTTTTTTTTGCATTATGGCTGCAAGTATTGTGGTCTATGCAAACATGACTCCTTGTAAAAAAGGTGTCAGTTTTGTTGTTTTATTTTTTCGGAAACGTGTTCATTTACGTGCTACGTTTTTATTTCGATTTCATTAGAGCAGCAACGCGCTTGGCTTCCGCAAATTGGGCATCGCTTGTTTGTTTATGCGTCATCGTCGTTGTTGTCATCATCGTCATTGTTGTAGTCATCATCATCGTTGTTGTTGTTGTTGTCATCATCGTCGTCGTTATCGTCATCATCATCATCGTCGTTGTCGTCATTATCATCATCGTCGTCGTTGTCGTCATCATCATCGTCGTTGTTGTCGTCATCATCATCGTCGTCGTCGTTGTCGTCATCATCGTCGTTGTTGTCATCATCATCGTCGTTGTTGTCATCATCATCGTCGTTGTTATCATCATCGTCGTTGTCGTCATCATCGTCGTCGTTGTCATCATCATCGTCGTTGTCGTCATCATCGTCGTCGTCGCCATCATCATCATCGTCGTCGCCGCCATCATCATCATCATCGTCGCCGCAGAGTAACCAGGGTAGACAAAGCCGAGCGCTCCCCCTCCCCCGACAGCGTCAAATGCCCGAGACCGTGAGCGTCACGACGCCGCGACCAGGGCCAAGCGGAGGCCGCGATGGATTCTGTCTCCCCTCTGGGTGGCACCGTGCCAAGACAAATCAAATATTGGGGAGGGGGGCCGGCGCGGGCCCCCCACCTGACTGATTGCCACACCGCGACTGAGCTGATCGTGGAGTTACTACGCCACTCCTGGAGCCAGACGGCCCAACAACAACAAAACAAACCAAATCACCTAAAATGTCTCTATATTCCTCACGTTCATACATCCGTGGCTCTCTTCTGCTCGCTGCCAAAGGCGTTTGAGTCGGAACCGCGTCGAGGGACGCGGTTTTTTCTCCTTGGCTGTCAAGGGGGGGAGGGAGGGGTGGTGGTGGTTGGGGTGGGGGGGTGGTGGTTGGGGTAGGGGGTGTTAGGGTGGTGGTTGGGGTGGGGGGGTGGTGGTTGGGGTAGGGGTGTTGGGGTGGTGGTGGTTGGGGGTGGTGGTGGTGGGTGTTAGGGTGGTGGTTGGGGTGGGGGGGTGGTGGTTGGGGTAGGGGTGTTGGTGGTTGGGGTGGGGGGGGTGGTTGGGGTAGGGGGTGTTAGGGTGGTGGTTGGGGTGGGGGGGTAGTGGTTGCGGTGGGGTTGGGGTGGTGGTGGTCTAACTCGTTGGTGGTCCAGGCCGAGTGGCTCACCAAAGGGGCGGCCCGAGACATCGTTCGTTGAACTCGCTCCCGAACAAAGACAAAGGTCCCCTCCCCGTGTAGCCTCAACAGACTGTTTGGGACAAGTGCTGTTAGCGAGCACCTATGAAGGCCGCAACGGTACACGAGGGGGTGGGTGGCCAGCACCACGCCCGACCGCCTTTGTCTCCCTAGTGGCGATGTTTACACACCGCACCAGGTACTCATTTGAGGCTGAGTCGACCTAGGGGAGGCCCAGGACCGGTTCAAATAATCGTCACTGGTGTTGGTCGTGAGCGGGAATCGAACCCGGGTCGCCAGGTTCATAGCGCAGCGCGCTAACTGCTACACTACCACTCCCCACGCCCGAACACACGCACACAGACACTCACACGCGCGCTCGCTCATGCGTTGAGATTGCAGGTGGTGGGAGCGGGGGGGGCTGCGCTCCTTGATGTGGGCAAAGCTGCGGGGGGGGGGGGTCGTGGAAGTGTAAAACGAAAGCTCGCTCGAGATGGTATAATACTCTAAACGTGCGTTGATGCCGCATTACACTTACACGCAACATCGCCAAGCAAAATCCACGAGTATTAAAAACGGCGGCAGTAATGCCACTTCAAAAGGGGTGAATTATATTTATATATGATTTTCCCAGGTAAGGCCCACTGAGCTCTTAAGCTCTTTTTCAGGAGCTGCTTGGCTGTCACGAATGTCAAAAAAAATAAGTCCAACGTCTCGCTTCCACCTGCTGGGAGATTGTCCTGCTTCTTCATGAACTGATCTGGGAAGGGCACTTTTCCACCATTTGAAGCTTTCGTGACTGAAAGTATTCATATTCTTAGGTTTTTTCGTTAAAGTCACGTAGGTAAAAAAATTAAATTAATAAAAGTAAAATTTAAAAAAATCACGACGTTTCGGAGGCAACACAAGCTTCCGTCTTCAGGTGGAACCGTCACAGCACGCTTGCTGTATCAAGTAATTTACATTTTTTACCTACGTGACTTTGCCGAAAAAAAACCTAAGAATATGAGCACTTGTTCACCGACTGACTTTCTTGGGGTCAGATCTCGTGAGTGAAATGCGTGTCGTCCACCCTCCTCCACCCGACACAACCAATGAGCGGCCGCTTGTCAACGCTGTGTGATGATGGCAATGAACGGTAGTTACTGGTGAGAATTGTTAGTGTGGTTAAATGTGATGATGATGATGTTGGTTATAAAGGCGATGATGAGGAAATGATGTTAGTGGATGATAATGGTACAAAAAATCGATTATTGCGTTTAGTTTGTTGTCTTTCCTCGCACCTCCGATGAGTACGGTTGGCTATGCAAAGTGCGAAAGAAGTTCAACGTACATACATACGTAATGATGATTAATTGATGATTCAGGTAATGATGATGATGATGGCAGTTCCTTCATGAGCATCTTTTTCCTGAAACGTCGGACGTCGTGTGAATTCCGTTCCAGAAGAAGCTCCCAGCACGTGGAACGGAACGTCGAACATCGTGCCGAACGTCCCACGGGGACACATCGGAGAGCCGTGCGGCACGGCCACAAACTCCTCGCAGCCGGCATTTTTATTTATTTAGAGTCGCAATTACCGCAATGGATATCACGTTCAATTTGTTTTCATTTTACTCCGATAAATGACGTTTATTTAAACACCAGTTGTCTTGAATGTGTATAGTAGGATGGATAAAACATAACGAATGTACCACGTGCATTCCAATAACAATCTTAGCCCGCTCGCTAACAGGATGAAAATGTTCCTTTTATATATATGGGTTTTTTTGGTTCGTCCAATAATGTTTCTTGACATTTACATTCTTCACCGGGCGGATATCCCTCGCTCTGCTCCGGGCTTTGCGCGCGGAACGTCAGGCAACGACTTGCGACGAGGAAAACAAAAAACCACCAAAAAAGAGCTTCTGACCGGGGCGCAGAGAAAACGTGGCAGGAGATGGCACGCGGCCCGGCATTGCGCCCGAATAGAGACGGACACAAAAAAAAGATTAAACCCCCCGTGGATCGGGCATTGCAAAGCTCCGTCCGACTGTCTGCGAGTGCGTACGTCTGTATTTATACTGGGAGGAATCCGATGAGCGACAAAGCTCTTTTACACAGATGTCCAGAGAGTGGGGAGGGTGGTGGGGGGCGGGGCTACGGGCTAAGAACGTCACAACAGTCAATACTAAAACACGATAGTAGTGCAAAATAGTCACGTCGTAAGAAATGAAATAAAGCAACTACGTGACTTTACCGAAAGAACCAAAGAGTATGGATTCCTGCAGTCACGAAAGCTTCAAATCAAGATACAAAGGAGGGAAACAAATCGCCCGGACAGATAAAAAATAAAACTAAACCATCTCTAGATCCCACGAGGCAAAGGCCACTGAGACATCAACTTGCCGTCTCAGAAGCGACCTGGCCGCAAACGATGGCTCAGCAAAATGGCTTCCTGTCACGTGCAAATGTGTGGGATTCGTTCACGCATGCCGCCAACGAATGTGAACGACGACGCTTCCAGGCTTCGCTGAGTCTATAGCTATCACAGCGGTTTAAATTATTTGAATTCTTCTCAAGAAGATGCTGGATGTAATTTCCAGCGAAACGTCGTAACTCAAATTGTAAATGTTGTGGATTCACTCTTCGACACAACGGTGGGCTAAAGTAGTGAACTATTTGTCCTTTGTCAACGTGACACATTTTTTACTGATTGGCCGTGTCGGGTGGTGGAGGGTTGCGACACATTTATAAATAACGCGCTCTAACCCAAAAACCTGTATTATGAATAATACTGGTCGCGAAAGCCGACGTGTTAAACTGTTTCGTTTGTTGTTGTTTTAACGAAAATAATTGCATATTTCAGGATTGATATATATATTTTTTTAAGTTAAAGTATAAAAATAATTCAATTGCGTCGAATTTCGTCGGTCTGCAGAGAGGAGAGAAAATTAGATTTCCTTGTGTTTGCTTTTTGTTTATCTTCAGACAAAAAAAAGTAGTTACATTAATTGTTTTTATTTACACTTGACAGATGGTGCCTCTTGAGATTCTCCGCATTGCGTTCCGGGACATGGAAACCTGAGCATCCAAAACGTGTTCTTATTTAGTCAACAAAACTTAGTTAACACGTGAAACTGTCACCGTTAACATTCGCAGCTGTTTGTTGATTTGTCATTTAAAAGCTCGACGCAGTTTACAGCCCCTTGATTAAGCTGCTTCTGCGTGGGTAGTGGTCTGTCACCGTGCTGTGTGGAGCGTGGCTGTTGTTTGACCATACTTCACCACTCTGGTCAGTGCGGGCTGGATCAGGTATCACTGATGTTAGCCGTGGTGGAATGCCATGAAACTCAGGTCGCTGGAAAATATGACCTTTTGCCAGTATCAAAGTATGGGAAAATGAGAATAGGGTTCACCCTTTTTCGATTTAAAGCTTTCGTGACTGCAGGGATTCATCTTCTTGGTTCTTTCGGTAAAGTCACGTAGAAGGGAAGTAATAAAAAAATAAAAATAAAACATAATAAAATATTTCTCACGACGTTTCGGCCACAACGCAAGCAGCCGTCCTCAGGCGAAGAACAGGTCTGTCGGAAAGACAGCGTCTGAATGGCGTGATAATTATTTTATTATGTTTTATTTTTATTACTTTATTACTTCCCTTCTACGTGACTTTACCGAAAGAACCAAGAAGTTGAAAAGGGTTCACCCTTTATGGCAATACAACATTTGTGTTAAGATGTGTTTGTAAGGAATCAAGTCTCCATGAACGACACACGGTACTTGCGGTGAATATGCAAACAAACATCCTCTGACAATAAATGGGCATTGTCTTTGAAATTGATTGGCCTACACCAGAGACAGCAGCCTTCTTTAGGGCCCAGCCTCGCCACCAGTGTCAGACCAGAGAACGCCAAAAGGCGAAAAGCACAAAGACAATGCACCATAAGAGCATTTTTAGCTCGGGGAAAGCAGCTACAGCTCAGGTCAATGGGTTTGAACAATGTCGCTACGATCTCACCCCCCCCCCCCCCTATTTCTACGCGGTAGTGGGGCCTTGCCTGGTAAAATAAAAATACATATTTTGTTTCCTGACACGTAAAAAAAAGTGGTAGCAGTAGATTCTTGACATACAGAGAGAATCTTCTTGGTTCTTTCGGTAAAGTCACGTAGAATGGAAATAATAAAATAATAAAAATAAAACATAATAAAATAACTTTATTATATTAATAAAAATAAAACATAATAAAATAATTGTATTAAGTTTTATTTTTATTCTTTTTTTATTTCCATTCTACGTGACTTTACCGAAAGAACCAAGAAGATGAATCCCTGCAGTCACGAAAGCTTTAAATCGAAAAATACAGAGAGAACTTGGGAAGCCATGTGCCTTCTGGGAGAAGTCAGCCCTCGCGAAATAAACTTGACTTGTCCTCTCCCTCCCTACCTCTCTCTCTCGCTCGCTCTGATCTCCCTCGCTGTCTGATCTCCCTCTCTCTCTGATGTGCCTCCCCGGCTCCGGTCGCGACGAAATTAATGAAAGAAGGGGCCGTGAACCCGCCGTTGCTACGCGCGGGGTTGTAAAGAGGAGTACATTTCTTTCTTTTTTTTGACGATTGACCAGATTTTTCGTTCAACAGCCAAGTTAAATATTATCACGTGGGGTTTCATACAACCCCCTCAGGGTGGAATTGGCATCACCAAATTAGATTCTGTTTTTTTTTTCCTTCTTCTGGCCATCATCCTTCCCTGCTCCTGCTACGACTCCGCTGTGAGATCCATCAGGGCGGGCTGCGTTCTGTTGTCAGAGTCGTGGGCAAAAAAAAAACAATCAGCGGTAATGTTCATTGCGGTTAGATATTGATTTGTGAGTGCGCGATTTTATTTTGTTTATTTAGGTTTGGATTTTTGTTGATACATTTTTTTTGTAAATAATGTGCGGCGTTTTCAAGTACATCCCCCTCCCCCAAATCTAATTCGGTATTATTGGAGTTTTAAAAAAATATATGTGTATGTAATTTAACCCTTTTGAGGTTAAATTACTGTCGCCGTGTTAATATTGATGGATTTTGTTGATGATGTTGCGTGCAAGTGTAATGCAGCATCAACGTGCATTTGGAGTATTTGGCTTCTATACATTTTCACAGGATGACGATAAGCCACTTCATTGAGCTATCATTTGTGATTGACAGGTCACTTCTGAAATAGAGCTACGTAGCAGCTCAGGGGGGCCTTGCCTGGTAAATCTGGCCCTACACCAATGGGGACTAGGCTCTAAAGAAAGCCGTCTCGGGTGTGGGCCAATCAACTTCAAGGACAGTGCATATTATTATCCTTATCAGAGTTGCTTCTTTTTGTTTGCTTTATTGACTACTTGTGTTGTGGTCATTGCAAACATGATGCCTTGAATAAAGGTGTCAGTTTTGTACCAGTTAAAAGGGTAAAAACCTACCATTAGATTTTGCCACTGGTAAAATAGATCTCATAGTGTGTAATTACTTTTAAACCCGACGCGCCAAGAATCGATTCTCTGAATCGCGCAAAGGAATCGAAGGTTGTAGATTCCTTTAGATTCCGACGATTCCCGTTTACTATAAGTTGCTTAAAGTCGATATAAACTGCTACGAACGGGAAATATCCGGCGTTGACCGGGGCAAAAATGTAATTAAAAACTCCAGAAAAAATAAAAAAATAAAATAACAATGAAAATGAAACTCTATCATTCAAAATGTAAACCCCCAACATGCCAGGAATCGATTCTTTGAATCGCACAAAGGACTAATCGAAGGTTGTAAATTACTTTACGATCGCGCTTCCTGTTTAATATAAGTTGCTTATAGAGTTGATATAAACTGCTACGAATGGGAAATATCCGGCGTTGACTGGGGCAAAAATATAATGGTGAGGGCGGTTGTGAGTGGCGATTGTGAGTGGTGATTAGTGAGTGGTGAGGGGAGGTTGAGTGGTGAGGGTGACTGGTGAGGGTGAGTGGTGAGAGTGAGTGTTGAGGGTGAGTGGTGAGTGGTGATTGGTGAGGGTGTGATTGGTGAGGATGAGTGCTGAGGGAGAGTGGTGAGGGAGAGTGGTGAGGGTGAATGGTGAGGGTGAGGGTTGAGGGTGAGTGGTGAGTGGTGATTGGTGAGGGTGTGATTGGTGAGGATGAGTGGTGAGGGAGAGTGGTGAGGGAGAGTGGTGAGGGTGAATGGTGAGGGTGAGTGGTGAGTGGTGAGGGTGAGTGTTGAGGGTGAGTGGTGAGTTGTGATTGGTGAGCGTGTCATTGGTGAGGATGAGTGCTGAGGGAGAGTGGTGAGGGAGAGTGGTGAGGGTGAATGGTGAGGGTGAGTGGTGAGGGTGAGTGTTGAGGGTGAGTGGTGATTGATGAGCGTGTCATTGGTGAGGATGAGTGTTGAGGGTGAGTGGTGAGTGGTGAGGGTGAATGGTGAGGGTGAGTGGTGAGTGGTGAGGGTGAGTGTTGAGGGTGAGTGGTGAGTGGTGATTGGTGAGGGTGTGATTGGTGAGGGAGAGTGGTGAGTGGTGAGGGTGAGTGTTGAGGGTGAGTGGTGAGTGGTGATTGGTGAGGGTCAATGGTGAGGGTGAGTGGTGAGTGGTGAGGGTGTGTATATATGTAAGGTTATTAAGAAATATATTTTTCACCCGGGCAACACCGATTACTTAAGCGAGTCTATATATATAAAATCGCAAATCTGTCTGTGTGTGTGTCTGTGTGTCGCCGGACCATACGCAGTTTCATTGGACGAAATGTGAGGGATTTGCGAGACACGATTGGTCCGTTTGGTTTTCCTAGCGCTGCGATTGGCCCGTTCATCGAGGCCGTGGCGGAGTAGCGCAGTTGGTAGCGCCCTCGCTTCCCATGCCAAAGGTCGCGGGATCGATCCCCGCGTCCTTCACAGGCGAATATATTTTTAAATCCTTTATATTAAGTTCGCTGCCACGCATATAAAGAATTTATAGTGAAAAACTTTGTTTTTACGAACGCGTCCACATGCAAACCACAAAATACAAAGCCTCCAACTCAGACAACACGTGAAGACCCGTGCAACGCCGGGTTTTACTGCTATTTATATATATAAAAAAGGGAAATATGTCAATGTGTGTCTGTTGAAAATGTTTAGCGTACTTCCCGACATGCAAAAAACGTTAAATTTGCCATGTGGGTACTTTCCAGAATGTACACCATGCAAAACTTATAAAAACATTACTTTTGTATAACTAGACATCCTCGGAGACCGCCAGAAAATGGAATCGAACCCAGTAACTTTCTAGATTGCAAGTAAAGTCTGCTATGTTATCCGACTCTCTGTTGTATTACATTACATTTCTAAGTATGCTAGATTTGTGTTTCTATTTAATTTATACCTGATGATGATTGCTTGTGTTGCAATCGAAACGTCGTATGCTAGTATTTAATTTATTATTTTATCTTTATGCGTGACTTTACCGAAAGAACCAAAGAATAAGTCTGCTAAGCATTAAAACACAGCTAGAAAACAACACCAACAACAACAGCAATAGAATGTACATCATTTACTGTTTTGGCCATTCCAACGTGGTAGTCAACCCAGAGTTCAGAATCAGAATATTTTCGATTTAAAGCTTTCGTGACTGCAGGGATTCATCTTCTTGGTTCTTTCGGTAAAGTCATGTAGAAAGAAATTAATAAAATAATAAAAATAAAACATAATAAATTACAATTCTCACGCGGTTTCGGCTGCTTGCGTTGTGGCCGAAACGTCGTGAGAATTATTTTATTATGTTTTATTTTTATTATTTTATTAATTTCTTTCTACGTGACTTTACCGAAAGATACATAATAAAATACAATTCTCACGACGTTTCGGCTGCTTGCGTTGTGGCCGAAACGTCGTGAGAATTATTTTATTATGTTTTATTTTTATTATTTCATTAATTTCTTTCTACGTGACTTTACCGAAAGAACCCAGAGTTCAGAATCAGAATCTTGTTTTAGAGAAGAGGAATCCGACGAGCTGCGGATCACCAGTCAAGCCTCAGTGTTTCTCCGTTTTTGGAGGAGGAATCGAACCTTGGCCTCTCGTGCAGGGTTGGCTGGGCCAGATGTTCTCAGTGGCTACTCCCACGTCCACAGACATCTCCACGGCCAGACGAGGCGAGATCAACAAAAGAGTGAAATTGCAACGGACGTTAAATTTATGTGGCTCCCATTTGTAATATATATGTATATTTTTTACAGCACTCTTATTAACAATATCGTGCACGTGTGCAATGCGAAACAGCCTCGCAGATGGCCAGGGCGTGGCAATAAAAGAGCCGCAGATAATTTGAATCCTGGCCAGGGGTATGATTTAATCATCATCATCGTCGTTATCGCCACCATCATCATGAACACCACCATAACACGACGACAAAACCCTGCTGCAATGTTGACATCATCCGCATCTCAAGATGCTAGAACACAGTGTGGAACACGGGCATCCTGGGCGGAAGGTGGCACGCTTATGTTTAATCTATATAAAGAGAAGTGAGTGATAGGCAAAGGGTTAAAAAAAGGTCTCGAGGCTGGACTTGTACAGACGCAGGGTGTCGACAGCATGGATGGCTGGGGCAAGGGAGTTCCAGACCCTGGGGGCAATAGACGAGAATGAGTGACCACCTCCTGAGCAAACGTTGACAGGGGACTTCAAGATAAATCCTTGGCTGTTGTAGTGGAGAGAGTCAGGTGAGTGGGGAAGAGTAGGAATTTGCGTGGAGTGAGGTGAGATGAAAGGGGAGAAGGAGGAGATTGCGTGGATGGGAGTGGAGTGAGATGAGAGGGAAGAGGTAGCAGAGTATGTGGGGGGGAGGTGGAGTGAGATGAGAGGGGAGACGTAGGAGAGTGCGTGGGGGAGAGTGACATGATGATAGGTGAGAGGAAGGCAGGAGGATTTTGAAGGTGACGAAGTCACGCGATCTTGAAATCGATCCGAGATTGGGTTGGAAGCCGCGGTGTTGGCGCGATCCATGTGGCCTCACTTACAGGTGCGGGTGGCGGGGAGTCTTGGCAGCGGCATCGTGGGTAGTGTGAAGTCGCAGGATGGGGGATCAGGGTGGAGGGGGGGGGCTGTCAAGGAGAGTGTTGCACGAAGAGCCGCGTCGGGATGCCAGGGCCCAAGGGCTTCTGGGATTGACGGTGCAAGTTTTAAGAAACCCACCCACGCCTCCTATATCCACACGGCACAAGGCGTCGGCAAGTGGCGGCTCTGTAAGTGACCGCTTCGTGACCGTCATTTATTAAGGGACCCACAGTGCATTGCGCCGCCCTTGAAATTTTTATTGAGGGTTTTTATTTTTTTTCACCCAATTCGCAAAAAATGTCTCCTCTTGTTGTTTTGGTTGCCGACTACTGACCTGGCAGTACAGGCCACAGTTAGTCGATCGGCAGGCCGCGTGTCTGTCTGGTCAGAGTGGAAGAGCAGGCCAAATGCCCTCGAGAGGGTTTCGAGAGAGAGACAGAGGAGTTCCTGTAAGCAGTGGCGGCGAGCAAGACATTTAACGACTGCACCTTTACTGCCAGTGTGAGAGAGTACGCGTGCGTGATGGTGTATGGGTAGTGAGTGCGCTGTGCTGTGATCGAGGTCTCAAGTCAACGAATCTGACCAGAGTAGAAGAGTAGGCAAAAAACACACCAAGATTTTGGGCCTAAAAACGGCAGACTGTACACGCATTATGTGCATACATCATGTACATACATGATGTGCATTATGCAAGTCTCGCACCCCCAGAAAAGGCATCTTGTGCAACCCAGGCTAAGGACCACTGCTCGAGAGGTTGACGGTCTCTAGAACTCCACAAGACCCTTGACGGCGGTTGGAGGGCCTTCCGCCAGCAGCGGCGTGAGCAGGGAATTGCAGGGCTGCGCCTCTGCCTTCACCCGTTATAGAGACACGCACAGAGGCGGGGGAGTGCACAGAGGTTTGCCAACTGTCTAGCGCCCACCGAGCAGAGAGATAAGGGCCTCCTGAGAGACGCCTCGTATTGTAACTACCAGCGTTGGTCTCATAACAGCCAAGGGCTCCTGGCCCCCCACCCAACACAGAGCCCCCCCCTCCCCTAATGAAGTTATCCACGTGCCGATATTACAGCAGCAGCGGCAGTGATGGTGGTGGTGGCGGAAATGGTAAAAATCGGACACGGAGATTGGCAGAAAAACGACCCGTGCCAAAGAGTGATATCTGAACAGGTACCTGGGCCTCCCCTGGGTCGATTCGGCCTTAAATGAATACCTGGTGTCATTGTTTTAGCTCCAGCACTGTGGATACTTACTTAATAGGTGGCGTCATCGCCACCTTAACAGGTTCTCGCCAACAGCATTTGTTACAGCTGTCAGCAGGGTTATTCGGGGGATCATTGTCTGGAGCTAAATTTTGAACGTTCACTCACAGTCATACACACACACACGTGCAAGCAGTGCACGGACGTATTCAAGATGTAAAAATAAAATTAAGCAATAAACCAATTTGTCAAATTAGACAGGGTGCGACATTTTCTAATAATTTTTACTTAAGTTTGTGTGAACGAAAAAAATCGTAAATCATTATGACGCTTTTTATTCATTATATTTTTACCTTCTGGTGTCGGCTTGGACAGATGCCACAGATGAGAGTATTAGACTCCTGCGGCTACGCTTTTTTTTCAATTTAATCTCCAATTAATTCCACGCTTTTAATAAATTTCCACCGTCCCTGTCTCTTGCTTTCTACTCTTCACGACCTGAGGTCCAAAGCACCTCTACTGCCTCTCCTTCCAGAGTAGTTATCGCCCCCTGGACGGGTGAGTGTCTGGACAGGTGTGAGCCTGAACTAGGCGAGAACCTGAATAGGTGAGTGCCTGGAGAGGTGTGAGCCTGAACAGGTGTGAGCCTGAACGAGGTGAGAGCCTGAACAGGTGAGTGCCTAAACAGGTGTAAGCCTGAACCAGGCGATATCCTGAACCAGGTGAGTGCCTGAACAGGTGTGAGCCTGAACCAGGCGATAGCCTGAACAGGTGAGTGTCTGGAGAGGTGTGAGCCTGAACCAGGTGAGTGCCTGGAGAGGTGTGAGCCTGAACAGGTGTGAGCCTGAACGAGGTGAGTGCCTGAACAGGTGTGAGCCTGAACCAGGAGAAAACCTGAACAGGTGTGAGTCTGAACAGGTGTGAGCCTGAACAGGTGAGTGCCTGAACACGTATGAGCCTGAACCAGGAGAAAACCTGAATAGGTGTGAGCCTGAACAGGTGTGAGCCTGAACAGATGTGAGCCTGAACCAGGTGTGAGCTTTGAGCCTCTGCTTGAATGTGGATCGTGGTGCTTGAATGTGCAGTGGGAGAGAGAGAGACAGCTCCACACGGCTGGCCATAACAAATGATAGCTCAACCAAGCGGCTTATCATCGCGTGGAAATGCAAAGCAGCCAAATACTCCAAACGCACGTTGATTCTAAAATGTGGAGGGAAAAACCGGAGGACCTGGAGAAAAAATATGGACGGGCGGCCAATACAGTTTTCGGGCCCTAATGATAAGGAGTCTCCACCGGGCCCTTTCAAAATAACGTCCCAATTCGCTTATGCTGCACGGCTCATTATTGCGCAGACAATCCATGTTAATGGCAGTTTCATTATTAATACCGCCGAGAAAAAATTACTGCAGTCTGTGCGCCTTCAACAGAGGAGAAATAGCAAAAAATGATGTAAACTAAACTAATTTCACTATTTTTATTTTACCAGGTAAGGCCCACTGAGCTACGTAGCTCTTCTTTAGAAGTGACCTGGCTATCACAAATGACAGCTCAACGATGTGGCTTGTCATCATGTAGACATTTACAGCAACCAAATACTCAAAAAAATTAACCCGTAAAAACAAAGTTTTTCACTATTTTATTATTCATTTCTGTTTTTCTTGAGTAAAAGTTTCATTTTTATCACATTGGTATTTTAAATTAAATGTGAAAAAAAAATCCTAAAAAGTGGGAAATTTTTGAAAAAAAATTTCACGACAATAAATTGTCACGCACAACGAGTCTGTGTGCAAAATGTCAGCTCGATTGGATCACGGGAAGTGGGTTAAAAAACGACCGAAAGATTTGCACGGTCGAAAGCGCGCAAGCAAGCAAGCAAGCGAACTTAATATAAAGGATTTAAAAACATATTGATTCTAAACGTGGAGGGAAAAAACAGGAGACACAGAGAAAAATCCATGCGACCACGGGGAGAGACAGAAACACGACAACTCCAAATATGCAGCAGCAGGTGTTAGCGTCGGGATCGAACCCACGACCTCCTGTATACCAGGCGAGGTAGTTAACATCTCGCCACTGCGAAGCCCTCTCGTCGGATGGCCAACAACAGGCCTCTCTCTACATTGGCATTTAGCGGTAATTCGACGTATTGTCGCTGCCATAAAAAATAATCATCATTTTTTTGACGTTTTTTACTCGGTTTTTCTCAGGAAAGCTTCACGGAGTCTTAAGACATTTTGGAGGGGAGGGAGGGGGGGTTACAGGAGAGGTCCTGGCCACGTCGTTCGCAATTGGGGACGATGTTGCTTGCTGCTCGCCGCGTGGGTAATCTCAGTCGAGGTTTTACTTGCAGCATTGGGGGATGGTCGGGCCAAAAGCGGTTTTATACGGGAGGAAAGCCAGGCAGAAATAGGGGAGAACATACGAAACCCAATGCAGGAAGAGGGGCAGAAGATACGAAACCCAAGCAGGAAGAGGGGGAGAAGATACGAAACCCAATGCAGGAAGAGGGGCAGAAGATACGAAACCCAATGCAGGAAGAGGGGCAGAAGATACGAAACCCAAGCAGGAAGAGGGGGAGAAGATACGAAACCCAAGCAGGAAGAGGGGGAGAAGATACGGAACGCATGCAGGAAGAGGGGGAGAAGATACGAAACTCATGCAGGAAGAGGGGGAGAAGATACGAAACGCATGCAGGAAGAGGGGGAGAAGATACGAAACCCAATGCAGGAAGAGGGGCAGAAGATACGAAACCCAAGCAGGAAGAGGGGGAGAAGATACGAAACGCATGCAGGAAGAGGGGGAGAAGATACGGAACGCATGCAGGAAGAGGGGGAGAAGATACGAAACCCATGCAGGAAGAGGGGGAGAAGATACGAAACGCATGCAGGAAGAGGGGGAGAAGATACGAAACGCATGCAGGAAGAGGGGGAGAAGATACGAAACTCATGCAGGAAGAGGGGGAGAAGATACGAAACGCAAGCAGGAAGAGGGGGAGAAGATACGAAACGCATGCAGGAAGAGGGGGAGAAGATACGAAACCCAAGCAGGAAGAGGGGGAGAAGATACGAAACGCATGCAGGAAGAGGGGGAGAAGATACGGAACGCATGCAGGAAGAGGGGGAGAAGATACGAAACCCATGCAGGAAGAGGGGGAGAAGATACGAAACGCATGCAGGAAGAGGGGGAGAAGATACGAAACGCATGCAGGAAGAGGGGGAGAAGATACGAAACTCATGCAGGAAGAGGGGGAGAAGATACGAAACGCAAGCAGGAAGAGGGGGAGAAGATACGAAACGCATGCAGGAAGAGGGGGAGAAGATACGAAACCCAAGCAGGAAGAGGGGGAGAAGATACGAAACTCATGCAGGAAGAGGGGGAGAAGATACGAAACCCAAGCAGGAAGAGGGGGAGAAGATACGAAACTCATGCAGGAAGAGGGGGAGAAGATACGAAACCCAAGCAGGAAGAGGGGGAGAAGATACGAAACTCATGCAGGAAGAGGGGGAGAAGATACGAAACCCAATGCAGGAAGAGGGGCAGAAGATACGAAACCCAAGCAGGAAGAGGGGGAGAAGATACGGAACGCATGCAGGAAGAGGGGGAGAAGATACGAAACTCATGCAGGAAGAGGGGGAGAAGATACGAAACGCATGCAGGAAGAGGGGGAGAAGATACGAAACCCAATGCAGGAAGAGGGGCAGAAGATACGAAACCCAAGCAGGAAGAGGGGGAGAAGATACGAAACGCATGCAGGAAGAGGGGGAGAAGATACGAAACTCATGCAGGAAGAGGGGGAGAAGATACGAAACGCAAGCAGGAAGAGGGGGAGAAGATACGAAACTCATGCAGGAAGAGGGGGAGAAGATACGAAACGCAAGCAGGAAGAGGGGGAGAAGATACGAAACGCATGCAGGAAGAGGGGGAGAAGATACGAAACCCAAGCAGGAAGAGGGGGAGAAGATACGAAACTCATGCAGGAAGAGGGGGAGAAGATACGAAACCCAAGCAGGAAGAGGGGGAGAAGATACGAAACTCATGCAGGAAGAGGGGGAGAAGATACGAAACCCAAGCAGGAAGAGGGGGAGAAGATACGAAACTCATGCAGGAAGAGGGGGAGAAGATACGAAACTCATGCAGGAAGAGGGGGAGAAGATACGAAACCCAAGCAGGAAGAGGGGGAGAAGATACGAAACTCGAATTGACCGCAGGCTCCGCACAGGAAGAACCGACGCACAAGACGACAGACATCGGGGCTTGCTGCGCCGACACGCAAGCCCGTGTTGGCGTCACCGCCACCGTCTTGGGCTGCCTTTCAGTTGCAGTTCAGCACTCGAACACGGCCATTGTGTACCTGCAGCAGTCCCGTGGGACGACTGAATGAAAATGAGTGTTGTGTAAAGTGTCTGTGGGTGATCGCGATTCATCCGAGATGAAGGTGTGGGATCTGTGTGTGCCTCTGTGCACTCCTCCCCCCCCCCCAATGTTGTTCTTTATTATGCACGGGGCAGTGGTGGAGTAATATGTTGGGATTACATTTTTTTTTACTTAAATTTGCACGTTACAATAAAACAAAAAAATGTACCCGTAAAAACAAAGTTTTTCACTATAAATCCTTTATATGCGTGGCGGCTAGAGTCCTCTCGTCCTCTGGCTTGAGATGGCTGCCACCTATGAGTCAGATGATTGCCTGCCGCCATTAAGCAATTGGTAATTAAATATAATTAATTTTTTCCTAAAAAGTGTAAAATTTTGGGGGAAAATTTCACGAAAATAAATTGTCACGCACAACGAGTCTGTGTGCAAAATGTCAGCTCGATTGGATCACGGGAAGTGGGTTAAAAAACGACCGTAAGATTTGCACGGTCGTAAGCGCGCAAGCAAGCAAGCAAGTGAACTTAATATAAAGGATTTAAAAACGCTCTCTCGCGTTTGAAATTAATAATTAAAAAAACTTAAACCCGCGGCCTCGTTTCGTGGCGCCGCGTGGCTATTGATTGAAAGGCACGTGGATGAATATATTTTTTAAATAATACTTTGGAGACAGACAGACAGAAAGGCAGGCAGATACGCGTGCGTGAGTGAGCGTGTGTGGTGCTGGCCACTCACCCCCTCGTGTGCCGTGTCGGCCTTCAAGGTGCTACTCGCTAACAGCAGTATCCCCAGAAGTTTGTTAAGGTGATACGGGGGGGGGGTCTTTGTATTCTTCACGGTGGCAGTGTAGCTTCGCTACGAACCCGGCGACTCGAGATCGATTCAGCTCACGGCCAACGCCGGTGACAATTATCGGAACCTGTCCTGGACCTCCCCTAGGTCTACTCAGCCAAAAATGAGTACCTGGTGCGGTGTGTAAACATCGCCACTGGGGAGACAAAGGCGGTTGAGCGTAGTCCTGGCCACACCACCCCCTCGTGTCCCGTTCCGGGCTATCTTAGGGGGCTCGCTTACAGCCCTTGCCCCAACAGTCTGATCAGGCTATACGGGGGATCTTTGTCTTCACCGCGGTGAAATGACAGTGGCTGGATGGGATTGAAAGTGAACTCAAAGGACCGCTCCTAGAGTCAAGGGAAATGCAATCGTGGCCCATTCATTCGTGAACCACGAGGTGGATATCACACTTTGCCGTGCACCCAGCGAGCTGAGTCTGATTCCTGGCCACACGCTAACGCGAGTGGCGAAGTGGCATCTGAATCGGGGTTCATGGGGCATCCTGCACTGAACCGACATGGTGAAGTATGGCCAGACAACCAACTGATGGTGGCCGTGGCCGCGAATCGGAGCTCACGGATACTGGTTTCACGACAACGTTCGTTAAACGCATCCCGTTAAATCTGTTAATAAACTTTCAGATTCCACGGTACAATAGTCACCCCTCCCATATTTATTTTTGTCGTGTGTCTGCCCATGCTCCTGGTGCTCTTGATACACTTGGGCTACGCCCATCCCCAAACCTTTAAAAACAGTTTGCCTTTAGAGGCTGACTCCTTTGCCTGATGACGACCGCTTGTGTTGCGATCGAAACGTCGTGATTTGTTTTATTTTATTTTTACCCACGTGACTTTACCGAAAGAACGAAAGAGTATGCATTCCTGCAGTCACGAAAGCTTCAAATCAAGATTGTTTGCTTCTTATCATTTCTTTTTTGCCGCATGTAAAATATCCAGCAAATTTTGGCAGCGAGGCGCAACCAATGAAGCAAATAACACGTCGCTGAAATATATTATTTAAAAAAATAACGAAACCCACATGGCACTTTCATAAACTTGCCAAAGTTATAAACACCAGCGCGTGCGCGTGTGTGTGCGTCGGCGAGTGTGGAAGAACCACAGCTGGCCAGTATGACGAACCATTTGTATTTGGCAGCAGGATCAGGGTTTTTCGCATAAGCTGCGGTATTTCCACATAACAGCGGAATTGCTTTAAAAGCCCCCCCCCCCTCCCCCACTTCTGATGCATCGCGACTTACAAACGGCCACGCGAATAGACCCAAACCATCCCCTGTAAATATTGGTTCTTTCGGTAAAGTCACGTAGAAGGGAAATAAAATAATATAAAACAATAAAAAAAATATCACGTCGTTTCGACTGCAACACAAGCAATCATCATCAGGTGTAAAAATGCATCCCCTGCAAAGTTTAAACAATATATATCACGGCAATTCATTCTGTTTATGTATTCATTTTAATAGTCAGTCGCCACGGATTGGGCTTCCACGTGGTAATTTCGAGGCATCAAAGTGATAATACCTTGGCCAGTCCGTGGCTTTATATATTTAGAAAGAAAAAAAATCAAAACTCCCGTGACCCTTGGGATGGAGTGAGAAAGGAGGTGAAGGGCAGATATTGAGTCGGGCGGTTTAGCGTTGGTGGACGCAATGAACCCAATAGCCACTCGGAACTTTATGTTATCTTATATTTATAATTAGCCGCTTTTGTCCAAGGCGCTTTACACGGGTTGTGAGTGGTACAATTCGGGTAGCTAAACGTGACGCTGTCAACAGGGATGGGGTATAGGGAGGGCGGTTAGTGGGTACCGGAATGACGGGGGGTGCCCACGGAGATGGAGGGGAGGAGATGGGTCAGAGAGAAGAGGCGAGGGAGGGTCTTGAGGGAGGAGCGGAAATTCGACAGGGAGAGTGTTCGCTGTTTCATTTGGAGGGGACATTTATTCCAAAGTAAACTCAACTTTTTATTTTACCAGGTAAGGCCCCACACACTTCACCATCACACCACACACTACACCATCCGCGGCCGTCTGGAACGCTCTTCCTTCCGATATTAGTAAGCGGCTGGGAAGCTGTGCACTTTTAAATCACCTCGATTGAAAACTCATTTCTCCAGAACTGCTTTTTGTGTTCAGTGTGTTGTCCTTGCCCCGCCCCGCAGCTCCGATTAGCACGGTTGGCTACGTACGGTGCAAAAGAAGTCGAACATACGAACACATCCATAATAGAGGTTTTTGGGTTAGATCGCGTAAATACAAATGCGTCGTTAAGCTCGCCACCACCCGACACAGCCAATGAGCAATTTTTGTCACGAAAACGAAACGTGTCCATTCGTTACCAGTTCAGCTCACCGGAGTGTTGGAGAGTAAACCCACCAACATTTACAAATCGAGTGCTCTCCAACACACAACCGGTGTGCTGAATTAGTAACGAATTGGCACGTTTTGTTTAAGCGACAAACCTTGCTATATTATGGAAACTATTGGTCTTGAAAGCCCACTACTACGCGTTAAACGTCCGTAATTAAGACAGATGTTAATTATATTACCACCACGATTCCGAATAGAGTTCGTCACGCCCATCTGTTTCTCTCTCTCTCTAGCTGCCTGGCCAATATCACGGGAACTGAGAGTCCAATTCTATAAAAGGTGCAAGGCTCAGAAGGGATTGTGGGATCGGAAGTCAAACGCGGTGCCAACACATCGAGTCCTGTGCCTCCCCCCCCCCCCCCCCCCCCCCCCAGTACGGTGAGAATTGTTTTATTAAAAAATATTATCTTCTGTCTCTCTATTAAATGTTACTTTTAATAAAGTTGGGTCCACGTTATACCGATAAATCGTTCGCACATTCCGGTGTAGTGGTAGGAACAAAGTGGTGTGTCGTGGTTCGCGTGGGCTCGGGGTGAAACTGAGTAATTTATTAGGAAATCCACCGGAGTTGTTCACTTTTACTTCTGGAGTTCCTCTTGTCGCATCCGAGTCGTTTTCTCTCTCTCCCCGCGAGAGCGTGGAGCGAGCGCCTGGAAAAACAAATTCCCTCTGTTGTCTGCTGCTAATGAGCCGCATTCACTCGGGTCTGAGCGAGGAGATGTTAACAACCTCGGCTGGTCGTGGGTTCGATACAGACCCACACGCCTGCTGCTGTATATTTGGAGTTTGCGTCTCTCCCTCTCTCTCCCCGTGGTAAATTGTTAACTACCTCGCCTAGTATACAGGAGATCGTAGGTTCGATCCCGACCCTGCCGCCTGATGTATATTTGGAGTTTGCGTCTCTGTCTCTCTCTCCATTGAGATGTTAACTACCTCGCCTGGTATACAGGAGGTCGTGGGTTTGATACAGACCCTGACGCCTGCTGTATATTTGGAGTTTGCGTGTCTCTCTCTCATCATCGTCATCACGGTGGCTAGGAGAAGTTAACTACCTCGCCTGGTATACAGGTGGTCGTGGGTTCGATACAGACCCTGACGCCTGATGTGTACACGGAGTTTGCGTCTCTGTCTCTCTCTCCGTGGAGATGTTAACAACCTTGCCTGGTATACAGGAGGTCGTGGGTTCGACACAGACCCTGACGCCTGCTGCTGTATATTTGGAGTTTGCGTGTCTCTCTCCCCGTGGTCGCGTGGATTTTTTTCCGGGTCCTCCGGTTTTTCCCCCTCCACATTTAGCATCAACATGACTCGTTTAGAGTCTTCGGCTGCTGCTATAAATATCCACACGATGATGATCCACTTCATTGGGCTATCATTTGTGATAGCCAGATCGCTTCTAAAAAAGAGTTACATAGCCCAAGTGAGCCTTACCTGGTAAAAAAAAAAATTGTTGAAATACTTAAATAGTTAAAATAATTTAAACGTTTACATAGCTGAAATGTTAAAATAGTTAATAGTTCAAACAGTGAATTGGTAATGGCTAAAATAGTAAAATAGGTAAATAGTTAATAGTCAAAGTAGTTAATAGT
This sequence comes from Lampetra fluviatilis, assembly GCF_964198595.1. Taxonomy (NCBI): domain Eukaryota; kingdom Metazoa; phylum Chordata; class Hyperoartia; order Petromyzontiformes; family Petromyzontidae; genus Lampetra; species Lampetra fluviatilis. The sequence goes on from NC_136310.1 coordinate 7,712,724, forward strand.
TAAAATAGTTAACATTTTAAATAGGTATTAGTTAAACTAGTTAATAGTTAAAATAGTTAACAGTTAAAATAGTTAATAGTTACAATAGGTAATTGATCTTCTTGGTTCTTTCGGTAAAGTCACGTAGAAGGGAAGTAATAAAATAATAAAAATAAAACATAATAAAATTATTCTCACGACGTTTCGGCCACAACGCAAGTAGCCGTCCTCAGGTGAAAACCAGGTCCGTCGAGGCGACAGAGTCAGAATGATAGGTAATTGCTCAAATTGTTAATGGTTAAATAGTTATGACATTGCATTGGTGGTGGCCGCATCAACGTTTCTGTCCACGCTAAGGACGTCTCGACCTACCGCTCTACAAGTCCCTGAGTTCAATTCCCCCGGTGGCGTTTGTCAGGCACCGTTCGTAAGTCTGTCCATCCCGTCGATGGGAGGTTTGTTAAGTTACGAACCCGTTGGGTGTGCCAAACGCCGAGGCATTGAAGGTCAATAAAAGAAGAAAGCTCTAACAATAACATTTTAACAAGCTAGCCGTTATATAATAATAATAATAAAACCTCGCGCGTGTTCGTCAGTATAAACGTGTTATATTATACGTGCCGACGTATGTTACTTAGGAGATGTGATCGTTTAGCATCCGGGACTTGTAATCCACAAGCAGTTCGGCACAGTCAGTTCGGGTGGGGGTAAAGCGTGGGTAAGTCCCCCACCCATTCTAAAACGTCCGGCCAGTCTGAAAGAGTAGGCCAAACAACACTCGAGAGTTAGAGAGAAAGCCAGAGTCGTTCCATTGTGGAAACGCAACTCGATCTATGGACCATATCGTAAACCCACTGGAGCCTTGAGCTCCATCAACGGAGGAGGAGGCAGAACAGCGACACGACACGAACTCTCTCTCTCTCTCTCTGTTGAAGCCGTCTCGTCGTAACCAGCAACAGCAGCCGAACCCATTCCTGCCACCACGCAAGAGACGAATTGGTGGATTGCGGAGAGCGAACAATTATTTCAACCTCGAGTGTAGGAAATGAAGAGGGAGGCCTCGGTAAAACGTCGCCATGAAGGACGTCGTCAAATAGCTGACCGGCGATTCGGACGGCCGGTACGAAACATTATTATTTTTATTTTTTTTGGCCATCGCTCGAACTCTAAATTGCCGTCATAATTTCCGGCCGGTGCTCCTTAAGTGTCAATTTGGCACCCAAGACGAACAAAAATTAAACGAGTGACACTCGAGGTGTGAATTGAAGTGATGAGCCGTGCCCAGAGGGCGCTTCTGGAAGAGACAGCCAGACCCCCCCTCCCCCACTCCACGCGCATCAGTCAATTGGCGCTCATTTTGCTGTTCGTATTTTAAAGCTCGTGGTGTCGTTCGTGTTGCCGCGTAGCGAATGTCCCTCCGGCTGCCGTTGTCGCAAACGACGTCTGCATTATGAAGCGGGCAGCAGAGGTTCGTGTACGGCACGGCGGCCCTCCACGTGCACAGGGAGAGATATCTGGTGACAGGACCACCTTCATGCATATTCTTAGGTTGTTTCGGTAAAGTCACCTAGGTAAAAAAAAATTTAATAAAAGTAAACTATGGCTGCAAAGTTTGGTCGTACATGTTGTGTATGTCGTTTATTGTTACATTTGAATCACAGTTCTAATAATCACTGTTACATTGTTTTTATTGATTTATTTTGGTGATTTTGAAAACGTTGTGGTTTAGCCATGTTTGTTTGTTGTAGTACAGAGTTAGACTGATGGCTTTAATCTAAATTGTCTTACGGTTGTTATTGTTTGACTTGCATCCCACTGGGATTTTTGCACACAGCGTTGAAATGCGGTGCTTTTTCTGGAAGACTTTGCTGTTTTTTCCAGGATTTTTCTGTTGCGTGTAGTCACTTTAAGATGTTTCTTGTTCATGTTTTTGTTTTGTTGCGGTTGCACCCGAGTCAAGAGCCGCTGGCTCACAGGGTTATACCTAATACATGAAAATGAAAACTGGCGTAGTGTAGAGAGAACAACAACGAAGTGGCTTATCATCATCAACAACAACATCACGTGGAAATGTATAGCAGCCAAATACTCTGTTGTTGATTCTAAATGTGGAGGGTAAAAACCGGAGGACCCGGAGAAAAATCCACGCGACCCCGGAGAGAGAGACACGCAAACTCCAAATATACAGCAGCAGGCGTCAGGGTCGGGATCGAACCCACGACCTCCTGTAGACCAGGCGAGGTAGTTAACATCTCAATATTAAGTTGTGATTGGCCAATGAATGAGGGCGGGAGGAAACCGGAGCACCCGGTAAAAAAAAAACCCTCGCGTGCGAGGCAGCAACACTCTATCCCCAAAACGTTCACTGACCGCCCGCCACTGGTAACAGAAGACCAACACGACAACAACAACAACAAAGCCTCACAAGACATACCGTGGGAAGAAATCTATCGCACCAGACTGTACGAGGGGAGAGCTCCGTGTGTCGATGGATCGTTTTGAGCGGTGTGGTTCTCATCATCATCATGGCTATCGTTATTATTAATATTCACGACAATAATATCGTGACTGCTGCGCAATTGACACAAACGCGCGCACGAGAAGCCGCGACAGATTCACCGGGAACAGCGCCTAAAATAGTGAACGAGAGGAACCAAACGTCACGCGAAATCCTGGGCACAGGTTAGCAACCCTTGGTGGGGAGCGGTAGTGCAGTGGTTAGCGAGCTGCGCTACGCACCCGAATCCCGCTCACGGCCAACACCAGTGACGATTGTGTGAACAGGTCCTGTGGTCTCCTCTAGGTCGACTCAGCCTCAAATGAGTACCTCGTGCGATGTGTAAAAATAATCACCACTAGGGAGACAAAGGCGGTCGGGCGCGGTTCTGGCCACTCACCCCCTCTCGCGTGCCACGTGCCGGCCTTCACAGGTGCTGCTCGCTAACAGCACTTGCCCCAACAGTTTGGTAAGGCTGCACGGGGGATCTTTGTCTTTGGTGTAGGAGGGGGTCACATCTCGTTATCCGTGGGGTTTATCCGTGTGATTTGCTCCCGTGCCCGGGCGCCCCATGCACAGGACATGACGCCTCGGATTATACTGGTAGGAACCTCCTGGTTACACCAGCCCACAGGGGATTATTGTGTCCGTCCGTCTGTCGTGCAGAGAGGGGCTGGGTGGGGAGGGAGGGGCTGGGTGGGGAGGGGAGGGTGGGGAGGGGCTGGGTGGGGAGGGTGTGGCTGGGTGGGGAGGGGGGGTGGGGAGGGGCTGGGTGGGGAGGGTGGGGCTGGGTGGGGAGGGGCTGGTCACCCCGTGGTGCCCTTATAAAACTCAACGTTTAACCTACTCACGTCGGCTTGTGCCCGCCCTCACAGTCGGGCATATTTGCAGAATACACCACGCCGCCGTTGACCTTGGCCATTGACCGAGCAACCCAACGTTCCTACCAGCTCCCTCCGCAGGAATGTGTTAATAATCAGAGGAGTGTCCCAGCACCACCCTCTCTCTCTCTGTCTCTCTCCCTAGTTGGGCCGTTCTTAACCTTGACTGCAGCCTTGCACACCTTTCGTTCTCAATCGCAAACAAATGTTACGGTGTTAATAAACACACGGGGGTTTGATGAAACAAGGTCGTCGTTGCGCCGACGTGCCCCGTGCTCAATCTGTGTCTTTTCGATGATTTAACGTCTTAAGAAAATGTGGCCACGTCTCGCAACCCCCAGAGGATGCGTGCACCGCAGGTTCAGAAGAAGAAGAACCACTGATCAAGTCGAAGGTGCTGCTCCTTTGATATCAGAACCGGCCCTAGACCTTTGGGGGCCCTAAGCAAAATTTGGTTGGAGGCCCCTTTGATGTTTTATTTTTTTCACCCACGAGCTCGCAGTGACTCTAGGGGGCCCTGTGCTGGCCACGGGGCCCTTTGCAATTGCAAGGGTCGCTTAGTGGCTGGGCCGGCTCTGCTTGATATATATACATGTGACGCTGTGGATTATATGTGGATAACCGGGGGATGAGTTCCACGTTGAACTAATGTTATCCGCCAATACCCACGGGAAAAGAAGAGGCACTCCACCGGCCGTAGATACACTTCAGATGACGGTCATACCCCGATTTGTGACTTTCCCTTTTTACGTCGCTTTGCAAATACGTCGTCACTTTGATATTAACACCACCAGATTTGCCGTCACCTCAATCCCTACACTTAACGTCGCTGACCGCATCACACACACACACACTTACGTCGCTGGCAGCATCACACACACACACTTACATTGCTGACAACATCACACACACACACTTAACGTCGCTAACCGCATCACACACACACACACTTAACGTCGCTGACAGCATCACACACACACACTTACATCGCTGACAGCATCACACACACACACTTACATCGCTGACAGCATCACACACACACACTTACGTCGCTGACGGCATCGTCGTCATCCTGTCCTTTATCGTTATCCGTCGCCTCTCAGCTATTCGCCTCCACCACCACCACTCACCTACTACTACCCTGTCAATCGCGTGTGATGATTTAACGTCGTTTCGATATTCGTCGTTCAGTCAGCAACGCATCGCCCACGACGGAACACCGGGGAGTCGCTGTAATGGAAGGAACTTTGCCGGACCACATCTCCTCCTATCCCCCATCAATTAGATGCCATTGCAGGTTTCGATGTTTCGCACAATATGATTTCGCACGGTTTCATAGGTAGTATAGTCATAGTGATTATAATCAACAGGACAGGCACACACGAAACAAAAACGAGCGCAGATGACGAGTAATTTCACTCGACAGCTTTTCTATTTCCAGTCGCAGGTGAAGATTCATTGCACACCGAGCGTCAACCGCCCCACCCCATCTGCCCCCCCTCTCTCCATTCCCCCCCCCTCGCCCCCCACCCTCGCAAGCCCAAAGGCTTCCCGTGCTCAGCGCAATTAATTAAGGGAAGCGGTGCGCGATTTGACGCAGCGTCTGCCAAACTTTTAATCAACGCGTCCACCATTTAATTAAGCGAACACCTGCTGCCCGCCAGGTAGAGCGAGCCGCGTGAGCCAAAGAAGCGACTCGCCAACGGCGGGGTTGGCGGATCACCCACAGATGGGAGATATTGTAATGAACCCCCCCCCCCCACATCTCCCACCCCGAGACACGTATGGCAGCGACGCGGCCGGGAGACGCAAGTACAGCAAGCGGGTGGCAGAGCGGCTAAACGTGTGGGATTGTCTCTGAAGTTGACCATCACTCTGAAGTTGTCCATCACGTTGTGTGTTGGATTATCTCTGAAGTTGACCGTCACGTTGTGTGTTGGTGTTGGATTATCTCTGAAGTTGACCATCACGTTGTGTGTTGGTGTGGGATTATCTCTGAAGTTGACCATCACGTTGTGTGTTGGATTATCTCTGAAGTTGACCGTCACGTTGTGTGTTGGTGTGGGATTGTCTCTGAAGTTGACCATCACATTGTGTGATGGTGTTGGATTATCTCTGAAGTTGACCGTCATGTTGTGTGATGGTGTGGGATTATCTCTGAAGTTGTCCATCACGTTGTGTGTTGGTATGGGATTATCTCTGAAGTTGACCATCACGTTGTGTGATGGTGTGGGATTATCTCTGAAGTTGACCATCACATTGTGTGTTGGTGTGGGATTATCTCTGAAGTTGACCATCACATTGTGTGTTGGTGTGGGATTATCTCTGAAGTTGACCATCACATTGTGTGTTGGTGTGGGATTATCTCTGAAGTTGTCCATCACGTTGTGTGTTGGTGTGGGATTATCTTTGAAGTTGTCCATCACGTTGTGTGATGGTGTGGGATTATCTCTGAAGTTGTCCATCACGTTGTGTGTGGGATTATCTCTGAAGTTGACCATCACGATGTGTGTCGATGTGGGATTGTCTCTGAAGTTGACCATTACGTTGTGTGTGAGATTATCTCTGAAGTTGTCCATCACGTTGTGTGTCGATGTGGGATTGTCTCTGAAGTTGACCATCACGTTGTGTGTTGGTGTGGGATTATCTCTGAAGATGACCATCACGTTGTGTGATGGTGTTGGATCATCTCTGAAGTTGAACGTCACGTTGTGTGTTGGTGTGGGATTATCTCTGAAGTTGTCCATCACGTTGTGTGTTGGTGTGGGATTATCTCTGAAGTTGACCATTACGTTGTGTGTTGGTGTGGGATTATCTCTGAAGTTGACCATTACGTTGTGTGTCGGTGTGGAAGGGGGGAAACCGGAGGACCCGAAGAAACATCAACGCGACCACGGGGAGAGAGAGAGAGAGACAGACGCAAACTCCAAATATACAGCAGCAGGCGTCAGGATCGGCATCGAACCCACGACCACCTGCATACCAGGAGAGGTAGTTAACATCTCCTAGCCACCATGATGATGATGAGAGAGAGAGAGAGATACCGCAACTCGAAATATACAGCAGGCGTCAGAGACGGGATCAAACCCACGACCTCCTGTATACCAGGCGAGGTAGTTAACATCTCCTAGCCACCATGATGATGATGAGAGAGAGAGAAACGCAAACTCCAAATATACAGCTGGCGTCAGGGTCGGGATCGAACACACGACCACCTGCATACCAGGCGAGGTAGTTAACATCTCCTAGCCACCGTGATGATGATGAGAGACAGAGACACGCAAACCCCAGATATACAGCAGGCGTCAGGGTCGGCATCGAACCCACGACCTCCTGCACACCAGGCGAGGTAGTTCACATCTCTTAACCACCTTGTCTCGCCCACCCTCTCTTGACGTCATCGATTCGATGCCGGTTGTCCATTCAACAACTTCCTCTTGGGGACTTTGAGATACGGAAACTGAAACTCTCGTTATGAAGGGCAGCGTGGCTATGCAACATTGCGAATTGGTTTGAACTACACCCCCGCCCCCCCCGACGTGATGGATGAAACGGACACCCGTTCACGGGTCATCTGATTGCGCGCTGACAAATTGAGTAATAATAATACTACGCGATTTTCAGTGCCTGCCTCAAGGAATCGAATTGATTTTAGAAAATCGGATTGCACTCTAGAAAGTGTGTGTGTATGTTTAGTGTTTTCAGAGTAATATATGGTTTAATGTTCAGAAATATGATTATAAGCCATATCGTGGGTATCTGGTGTAATTCGAGTAATGTATAGTGGAATCCGATTGCTAAATTACTAAAGTAAGCAGATGACTCAATGCACGCGCCAGTAATCTCATATCACGTATATACAGGGTGCTTAAAAAAATAATTGTAACATGATACTTGCTTTTTTACCCTTCTATCTGGCAACAAAACTGACACCTTGTTTTACAAGGAGTCATGTTTGCATAGACCACAATACCTGCAGTCATAATGCAAACAAAAAACACAACTCTGATAATGTGTGCACTGTCCTTGAAGTTGATTGGTCCACACCCGAGACAGCTTTCCTTAGAGCCTAGTCTCACATGAGTTGGATCAGATGACGCCAAAAGGCGCACAACTCATAGACATTACACCATCAGAGTATGAGAGCTCGGGGTAAGCATTTACACCATTGGAACCTCATTTGCCAGTAAAAAATATGATAATTGTTTTTTTACCCTTCTATCTGGACAGTGCACATTATCAGAGTTATGTTTTTTGTTTGCATTAAGACTGCATGTATTGTGGTCTATGCAAACATGACTCCTTGTAAAAAAAGGTGTCAGTTTTGTTGCCAGATAGAAGGGTAATAAAACAATTATCATATTTTTTACTGGCAAATTAGGTTCCAATGGTGGAACAATTGTAACACTTCTGAAAACTTGCAAACAATACCACGAGAAATGTGGCTCCGAGCTCTGGAGACCACCTGGAGAAGATTCCAGGCCACGTGTTGACTATGATGGCGAACAAGCAGGAGACTTTTTCAAGCTATTAACATGAAATTGTTATCATGTTACAATGTATTATTTTCCATTCTTTTTCCCATTAAAACGATTGTCTGTACGTTCTCCCCATGGTCTGCACGGGTTTCCTCCGGGTTCACCGATTTACTCCCATAATTAAACAACAACAACCCCCATACAATGTATCCGGTATTGGCAAAACATCGCATTGCTGACAAAAACCTGAAAATTACTCAATTATGTTTCAACACAGCAGCAGCAGCAGCAGCAACTCTGGCTGTCGCCTGATGATGCTGGTCATTGTAATTACCGGCAAAACGTCAAAGTTCTCGAACTGTAAACGTCGTGGGTTAACTACCCAACACAAGCGGGTGTGCTGAGAACCATACATTATGTACATACAAAATGTGCGTACATAATGCACGTGCATGATGTACATTCTGTATGTTGATTATATGTGAATAAGCTAATCAATAACAGATATACAGTGTGATGTATATGAACTCATTAACCCCACCCTTCCTGGTCTTAGCACATAATTGGCTCATAAGTGACGACACCACATTTATCCCCCGTCTATGTAAGACCGAAACGCAGGAGGAGGACTTCTCCACAACTCTGGCCGTCGCCTCATGATGTTGGTTGTTGTTTTTGTTGTTGTAATTATCGGCGAAACGTCACAATCCTCGAATTGCAAATGTTGCAGTGGGTTTACCCTCCAACACACCGGTTTTGCCGAACTAGTAACTAATCGGCATGTTTTGTTCACGTGACAAAGCTTGCTCATTGGCTGTGTGTCAGGCGGTGGCGGATTTAACGATACATTTATATTTACGCGATTTAAACCAAAAAAAAACCTCTATTATGGATAATATTGGTCGCGAAAGCCTACTGCTGCTATTCATATTCTTCGGTTTTTTCGGTAAGGTCACGTAGGTAAAAAATTAAAATTAAATAAAAGTAAAATAAAATAAAAATCACGACGTTTCGGAGGCAACACAAGCTTCCGTCTTCAGGTGGAACCGTCACAGCCACGACAGCTGTATCAAGTAAATGAGAGATTACAAGAGCTACCACTCCGTATATATAATGGTTGAAGAGGGGAAGGGCCAAGTACGGCACACTTCTTTATTAATATGGTAAGGTGAGGCTTAAGACTAAGAATAGACTGCATAACAAAAGACTGAGCCTTTGTTATGGAGAGGTACGGTTTGTGACTACGCCTAGCCTACATAACAAAAGTGTGAAAAAAGAAAAAACTAAACCTGGTAAAACAAAACTGGCTGTCTATCAATAACCTGTAATAGTTGCTGTCAAATATGATGGTCCAAATAAGTGTAGTTAAATATTTTTTGCATGGTTAATCACATCTTCTGCTGCTGCTGTTGCTGTTGCGTGTTAAACTAAACTGAGCAGCAGAAACGTTGCCCCGAACTTAACAAAACCCTCCTGAACAAAAGACTCCAGACTAAGCGAGGCTTCTCTGGGTACAACAACAAGAATAACAACAACAATAACAACAACACATGCGGACCCCTGGCTCTTAAGAGGCTGTCAACTTATATTTCATCCGCAAAGCTCTTTGACATATCCATCAATTATGACCGTGCCTTGTACATTGTTTGGCAATTACAACAAATGACGGCATCTGCTTCGTGCGACATTACACCACCGGCTGCAGCGGAATGCTAATGTGAGATTGGTGAGTGCGTGTGGGATGAGCGTGTTGGAGCTGCTCACCCCGAGTTATGAACACCCGTGTTGTAGCCGCTCACCCCGAGTTATGAACACCCGTGATGTAGCCGCTCACCCCGAGTTATGAACACCCGTGATGTAGCCGCTCACCCCGAGTTATGAACACCCGTGATGTAGCCGCTCACCCCGAGTTATGAACAACCGTGATCTAGCCGCTCATCCCGAGTTATGAACACTCGTGATGTAGCAGCTCACCCCGAGTTATGAACAACCGTGATCTAGCCGCTCATCCCGAGTTATGAACACTCGTGATGTAGCAGCTCACCCCGAGTTATGAGCACCCGTGATGTAGCCGCTCACCCCGAGTTATGAACACCCGTGATGTAGCCGCTCACCCCGAGTTATGAACACCCGTGATGTAGCCGCTCACCCCGAGTTATGAACACCCGTGATGTAGCCGCTCACCCCGAGTTATGAACAACCGTGATCTAGCCGCTCATCCCGAGTTATGAACACTCGTGATGTAGCAGCTCACCCCGAGTTATGAACAACCGTGATCTAGCCGCTCATCCCGAGTTATGAACACTCGTGATGTAGCAGCTCACCCCGAGTTATGAGCACCCGTGATGTAGCCGCTTACCCCGAGTTATGAACACCCGTGTTGTAGCCGCTCACCCCGAGTTATGAACACCCGTGATGTAGCCGCTCACCCCGAGTTATGAACAACCGTGATCTAGCCGCTCATCCCGAGTTATGAACACTCGTGATGTAGCAGCTCACCCCGAGTTATGAACACCCGTGATGTAGCCGCTCACCCCGAGTTATGAACACCCGTGATGTAGCCGCTCACCTCGAGTTATGAACACCCGTGATGTAGCTGCTCACCCCGAGTTATGAACACCCGTGATGTAGCCGCTCACCCCGAGTTATGAACACCCGTGATGTAACCGCTCACCCCGAGTTATGAACAACCGTGATCTAGCCGCTCATCCCGAGTTATGAACACTCGTGATGTAGCAGCTCACCCCGAGTTATGAACACCCGTGATGTAGCCGCTCACCCCGAGTTATGAACACCCGTGATGTAGCCGCTCACCTCGAGTTATGAACACCCGTGATGTAGCTGCTCACCCCGAGTTATGAACACCCGTGATGTAGCCGCTCACCCCGAGTTATGAACACCCGTGATGTAGCCACTCACCCCGAGTTATGAACACCCGTGATGTAGCTGCTCACCCCGAGTTATGAACACCCGTGATGTAGCCGCTCACCTCGAGTTATGAACACCCGTGATGTAGCTTCTCACCCCGAGTTATGAACACCCGTGATGTAGCCGCTCACCCCGAGTTATGAACACCCGTGATGTAGCCGCTCACCCCGAGTTATGAACACCCGTGATGTAGCCACTCACCCCGAGTTATGAACACCCGTGATGTAGCCGCTCACCTCGAGTTATGAACACCCGTGATGTAGCTGCTCACCCCGAGTTATGAACACCCGTGATGTAGCAGCTCACCCCGAGTTATGAACACCCGTGATGTAGCCACTCACCCCGAGTTATGAACACCCGTGATGTAGCCGCTCACCCCGAGTTATGAACACCCGTGATGTAGCCACTCACCTCGAGTTATGAACACCCGTGATGTAGCTGCTCACCCCGAGTTATGAACACCCGTGATGTAGCTGCTCACCCCGAGTTATGAACACCCGTGATGTAGCCACTCACCCCGAGTTATGAACACCCGTGATGTAGCCGCTCACCTCGAGTTATGAACACCCGTGATGTAGCTGCTCACCCCGAGTTATGAACACCCGTGATGTAGCCACTCACCCCGAGTTATAAAAGCCCTGATAGTGCATTTTCTTTGTGCAGTTCGCCTTTTGGCGTTCTCTGGTCTAGCACTGGTTGAGACTAGGCCCTAAAGAAGGCTGCTGCCTCTGGTGTAGACCAATCAGTTTCAAACACCATGTATATATTACCAGAGCATGTTGTTTTGTTTGCATGTTCACCACAAGCATGTGAGGTTAATGCAGACACGATTCCATGCAAAAGGTTTGGTGTTTGAACATTTTAACACGACTGTTTAATTGACAGAATTGGTCAAATGTATCCTTATACGCGTGTGGGATGATGACGATGGTGATGACGATGATGATGACGATCGTCACAAAGGGCCCCTTGACTGCCACCAAGTGTCACGGCCTCTCCCCGTGGGGTTATTACATAAGCTCAAGGCGATGGGGTGGAACAACGCGAGTTAGACTGATGGCCTTAATCTAAGTTGTCTTGTGGTTGTTGTTGTTGTTGTTTGACTTGCATCCCACTGGGATTTTTGCACACAGCGTTGGTGTACGGTGCTTTTTCTGCAATATTTTGCTGTCTTTTCTTGGATTTTCTGTTTGCACAAAGTCACATAGTCACCTTAAGATGTTTTCTTGTTCATGTTTTTGTTTGTTGCGGTTGTACCCGATTCAAGAGCCAAATGGTTCACAGGGCTATACCAAATAAATTAAACTGAAAACTAAAACGCGAGTACAAGGACGCGGTTGCTGTGTTTGTTTAATTCGTCACGATAATGCCATCGTGTCTGAGGCTTTATCCGCATTACAATTACCGTGTCGGATTTTAATTAATATTTATTTTAGAGATAGAGCGCGGAATTTGATGATACTCTATATTTCTCTGAATATACATTGCAATTATGTCTAGATTTGAAGTTTTCGTGACTGCAGGGACTTTATTTTATCATATACCTACGTGACTTTCCCGAAAAAACCGAAAAGTATTGCAATTATGATTTCCTAGCTATTTTTGTATTTCCCTGATCTGTTATTGATTGTAATTGCTTTATTTGACTGTGGCTCGTTGCGTTTGTCGGAGAAGCAGGTGGTGGTGTCGTTTTTGTTAACAAAACCCGACTTCTAGCGCTTCTTGGCTCACAGGGTAACTTCAAAATAACCCAAACTAAACTGAAGCATCCGGAAGGTCCCAGAAGGGGACAGGGAGGGGGGGACACCCCAGGTCACAGGTCACGTGCGCAGCCACCGCCGCCGCCTAGGCTACACGTGGCCTGCCAAGTGCATTGTCTCACTCTCCCGAGTACGTTAACTAACTCGTCTGGTATGGAGGAGGTTGTGGGGTTCGATCCCGACCCTGCATGTCTCTCTCTATTCTTAGGTTTTTTTCGGTAAAGTCACGTAAATAAAAAAAAATTAAATTAAAATGAATAAAAGTAAAATAAAAATCACGACGTTTCAGAGGCAACACAAGCTTCCATCTTCAGGTGGAACCGCCACAGCACGATAGCTGTATCAAATAAGAGAAATTCCAAGAAAACAGTCCTTGTATATATACTGGTTGAGGGTGGGAGGAGCCAAGGTGGGCCCTGAATATTATTTTTAAATCCTTTATATTAAGTTCGCTTGCTTGCTTGCTTGCGTGCTTGCTTGCTTGCTTGCGTGCTTGCTTGCTTGCGTGCTTGCTTGCTTGCGTGCATGCTTGCTTGCTTACGACCGTGCAAATCTTTCGGTCGTTTTTTAACCCACTTCCCGTGATCCAATCAAGCTGACATTTTCCACACAGACTCGTTGTGCGAGACAATTAATGTTCATGAAAAAAATTCCCCAAATTTTACACTGTTTAGGGAAAACAAATTAAATATTTAATTACCAATTGCTTAATACTGGGAGACAATCATCTGACCCATAGGTGGCAGCCATCTCAAGCCAGAGGACGAGAAGACTCTAGCCGCCACGCATATAAAGGATTTATAGTGAAAAACTTTGTTTTTACGGGTTTACTTGTTGTGAGGTTCGGTGCGGCTGCAAGGAAAAAAAAACGTACCCGACAAGGGGAGCGAACGAGAGTGGGCGAACAAGAGTCGGCGAATGAGAGAGAGAGGAAAGAGTCAAAGTTGAAGCCATTAAATGTTGGCGCGTGTCTAAAATCGCCCCTCCAATTTGGTGCTCATCTTCATTGGTTGGCCCAGAGGCAAGTGGCGGAAATTCCACGCTGCTATGGCGGAGGTCAGTCTCTGTCACATAAGACAACAGCCTATTGGCTTATAAAAAAGAAAAGCTTTTAGTGATTTTATCAACCCTATAGAGCAGTGGTTCTTAACCTGGATTGCACGCACCCCCTGGGGGTGCGAGATGCCCTTTCTGGGGCAAAATAATCGAAAAAACAAATTAAGGGATCATAATAAAACGCTGTAACAGCATAAAAAAGTCAAAAAGTCTCCCACTTGTTCGCCATCGTTGTCAACACGTGGCCTGGAATCTTCTCCAGGTGGTCTCCGGAACCCCGGGAGGCACATTTCTCGTGGTATTGTTGCAAATTCTCAGAAAGTGTCAACATGTTGTTTTGATGAAGCACCCCTGTACAGACAACGTAATTAAGCGGTTGGCACCCGCGACGGAGCAGGTGGCGTCGATGAGTGACAACACCACGGGACCATCGCCGGCGTCGTCAGATGACAGAAAGAGCGCAACGGCGTACAAACAACTCCCAAACGCGTTCGTCAATAACGCCGCGCGTGCCCCTAAGAGGCGAACGTTTCGGGCGACGGCCCTTCTCCAAGGCTCGTGAACATCGCCCTCTTACGGATGCCTCGTGTCAACGGCCGCCACTGGGGAGACGAAGGCGGCCGGGCGTGGTGCTGGCCACCTGCAAGCCCTCTCCTCGTGCGCGCTAGTGCCGACCTTCATCGGTGCAACTCGCTAACGACACTTGCCCCAACAGCCCGTTAAGGCTGTACGGGTGGTATGGGGGATCTTTGTCTTTGTTAAGTGGCCTGGCTGTTTCCCCCCCCCTCCGACCCACGCCACCCCTGAGATTGCGGCGGTGGGATTATAATTATTTAACGCGTCGGAATTTTTATTTGATTTGCTCGTTTCATTCACGAGAATTGTGGCGGCTTCTTCCTCCCCGGAGGCCCTCTCGAGATGGGAGATGAAACGCCTCCTCCGGTGCCTTTCTCTCTCTCTCTCCGTGGAATAAAAGCGCACTGGCTGGCACCATCAGAGCCCTCCCACCCCTTACCTGGCTCCTCTCTCTCTCTTTTTTTTACCATCAGTGGAAACAAGAAGATGCTCGGTGTATTCGGCACTTTGCTTCGTTCATCGTTTCGTAATTTTTTTTTTACTTTGCTTTATGTAAACCCCCACCTCTCGCTCACTCTCTCGCTCACTCACTCTTTCGGTCACTCTCTCGCTCACTCTCTCGCTCTCTCTCTCTCGGTCACTCTCGTTCTGCACGCAACCCTTCTCGCAGTCCGACTGCCTCCGACGGGTAGCTCATATCTCTCTCTCGCTCTCCGCACGTCAATTTAGCGGCAGTTTTGTTTATTTGGAATCCAATTCAAAGTAGGTTCATTTTAAACACAGCCTCCCCTCCCTTACGTTGCTTTTCTAACGCTTACAAAGCTAAGGTTGATATCGCGAGTGAATTAGCTCCGTCCGTCTGTTAGGGTGTGCACGAAAACTGCCGTGAAGACCATCCAAAATGAGCGGCTCGTTTCAGTGTTAAAGTCCACGTCGCTATTGGAGGAGGGGGGCATTTACCCCGAGTGAAAAAGCGACCAAATTGATGTCGGAACAAAACCCAGCGCTAAAACAATGCCGTTCAAGTCGCGGACTTAATGGATACATAAATGCATAAATAAACAAATACATCGACGTGGACAAAGGCGCGAGTGTGCAGAGCGTGGCTATGCCGAGAGGTTTAGAAATCACGCACGTAGGAAACATTTGTACTTTTTTACTATTTTAATTTCGTTGTTGTCCTGGCTGCGTTTAATGCTGTACCACAGGCCGGCACGGGGGAGAGGGCATCTGAAAGAGAGGAGAGCGAGAGA
Organism: Lampetra fluviatilis; assembly: GCF_964198595.1. Taxonomy (NCBI): domain Eukaryota; kingdom Metazoa; phylum Chordata; class Hyperoartia; order Petromyzontiformes; family Petromyzontidae; genus Lampetra; species Lampetra fluviatilis. The sequence continues at coordinate 7,728,132 of NC_136310.1, forward strand.
AACAAATAAAGTAGTCGTGAAATCTTGATTTGAAGCTTTCGTGACTGCATGAATCCATACAGTAAAAGTCACGTAGTTAGAAAAATAATATATCACGACGTTTCGATCGCAACGCAAGCAATCGTCATCAGGTGGGACAACCACAGCAAAAAACAACTGCTGAAGTAGTCTTGCTGTGGTTGTCCTACCTGATGACGATTGCTTGTGTTGCGATCGAAACGTCGTGATCTATTAATTTTCTACCCACGTGACTTTACTGAAAGAACCAAAGAGTACAGTAGCAAAATGACAAAGTGTGGGGGGGTGGAGGGGGGACGAACGATGGGGTCAAAGGGTCAGTCTCGAACGGCCCAGCGAATCCAGAGGACGGCGGCGTTTGAGACGGCCTCACCGAGGTGACCTCACAACACCACCCCACCTACCCCCCTTGATGGCCCAGGCTCAAGCCAAGCGAGCCGGAACGATGTGAAACCACAGTGGAGAGATGTTAACTACCTCGCCTGGTATGCAGGAAGTCCGTGGGATTCGGCTCCGGCCCTGACGCCTCTCTCCCAGTGGTCGCGTGGATGTTTTTTTTCTCAGGTGCCCTCCGGATTTGCTTCCTTTTAAATCCTTTATATTAAGTTCACTTGCGCGCTTGCTTGCTTGCTTGCTTGCTTACGACCGTGCAAATCTTTCGGTCGTTTTTTAACCTGCTTCCCGTGATCCAATCGAGCTGACATTTTCCACACAGACTCGTTGTGCGTGACAATTAATGTTCGTGAAAATGTTTTTCCAAAATGTTACACTTTTTAGGACAAAAATATTATATTTAATTACCAATTGCTTAATGGTGCCATGCAATCATCTGACCCATAGGTGGCAGCCATCTCAAGCCAGAGGACGAGAGGACTCTAGCCGCCACGCATATAAAGGATTTTTAGTGAAAAACTTTGTTTTTACGGGTTATACTTGTTTTAATTCCCCTCCACATGTGGAATCTACGTCACGCACCGAGAGGATTTGGCTGCTGCTATAAATGTTCAAACGGTGATGAGCCCTCTTCCCTGAGCTGCCATTTGTGATCGCCAGGTCGCTTCTGAAAAAGAACTACGTGGTTCAGTGGGCCGTTTTACCTGGTAAAATAAAAAAATAACATTCAAAATAAAAAATAGGTTTTAAAACAAACAAGTAAACCCGTAAAAACAAAGTTTTTCACTATAAATCCTTTATATGCGTGGCGGCTAGAGTCTTCGCGTCCTCTGACTTGAGATGGCTGCCACCTATGGGTCAGATGATTGTCTGCCAGTATTAAGCAATTGGTAATTAAATATTTAATTGGTTTTCCCTAAACAGTGTAAAATTTTGGGAATTTTTTTTGCACGAACATTAATTGTCTCGCAAAACGAGTCTGTGTGGAAAATGTCAGCTCGATTGGATCACGGGAAGTGGGTTAAAACACGACCGAAAGATTTGCACGGTCGTAAGCAAGCAAGCATGCAAGCAAGCAGCACGCAAGCACGCAAGCAAGCAAGCGAACTTGCTTGCTTGCTTCCTGTGGGTTCTCCAATTTCCTCCTGTTGCAACAAAGGCCATAAAATGCCGCTGGTCTAGAGCAAACATCTCCATTCTGGACAATTACATGAAATTTGCTTATTCGATATTTGCACGTTAGTAATGTTGCCACCCCCCCCCCCCCAATACTGCGAAAACTTGACAGGTCCCTCCTGAAGAAGAGTCTTGCTGTATAGCTCAGTTGGACTGTTCACCTGGTCAAAGCAATTATGACAATAAATCTATAATAAAGGTTTTTTTTGGGTCAGATCCCGTAAATTTATAAATGTTTCGTTAAAACCCGCCACCACCCGACACAGCCAACTAGTAAGGGTTTGTCACGTAAACAGAACGTGCCAATTCGTCACTAGTACAGCACACCGGTTGTGTTGGAGAGCCAAGCCACGACGTTTACAATCTGAGTACGACGTTACCGCAAAACACTTTATAACAAACAAACAAACAAAAACCCAACCACCGTGGCACGCGAAGTCACCCAAACGCAGAGAGAGGAGAGAGAGAGAAAGAGCGCGGGCAGGAGGAGCAACATATTCTTAGGTTTTTTCGGTCTACCTCGGCTCCTCCCACCCTCAACCAGTATATATACAAATACTGTTTCCTTGGTATTTCTCTCACTTGATACAGCAGTCGTGCTGTGACGGTTCCACCTGAAGACGGAAGCTTGTGTTGCCTCCGAAACGTCGTGATTTTTATTTTATTTTTATTTTACTTTTATAAATGAAAATTTTTTACCTACGTGACTTTACCGAAAAAACCTAAGAATATGAATCCTTGCAGTCACGAAAGCTTCAAATCAAGGAGGAGGAACCTCATCGGCACCACAACGATACAACGAACGCGGCGGCGGCTAAACGTGGGGGGGAGGAAACTTGCACCGTCCCGAGAAACTCCCAGCACGCGTGCGAGAGAGCTGAACGCTTCCATCCCCACCGGATGGAAGAGTTGTGGGTGGGTTGGTGTGTGTGTGGAGGGGGCTGTCCACATTTTGCTGCACCGCCGCCTTCACCCCCCCCCCACCCCCAGCAGGCGAGCCAGGGCATAGATTTATTTCGCCGCTGTGGATTTCCACGCGATTATGATGATGCTGATGATGACAATAAGCCACTTGGTTGAGCTATCATTTGTGGCTTCTGCAAAAAGAAGCGAATCGGCTCAGTTGGCCTTGCCTGGTAATATAACAAAAAATTGTTTCGTTTTATTTGTACGGTATATGTATTTTTTTAAGTTAATTGTTTACCTTGCCTATAATTTGCACTCGTGTCGTGTGTTTTGTAATGTTTGTTGTTGTAATGTTCTGACTCCGTGCCCCGACTGGACATCTCTAAAAAAAAGCTTTGTAGCTCATCGGATTCCTCCTGCATTATAAATAGATATTATTATTCTGATAAGGCTCCTCCTCCTCCTCGACGCCCACCCATCTGTCTGTGATCCACCAACCATCGCTGCTTTCCTCCACGGTTATGGTTTACAGGCAGCCAATCCAGCGGAAAGCCACAATGGGAGCTGGGATAGGTGGGGAGCAGGAGGTGGGGGCTGGGGTAATTGGCAGGAGGAGGTGGGGGCTGGGCTAGGTAGAGAGGAGGTGGGGGCTGGAATGGTTTGGAGGAAGAGGTGGGGGCTGGGGTAATTGGCAGGAGGAGGTGGGGGCTGGAATGGTGGGGAGGAGGAGGTGGGGCTGGGTTAGGTGGGGAGGAGGAGGTGGGGGCTGGAATGGTGGGGAGGAGGAGGTGGGGGCTGGAATGGTGGGGAGGAGGAGGTGGGGCTGGGTTAGGTGGGGAGGAGGAGGTGGGGGCTGGAATGGTGGGGAGGAGGAGGTGGGGGCTGGAATGGTGGGGAGGAGGAGGTGGGGCTGGGTTAGGTGGGGAGGAGGAGGTGGGGGCTGGAATGGTGGGGAGGAGGAGGTGGGGGCTGGAATGGTGGGGAGGAGGAGGTGGGGGCTGGAATGGTGGGGAGGAGGAGGTGGGGGCTGGGATAGGTGGGCAGGAGGAGGTGGGGGCTGGGTTAGGTGGGGAGGAGGAGGTGGGGGCTGGGATAGGTGGGGAGGAGGAGGTGGGGGCTGGAATAGGTGGGCAGGAGGAGGTGGGGGCTGAGATAAGTGGGCAGGAGGAGGTGGGAGCTGGGGTAAGTGGGGAGGAAGAGGTGGGGGCTGGGATAAGTGGGCAGGAGGAGGTGGGAGCTGAGATAAGTGGGCAGGAGGAGGTGGGGGCTGGGCTTGGTAGAGAGGAGGTGGGAGCTGAGATTAGTGGGCAGGAGGAGGTGGGGGCTGGGCTTGGTAGAGAGGAGGTGGGAGCTGAGATAAGTGGGCAGGAGGAGGTGGGGGCTGGGCTAGATAGAGAGGAGGTGGGAGCTGGGGTAAGTGGGCAGGAGGAGGTGGGGGCTGGGCTAGATAGAGAGGAGGTGGGAGCTGGGGTAAGTAGGCAGGAGGAGGTGGGGGCTGGAATGGGTTGGGAGGAGGAGGGAAGGGCAGTTGGCGGAGAGGCCGTGAGAATGGGTGTCCCATGGGACTGGAAGATGGAGAGACTGCACAGATGCCCTCTGACCCCGGTAAGAAAGGCAGTGGAGAGGGGATCGTGGCGGTAGGAAGACGGGGGGTGGGGGCACCACCCACCCACCTGCTATAGCAATGGCCATACAGAGAGAAATTACCCGCACATGTAACGAGTGGTGCTGCTCTTCCCATGGGAACCAGCTGGAGCTGGCTGGAAGATGAGCACCTGGGTCCATTCAAGCGTGAGTGTGCTTGAACCCCCACCCCCTGCCTCCCCCAGGCCCCCTCCCTCTCCCCCCTGCCATCAACCACAGCCACTGCGCTCCTCCGCGTTCAATTTATAGAACTCTGTTCCATGCTTCCAACCGGTAGTCAAAAGTATGGCTTTTTTAATATGGCATGTTGGTGCAACGCACACGAAATGGAGCACGCGTGATGGAACGTGGAGTGGTGCACACGCGGCGTACCACAACACGGCGTGGAGCCAGCGTCTTGGAGCCTGGAGCCGAACGCACACGCACACGCGCGCGCCGTCTAAGGCTAGCACCACAATTATGAATATCAATTGAACATGTCTGGGTGCAACAGTGAATGCTATATTCGCAAGTTTCATGATCATATCAAAACAGCCAAACTCTAGATTATACTAGTTTAACCCTCATTAACTGGCCGATAACATAAAACTATAATACTATGAACTATTTTTTATTTTTTCAGATAAGGCCCATTGAGCGATATAGTTATTTTTCAGAAGCGACCTGGCCACAAATGATAGCTCAAGGAAGTGGTTCATCGTGTGGATATTAATAGCAGCCAAAAACTCTCAACGCACGTTTCTAAATGTGGTGGGTTAAAAACCGGAGGACCCGGAGAAAAATCCACGCGACCACGGGGAGAACATGCGAGCTCCAAATATACAAGAGTCAGGGTCGGGATCTAAACCCACGGCCTCCTGTGTACCAGGCGAGGTCGTTAACATCTCGCCACCGTAGTAGTCATCTTAATGAATAGAGAACCGCAGAGCTTGGGCAATTGTTGATAGCGCCGGCTCATGGCGTGGCTGCTGCTGCTGCTGCCTCCCAGCTCGTCTGTGAGTAATTCTCCTGTCGCCTCCGATTCTCCCTCCTCTCTCTCACTCTCTCTCTCTCTCTCTGCGAGAACGTGGAGCAACGGTTCGTGCGGCGGTGACATTACGCCGCGAATCCGACGAGGAGGAGGAGGAGGCAGCGACCCAAGACCCCTCCCCCCCACACTTCACCCCACATCCCCCCCCCCCCCCCCCAGTTTGTATGGGGGGGATGTTGGGGAAGGATCCCCCCCAACCTTCCCCCTCCCACTCCAACCGCTTCTCTTGGTTCTCGTTGTCAGCTGTGAGACGCGCGGCCATCTGTTACCGATGGGCACGACCTCTTGACCCTCCCGGCGGCTACCCCCAATTAGCCCACGTGCCAACGCACCGACCTCGGTGACATATCGAGAACCGGGGGGTTCGTAACCACTCCTGCACCACCGCTCCGCATGGGTGGTCCAGATGTACTGTGACCCCCCTCCCCCCCCCCCCCCCCCCCCCCCCCCATTTTTTGTTGTTGTAAGATTGTAGTTGAAAATGTTAGGTTGTCAATTAATTGGGATGGGGGGGTGGGCCGCAAGGCATCTGGACCCATGTGTAGTGAGAGAAGAGGCTCTTTCGTTGCAGCGTTCTTTTCAGTTTAACACGTAGGCTTTCGCGACCAATATTATTCATAATCAACGTTTTTGGGCTTAGATCGCGTTATTTATAAATGTGTCGTAACCCTCCACCACCCGACACGGCCAATCAGTAAAAATTGTCACGTTGACAAAAGACAAATAGTTCACTGCTTTAGCCCACCGGTGTGTTGAAGCGTGAAATGACGACGTCACTCTGCTGCTGCTCTATTTAAGACCGGGAGCCAGAGCAGGGCCTCACCATTCTGGCGAATTGCCCGATGATGCTGGATGCAATTACCAGCGAAACGTCGTACTCAGAAATTGTAAATGTTGTGGTTTTACGCTTCAACACACCGGTGGGCTAAAGCAGTGAACTATTTGTCTTTTGTCAACGTGACACTTTTTTACTGATTGGCCGTGTCGGGTGGTGGAGGGTTACGACACATTTATAAATAACGCGATCTAAACCCAAAAACGTTGATTATGAATAGCGTTCTTTTCGTTGGCATGGGAATTCACTTCCACCGCAGAACAATTCTCGCCGCATGGCAATGAAGCAAGACAATTAATGCAAATTCCCCACATTAGATCTGACTAAACGTGGACGCTCGCTTGCTGAATCGTACGGGTTTTGTTATTTTTTTTAAGCGGGGGAGATCTCATAAATAATTACAACAATCGCCAACATCCACACACTCTTTCTGTGTGTGTGTGTGAAACTGTAAGTGGAAAATGTACCACACAAGGCTTTCACGACCAGCGTGCAGATTCGTAAATCATGTTTGGGTTCACGTGACATCCTTATGAAATTGGCCGCGTCGGGTGGAGGAGGGTGTACGACGCGCATACATAATGTATCGAACTGGAAGCAGATACATTTAGCGGCTGAAACGTTTATGCTTCACGTTTCCTTTCTTTAAATAGAACAAAAATAAACGCACCCTTTTTCCTGTACACAGCTCGATGGCAAAAAATAACTTCAACGTGTCCACGCATCACACACGAACCCACCGTCTGTAATCACACGCGAGTGTGACTGTTTGCGTTGGTCTGTGCATGTGTGTGGGTCGACTCAGCCTCTTAATGAGTACCTGGTGCGGTGTGTGGTAAACATCGCCACGAGGGAGACAAAGGCGGTCGGGCGTGGTGCTGGCCACCCACCCCGTCCTGCGCCGTGCCGGCCTTAATAGGTGCTGCTCGCTAACCGCACTTGCTCCAAAAAGTATGCTAAGGCTATACGGGGGATCTTTGTATTTTGTGTTGGAGTGGTGCTGGCCACCCATCCCCTCGTGAGCCGTGCCGGCCTTAATAGGTGCTGCTCGCTAAAAGCACTTGCCCCAACAGTCTGTTTAGCTACACGATAGCTCCTTGTCTTGGCGTGTGTGTTTGCTTATATGTGTGTCTCTGTGTGTATATATACACATCCGTGTGTGTGTGTTTGTGTGTCTCTGTGTCTGTGTGTGTGCCCTACATTTCTGCGTGCGTACGCTTCCAATGTATGGCGCTGTACATGTACTCGCCTGTATTTGCAACGTAACGGCACTTGCACTGACAGCCTACGCAGTGGCCTAGCAATGACACAATGGGCCACCAATGAACATTGATTCCTTTGGGGCCGTCCATAAATGACGTCACGCGATTTTTGACGATTTTTGACCCCCCCCCCCTCGTCACACGGCGTCACAAAAAGTCAGACCCCCCCTCAAATATGACGTCACAAAGCCTTGCCCCCCCCCCAAAACCATATTTCCATTTTGAAAATAAAACATGCTTCAAATCGCTTTAAACTATTGTCATTGTAGTGCGTATTTAATGTGGCGCTGCATTCTGATGTTGTAGGAGTGTTGTTATAACAATTAGTGTTGTTATAACAATTCTATATTTATTTAAAGTTGCGCATTTTGATGTGACGTCACATTTCTCACCCGCCCCCCCCCCCTCGTCACACATCGTCACAAATGTCTGACCCCTCCCCCCCCCAGGTGCGTGACGTAATTTATGGACGGCCCTTTAATCACGACACGTAGGGTGTCACTTCCTCTCGATGGATTAATTGGTCCAGTAATTGATAATTGGGATGACGATCACACAACGTGCAGATGGCGATGGCGATGATTCAACGGGAAACGGGTTCTCCTGGGGGGTCTCTCGCTCTCTGTTTCTTCCAGAAAGCTGTCGCATCCAGTATAAGTTTGTTATTTTTCTGGTCTATAACGATGTGCATGGCCTTGAAGTTTTCGTGACTGCAGGGATCCATACTCTTTGGTCCTTTCGGTAAAGTCACGTAGGTATAAAATAAATTACATTAAATCACGACGTTTCGGGCGCAACACAATAACGGGCACTTGTGTTGCGCCCGAAACGTCGTGATTTAATGTAATTTTATTTGATTTTATACCTACGTGACTTTACCGAAAGAACCAAAGAGGATGTGCATGGCCTTGGACCAAGGTTCACTGCGGGCCCGACTGATCTTCCACACGACTGGGGTTTAAACTCGAACGCTCTTCACATCGGGACCTTACAACGACTCTCCCAGCCTCGAGTTCTTGCGTTCGACGCTGAGCGGGGAGTCGCGCCTTCTCAAGCATTGCCCCAAGGATCGGGAATAACAACAAAAAAAAACATTTTTTAAATCCTTTATATTAAGTTCGCTTGCTTGCTTAGGACCGTGCAAATCTTTCGGTCGTTTTTTAACCCACTTCCCGTGATCCAATCGAGCTGACATTTTGCACACAGACTCGTTGTGCGTGACAATGTATTTTCGTGAAAAAAATTCCAAAATTTTACACTTTTTAGGAAAAAATACATTATATTTAATTACCAATTGCTTAATGGTGGCAGCCATTCATCTGACCCATAGGTGGCAGCCATCTCAAGCCAGAGGACGAGAGGACTCTAGCCGCCACGCATATAAAGGATTTATAGTGAAAAACTTTGTTTTTACGGGTTAATTTTTTATGCTATCGGCATACCCCATTTTCATTGATTTTACCCGCAATTAACTCTGTCACTTATGATTGCAAGTTGTTGCGAGTCAGTGACTGCTTTAGTGTTAAAATATTGTGCTGTATTTTTGGGATAGTGTGTTTATAATATCATTTTATGTAGATATCCACATTTATTTAATATTTTTCTTCTGCAGTTTTTATTGAAAATGCAATATTTGATATCTCAAAAACTTGATGTGATAGACAAAAACTGATGCCAGATTTGCAATCAGCACCCCAAAATTACCTTACAACCGTTGGAATACCTTATGCCAGAAAAAGTGTGTTGACCAGTGTTATTTTGCCGACGGTGATTCGGCACGCTACGAGCCTCAGTGTTTGTTCAGGAGGGGAGTGCAAGACTCACCATTTTCTCATTTTATTTCAGTGTGCAATGTTTTGACACCCCCTTGAGTGGTGGTGATATTGCATTTAAAATAAATACGGTTTACGGAAATACGGTTTCTTATTCTCTATGTGAGTCAAACGGTTCTCTGTGTGAGTTTATGGGTGTCTGGGTAAGTTCATGGTTCTCTATGTAAGTCTATAGGTTAATGTGTGAGGCTGTGGGTCTCTGTGTGAGTCTCTAAGGTCTCCGTGTGAGTCGACGCTTCTCTACGTGTCTATAGGTACCTGTGTGAGTGAGTTTGTGGTCTCTATGCGCGCATATGGGTTTCTGTGTGAGTCTCTGTGTCTCTGTATAAGTCGATGGATCTGTATGTGAGTCATTTTACTGGTAGGAACCTCCAGCCCACAGGGGATTAGTGTGTCCGTCCGTCCGTCGTGCAGGGAGGGGCTGGGAGGGTGGGGAGGGGAGGGTGGGGAGGGGCTGGGTGGGGAGGGTGGGGTGGGGCTGGGTGGGGAGGGGAGGGTGGGGAGGGGCTGGGTGAGGAGGGTGGGGAGGGACTGGGTGGGGAGGGTGGGGAGGGGCTGGGTGGGGAAGGTGGGGCTGGGTGTGGTGTGGGAGGGGTGGGGGCTGGGTGGGGAGGGGCTGGTCACCCCGTGTTGCCCTTATAAAACTGAACGTTTAACCTACTCACGCCGGCTTGTGCCCGCCCTCACAGTCGGGCATATTTGCGGAATACACCACGCCGCCGTTGACCCTGGTCATTGACCGAGCAACCCAACGTTCCTACCAGCTCCCTCCGCAGGAATGTGTTTCAGGAGGGTCCTGCCAAGCTCGTTGCAGTCGTGGGCGATGTTGCTGTGTGTGATCCAAAATGAGTAATTTGCAGTGAAATTCTTCAGCATTGGGATGTTTGGCCAATTCCCGTTGCATTGTGAATTAAATGGCCACACAGAAAACATGGAATGTTTGACCAACGATGTGCCAACCCTGGAAGTCCAGTTTACCATGGGAGTCCAGTTCACCATGGGAGTCCAGTTCACCATGGGAGTCCAGTTCACCATTGGAGTCCAGTTCACCATGGGAGTCCAGTTCACCATTGGAGTCCAGTTCACCATGGGAGTCCAGTTCACCATGGGAGTCCAGTTTACCATGGGAGTCCAGTTCACCATGGGAGTCCAGTTCACCATGGGAGTTCAGTTCACCATGGGAGTCCAGTTCACCATGGGAGTCCAATTCACCATGGGAGTCCAGTTCACCATGGGAGTCCAGTTCACCATGGGAGTTCAGTTCACCATGGGAGTCCAGTTCACCATGGGAGTCCAGTTCACCATGGGAGTCCAGTTCACCATGGGAGTTTAGTTCACCATGGGAGTCCAATTCACCATGGGAGTCCAGTTCACCATGGGAGTCCAGTTCACCATGGGAGTCCAGTTCACCATGGGAGTTCAGTTCACCATGGGAGTCCAGTTCACCATGGGAGTTCAGTTCACCATGGGAGTCCAGTTCACCATGGGAGTTCAGTTCACCATGGGAGTCCAATTCACCATGGGAGTCCAGTTCACCATGGGAGTCCAGTTCACCATGGGAGTCCAGTTCACCATGGGAGTTCAGTTCACCATGGGAGTCCAGTTCACCATGGGAGTTCAGTTCACCATGGGAGTCCAATTCACCATGGGAGTCCAACTCACCATTGGAGTCCAGTTCACCATGGGAGGTTGGAGTCCAGTTTACCATGGGAGTCCACTTTACCATGGGAGTCCAGTTTGCCATGGAAATCCTGCGGCTCCAGAGCTGCATGCGGCTCCTTAGCGAACCGCTTCGTGACCATTATCGATTAAGGGACCACCACCGTCTCGTATTCGCCCGCAGTGCATTGTGCGGCTCTTGAAACAATGAAAGGGGTGGCTTTTTTTTTCCTTTGTTTACCGAATTGGAGGAACACAAATGCCTCGGCTTGTTATTTTGGTGGCTGGAATCCCGATGTGGAACATCACACGACACGCAACTCACAGTCGGCTCACATTGTCGGGCTCAGCGAGGGGTGTTCAGTCGTGGTGGCGAAACGCTCTTGCGTGAAATCCGCGAGCTGCGCGGAGAACGGGTTGTAACTGCAGGGGCGTCGCGTTCAGACCAATTTAAAAAATTTCTATATATGCGTGTAATTACCGTGAAAACAACTCGTCCCAGATTTAAAAAATAATGAACGGTCAGGAAATGAATCAAGGAGGTAATTATGGACGCAAGATCATGTTGAGCTGCCGAGACAGACAACGGCAAAGGGGCGTGGTTTGAGAAGGGCAATGGGACACTTTGTGTGTGTGTGGGTATGTGTGACACTTTGTGTGTGTGTCCGTATTTGTGACACTTTGTGTGTGGGTGTTTGTGACACTTTGTGTGTCATCACGTTACAACAATAACAACACCAAACCACCGATAGGGGTGCAAAGTACAGGAAACTTAAACAAATAACTTCAAATATACAAATAAAACATTTTTTTTTTACCAGGAAATGCCCACTGAAGTGTAAACTTATTTTTTCAGAAGCGACCTGGCCACAAATGATAGCTTATCAAAGTGGAAATGTCTTGCAGCAAAAGTAATCTAACTCATCTCAGCCACCGAGGAAAATGCAGCGGTGAAACCGGCTCGTGTTCAGGTGCAGGAGTGGATTACTTCACATCGCAAGATTGTGAATGATAGCGATGGCTTATGGAAGGAAGTGACATCAAAACAATTCCTGAACTGAATTCTCTCAATTCAGTCCGCGAAGACGCCCTGAGCCACGTGGCGCGAAATGTCGGACATCGTGTCGATCAACGCGCCGAGTACGGTAGTGGCACGTTTCTGCAGGAGACCCCAACCTCTTGTCGCTGCGCCGTTCCAACAACAACAACGAGAAAAAATTAAACCGTAAAAACAAAGTTTTTCCCTATAAATCCTTTACATGCGTGTTCAATGGGCCACAACCCAGCCCACATTGGTCTTTGAAACGGGCGGCTAGAGTCCTCTCGTCCTCTGGCTTGAGATGGCTGCCACCTATGGGTCAGATGATTGCCTGCCACCATTAAGCAATTGGTAATTAAATATAAAAAAAATCCTAAAAAGTGTAAAGTTTTGGAAAAATATATTTCACGAAAATACCTTGTCACGCACAACGAGTCTGTGTGCAAAATGTCAGCTCGATTGAATCACGGGAAGTGGGTTAAAAAATGACCGAAAGATTTGCACGGTCGTAAGCGCGCAAGCAAGCAAGCAAGTGAACTTAATATAGAGGATTTAAAAACACACACACACAGACGGAACCCCGAGGCAAAATCAACAAATCATTCGTCTTCGTTTCTTAACAATGCTGACGGCAAAAAAAAACAATGAAACGAACAAACACTCCAAGCAACGCAACGAATGGAAAACGCTTGAGGCAGACACACGCCGCTCGGAGTGATTACCTGCTGATTTAAAGCGATCCATTTTAATTGATTGTTCGTCTGCTTCTCCGATAATGTTTATCGCGCGCGCGATATACATTATCGTTGTTATTATTATTTTCACAAACGGTCCAGTGGCCGCAGCAGCAGTAACATCATGATTATTATTATCTCGGGCGTAATCGATTAATGGGTTGTTGTGTGTTTTTTTTAAACACACAAGGAAAAATCACGGAGGGAGGGGATGGAGGGGAGGGGAAGGAGGGAGAGAGTGGGAGGGGAGGGAGGGGATGGAGGGGAGGGGGAGGAGGGGGATGGAGGGGAGGGGAAGGAGGGGAGGGTGGGAGGGGAGGGAGGGGAGGGAGGGGATGGAGGGGGATGGAGGGGAGGGGGAGGAGGGGGATGGAGGGGAGGGGAAGGAGGGGAGGGTGGGAGGGGAGGGAGGGGATGGAGGGGATGGAGGGGAGGGTGGGAGGGTGGGGAGGGGAGGGGAGGAGGGGGATGGAGGGGAGGGTGGGGAGGGGGAGGAGGGGGATGGAGGGGAGGGAGGGGAGGGTGGGGAGGGGAGGGGAGGGGAGGAGGGGGATGGAGGGGAGGGTGGGGAGGGGAGGGGAGGAGGGGGATGGAGGGGAGGGAGGGGAGGGTGGGGAGGGGAGGGGAGGAGGGGGATGTAGGGGAGGGTGGGGTGGGGTGGGGAGGGGAGGGAGGGGTGGGAGGGAAGGGTGGGGAGGGGAGGGGAGGGGAGGAGAGGGGTGGGAGGGAAGGGGTGGGGAGGGGAGGGGAGGGGAGGAGAGGGATGGAGGGGAGGGTGGGGAGGGGAGGGGAGGGGAGGAGGGGGATGGAGGGGAGGGAGGGGAGGGTGGGGAGGGGAGGGGAGGAGGGGGATGGAGGGGAGGGTGGGGTAGGGTGGGGAGGGGAGGGAGGGGTGGGAGGGAAGGGTGGGGAGGGGAGGGGAGGGGAGGAGGGGGATGGAGGGGAGGGTGGGGTGGGGTGGGGTGGGGAGGGGAGGGAGGGGTGGGAGGGAAGGGTGGGGAGGGGAGGGGAGGGGAGGAGGGGGATGGAGGGGAGGGTGGGGTAGGGTGGGGAGGGGAGGGAGGGGTGGGAGGGGAGGGAGAAGGTGGCCATTGTTCTCCACACGCACGGTGATTCCTTGTGTAATGTAGTAACTCGGCGGGAGACGACTTCACGGGTAACACACTCTTTATTTTATCAAACTCGTTCACAGGTGACTAACACCTACTTTGTATCTCGGGTGACAAACACCCACTTAGTATCTCGGGTGACAAACACCCACTTAGTATCTCGGGTGACAAACACCCACTTAGCTACTTGGCGACTAACGCCCACTGAGCTACTCGGATGACCAACATCCACTTAGTATCTCGGGTGACAAACACCCACTTAGCTACTCGGCGACTAACGCCACTGAGCTACTCGGATGACCAACATCCACTTAGCTACTCGGCGACTAACGCCCCTGAGCTACTCGGGACACTCCCTGCCCGGGGTATCCGTCTCGACTGTGGGTCCCCAGCCCGACCCACGGGGGCGTCGGACCCCGGGTCCCACAGCCTCGCCTCCGAGCCACACAGGGCCCCGGTCCCCACAAGGACGGCGGGACTAGGGGTCTCGTGGCACTAGGTCTTCAGCTCCGTCTTCGGGTCTTCAACTCGGTAACTCTCCCCGAGTGCTCTCGCGCGTCCCCCTTTATACCCCACCTGCGGACGTCGCTGCGAGCACCCACTTATTCGACCAATCGCCGGGCGCTGGCTACGATCCTCTTTTCCCACATCTCATCGTGCCTCACCACTCACACCGCGCCGCCCCGTCATCTGTCACTCCCGGCGCGCGCGTCCACACCACGCCCACAACGCGTGCCCAACCCCGCACCCCGCGCCGCCCCGTGATCCATCACTGTCACAATACCACCACTACATCACCCCCTACCACATAGCTCGCAGCCGCCCCGGCTGCTATAAAAATATACAAACCCCCCTGTGTGCCCCGTAACACAACACAACAACAAGAACAACAACTAACCTAACAACACAACACGACGCGAACACTACCATCCGCAACCCTCAACCAATGCCACCGCGACAATAGAACAATATATACAAACCGGCGAGTGACAATAGCAATGTGTATGCAAAAAGGAAAATAAATGGAAATTTTTTTTTTTTTCTTTCGACTCGTGCAGTGTCCCCTTTTTCTTCCGAGCGTCCCTACAACGGGACATTACCCCGGCAGAGGGGAACACCGGGCGAGCTCGGTGTAGAGAAAAAACGTCTTCATGAAAATTGTTGAGACCTAGCCCGAGTCCGCCTTGCCGGTCCGTCGTACGGCACCAGACGCGGTTGAACGTCCGGTGGTGCCGGCGGTTCAGGAAGACATCGGCCAGGCATCGAGGACTCGTGCGTGCCCCGGGGTTCAGGCTCTCGACGGTCAGCAGCCGTCAAGCCCGAGGCACCTGGGGGTGGGTCAGGTGGAGACACGTGAGGATCAGCCTGCGACACCTCCCTCCCCGAGTCGACGGTCACATCACACGCCCGGTCGTCACGGCACAGAACGGGGTCACACGGTGCCGCATAGGGCTTCAGTCGGGAGGGGTGCACGTACCAACGGCGTTTCCCCCATTTAATCTGTATACTCTGGGGTCGTGCAACCCGCACAATTTCCACCGGTCCCCTCCAAGGTCTCAACAACTTGGGGGACGTAGCCAACGGTGCATGTGGACAATGCAGCCAGGCCTTATCGCCTGGTTTCCAATCATGCATATGCACCCTCCGCTCATGCAATTTCTCGTTTGCAATTTGCCGCGACCGCGAATTCAACCTTGCCGCCTCCCGCGCTTCAGTCAATTTGGCGATATTAAATTTGATGTGGTCTGCCAATTTAGATTTTGCACGTGGCTGGGAAATCCCCAGTTGGACGTCCATGGCCGGATCGGCCTCCCGCCCATACATAAGAAAAAATGGGGAAAACCCCGTCGCCGCATGAGGGGCCATTCGATAGGCCGCGAGTACCCCCGGCACCTGTAAGTCCCAATCAACCTGATCGTCGCAGACCTGTTGGCACAACATAGACGTAATCGTCCTGTTCAGACGCTCAACCATCCCGTCAGTCTGCGGGTGGTAGGGGGAAGTACGCACTTTCTTTGTACCCAACAGGTCGCACACCTCGCGCAACAAAACGCTCGAAAAATTCTTCCCTTGATCCGTCAGCAAGCGTTCGGGGGCGCCCTTGTCCAACACATAACCCTGGACAAAGGCGTCCGCCACCGCCGCAGCCGACTGGTTGGCGAGCGGCCATGCCATAGGCCATCGGGTGAAGTATTCCACGCCAACCAGCAGGAACCTATTTCCCCTTGGTGTAGCCGGAAAGGGCCCCAAGATGTCCAACGCTACCAATTCGTTTATACGCGAAACCTGAATGGATTGCAGCGGTGGATTAGCTGCCAATGGTGGCGGTTTCCTTTTGGCGCACCCTACGCATCCCTTAAGAATATTCGCCACGTCGTTACCCATCCCCGGCCACCTTCCGCCGATCGTAGAACTGGTGGCGACACGTGGAGGGCGGCCCGAACACCTTCGCCATCAGGTGTAGTGCGGCCTGGAGCGTATAGCGGGACGACCTTGCAGCAGATGTGAAGGCTGCAAGCGCGTCGTCGTCAAGCATCGCTGGAGTTGTGTAAAATGTCGGCTCGGTTGTCAGGCGCAAAATGGAGGGCTCCGGCGCGCGCTGATGACGTGGGCTGCGCTGCGCGGAGGTGTCCGGCCACGTGGCGTCCGTCTTTCCCGCCAATCGGTGGCGGCCCCCCAAAAACGGCGGCAACTTCCAGACTTTTGGCGCGAAGCGCCTTTTGGCGGGAATCCTCCAACGTCGCTTCCTCCACGACCCCCGCAGCCGTTTTTCCGCTCGCCGGAACGGAGATGTCGGCCAAGACAGCGGCGGCGGCGAGTAGCAACTCCGCCAACCGGGAGTGCGCGTCCTGGAGGCTGGTGTCGGAGGCAAGCGGAGCGTCGGCCATCACCGCGAAGTGCTGCATCGGCGGCAACTCCTCGTCCTCTACTCCCGAGGTCGGTGTCCCCGGTACGCCGTCGTCATCCCGACCTCGCTCGTGGGTACGGGTAGTCTTCCTTGTGTCCATACTTCTTGAAGACAGGTTTACTTCTGACGCCAGTTGTAATGTAGTAACTCGGCGGGAGACGACTTCACGGGTAACACACTCTTTATTTTATCAAACTCGTTCACAGGTGACTAACACCTACTTTGTATCTCGGGTGACAAACACCCACTTAGTATCTCGGGTGACAAACACCCACTTAGTATCTCGGGTGACAATCACCCACTTAGCTACTTGGCAACTAACGCCCACTGAGCTACTCGGATGACCAACATCCACTTAGTATCTCGGGTGACAAACACCCACTTAGCTACTCGGCGACTAACGCCACTGAGCTACTCGGATGACCAACATCCACTTAGCTACTCGGCGACTAACGCCCCTGAGCTACTCGGGACACTCCCTGCCCGGGGTATCCGTCTCGACTGTGGGTCCCCAGCCCGACCCACGGGGGCGTCGGACCCCGGGTCCCACAGCCTCGCCTCCGAGCCACACAGGGCCCCGGTCCCCACAAGGACGGCGGGACTAGGGGTCTCGTGGCACTAGGTCTTCAGCTCCGTCTTCGGGTCTTCAACTCGGTAACTCTCCCCGAGTGCTCTCGCGCGTCCCCCTTTATACCCCACCTGCGGACGTCGCTGCGAGCACCCACTTATTCGACCAATCGCCGGGCGCTGGCTACGATCCTCTTTTCCCACATCTCATCGTGCCTCACCACTCACGCCGCGCCGCCCCGTCATCTGTCACTCCCGGCGCGCGCGTCCACACCACGCCCACAACGCGTGCCCAACCCCGCACCCCGCGCCGCCCCGTGATCCATCACTGTCACAGTCGGCGCACGTCAATACCACCACTACACTTGTATAGCAACAGCACTCTGTCAGAACTTTTTTTTATCCATATTGGTTCATCCTCATGCACGATAGTCATCGTGACCCCCATGTTACATACAGACAGACATACACACGTACAGACAGACATACAGACAAGCATACAAATAGACATACATGCAGACGTACGGACCTGATGAGTTAATGCTTTCAACTTTAGCTGGAATGTGATCATCATAATCATCATGGAATTTAATTATAAACATTTGTAATAACACAGTAATTACTGCAGTGTACGTCGGGGATGCGTTCCTGAAATGTCCGACGACGAATATCGAAACGACGTTAAATCACAAGCGATTGCCAGGGCAGTCATAGTAGTAGTGGGTGGTGGGTGATGGTGGCGACGGCTGAGAGGCGACGGATAACGAGAAAGGGCGGATGACGACGATGCCGTCAGCGACGTAAATGTGCGTGTGATGCTGTCAGTGACGTAAGTGTGTGTGTGTGATGTTGTCAGTGACGTGTGTGTGTGTGTGATGTTGTCAGTGACGTGTGTGTGTGATGCTGTCAGTGACGTGTGTGTGTGCGTGATGCTGTGAGCGACGTGTGTGTGTGATGCTGTGAGCGACGTAATTGTGTGTGTGTGATGCTGTCAGTGACGTAAGTGTGTGTGTGTGATGTTGTCAGTGACGTGTGTGTGTGCGTGATGTTGTGAGCGACGTGTGTCTGTGTGATGCTGTGAGCGACGTAAGTGTGTGTGTGTGATGTTGTCAGTGACGTGAGTGTGTGTGTGTGTGATGTTGTCAGTGACGTGAGTGTGTGTATGTGATGCTGTGAGCGAGGTAATTGTGTGTGTGATGCTGTCAGTGACGTAAGTGTGTGTGTGTGATGTTGTCAGTGACGTGTGTGTGTGCGTGATGCTGTCAGCGATGTAAGTGTGTGTGTGTGATGTTGTGAGCGACGTGTGTGTGTGTGTGATGCTGTCAGTGACGTGTGTGTGTGCGTGATGTTGTCAGCGACGTATGTGTGTGTGTGATGTTGGCAGCGACGTATGTGTGTGTGTGTGTGATGCTGTCAGTGACGTGTGTGTGTGCGTGATGTTGTCAGCGACGTATGTGTGTGTGTGATGTTGGCAGCGACGTATGTGTGTGTGTGATGCTGTCAGTGACGTGTGTGTGTGCGTGATGTTGGCAGCGACGTATGTGTGTGTGTGATGTTGGCAGCGACGTATGTGTGTGTGTGTGTGAGATGCTGTCAGTGACGTAAGTGTGTGTGTGTGATGCTGTCAGTGACGTAAGCAGGGGCGGTTTCTTCATTAGGGCGATTGGGCGTCACACCACCAATGTCATTCAACCACAGAGTCACGCAACCGTCACTGTGCCTCTGGATATAGTCCAATCAGCGTCATGCTACGTTCTGTGGAGTACCGCCTCTTTTTGGGCGATTTCACTCCGGCTGAGAATCGCCCCGAGTGGTCCCATAGACTTACATTCAAAGATGTTTTTTTTCGAACGGGGGGCGCTGCAATGCATTCTCTATGGCTTCCGGGAGGGCTCGCACTAACGTGCTTACGTCATCATACGTAAGCACGTTTCAGTCAACAATTTTATTTGTCGCCACCTAGTGGAATCTTTAATAAAAGAAACTTGAGTGGATTGTATTAATAGTGGGTATAGAAACAAACAAGATGTATTGTAAGAGTAACTTTATTTTTCATTAATATTAAAGAAGTGAAGTTGCCTTTACATGCTTAAGCTGTTAATTTATCCTTTGCATGGATGGACCTTATCCTTATAAATCATCCAGACATTTGCCCCCCCTGAGAGATTTTGCAGGAGCCGCCACTGGACGTCAGTGTGTGATGCTGTCAGAGACGTATGTGTGTGTGTGATGCTGTCAGTGACGTATGTGTGTGTGTGATGCTGTCAGTGACGTATGTGTGTGTGTGATGCTGTCAGTGACGTATGTGTGTGTGTGATGTTGTCAGTGACGTATGTGTGTGTGTGATGCTGTCAGTGACGTATGTGTGTGTGTGATGTTGTGAGCGATGTAAGTGTGTGTGTGATGTTGGCAGTGACGTAAGTGTGTGAGTGTGTGTGTGATGTTGTCAGCGACGTGTGTGTGTGTGATGCCGTCAGCGACGTAAGTGTGTGTGTGTGATGCTGTGAGCGACGTGTGTGTGTGTGATGCTGTCAGCGACGTAAGTGTGTGTGTGTGATGCTGTGAGCGACGTAAGAGTGTGTGGGCGTCGAGGCGATGGCAAATCGGGTTCACGGTGTTCCTAACAAAGCGACGACGTATTTGCAAAACGACGTTAAAGGAGGAGACGTAAATCGGAGTACGCCCGTAATTAATTCCACGTAGCGCGGTTCATCGAGAGTCCAGGTCGAGCACATGCGCCTCTCCTAAAAAAACTGCCACCTGCTTTCGCTCGTCGCCGTGGAGCTAACATCTTGTCGCATTCGAGGGACGTTCAGCAGCAGCAGCGGCAGCGGCGGCGGCGGCGGCAGCAGCGGCAGCAGCAGCAGCTGCAGCAGCAGCAGCAGCAGTGGCAGCAGCGGCAGCAGCAGCGGCAGCAGCAGCAACAGCGGCAGCAGCAGCAACAGCGGCAGCGGCAGCAGCAGCAGCAGCGGCAGCAGCAGCAACAGCGGCAGCGGCAGCAGCAGCAGCAGCTGTCCGTCACGGATGTCACACACCGCCGGATGCATGTCAGTGCTATCGCCGAGTGACGCGCGTGGCAGGATGACGATCAACGCAAGATCTCACTGGGTTCCTGCAGTCACGACAACTTCAACTCAAGACTGCCCATAGACTCAACAGCGCAACTCCGATGAGCACGGTTGGCTACGTACGGTGCGAAAGAAGTTCGACACGCGTAGGTGGTGGGGAGCGGTGGCGCAGCGGTTCACGTGCCACGAACCCGGCCAGCCGAGTTCGATTCCGACTCACGGCCACCAAAACCGGCGACGGTTATCTGAACCCGTTACTGACTCAGCCACGGGTGACTTACCTGTTGCCAGTGCGTAAACATCGCCGTCGGGGAGACAAAGGCGGCCGGGCGTGTTGTTGGCCACCCTAGCCCCTCGTGTGCCGTGCCCGCCTTCATAGGTGCTCGCCGGCAGCACTTGTCCCAACAGTCTGTTAAGGCTATACGGGGGATCTTTGTATATATGTGTATGACGTGTGTGTCCGTGTGTACATCTCAGTCACAGTGGTTATTAACCCGCAGTGCACGCACCCACTGGGGGTGCCAGATGCCCTTTCTGGTGGTGCGAGACGTGGCCAAATCCTTGTTTTGCTGTTGTTCAGGTAAATCATTGAAACACAAATTAGGCACGGGGCACGTCAGTACAACTTACTTTCTTTTCATCAAACCCCTAAGTATTTAGTGACATTGTACATTTTTGTTAACGATGACAACCACGTGGGTGCAACGCCGCAGCTCAGGGTTTAAGAAGCATTCATTTAGACGAACGGCACTGACGATTGTCATCAGCCTAAAACGAGTACCCGGTGCGGTGTGTAAAAACATCGCCACTGGGAAGACAAAGGCGGTCGGGGGTGATCCTGGTCACTCGGCCTTCGTGGCATGCTGCTACTCGCTAACAGCACTTGCCCCACGCAGTCCGTCAAGGCTACACGTGGCGGGGCGTTGTGGATCTTTGTCTTTGTGTCTCAGTCGAAGCGTCTCTCGCTTGAGACGAGCGGCACGTCGGGCGATGATTGATGACCGAAGTTACTCGACGGCTGCGCTGATGGCGAAGGCAATTATCCCGTAAAGCGACCCCTGCCGCCTCCCACAACCCGCACGTGCCTCCCATCGACACCCGCGCGTCTCTAATCGACAACGCGCCTCCACAGCGACCTCGACGACCCCTGACCCCACCGCGGGGGTATTCGCCGTGGCAAGACGCAGCTGTTTCTGATCGAAGCGGAACAACAACAACAACAACAACGATGACGACGATGACGAAAAAAAACATTAACAAGGTTAATCGACGGCAGAGTCGGTCGGTCGAGGAGATGCCGGGCCGCGTGTTGCCACGTTCATGCAGCCCGCAAACCCTGCAGCCAGCTATGGCTGCAGGGTTTGGTGGTACATGTTGTTTATGTCGTTAATTGTAAAAATTCGGTCACAGTTCTTATGATCACTGTTTCATTGCTTTTATGGCTTTATGTTGGTGATTTCGAAAAAGTTTTTTGGTTTGGCCATGTTTGTTTGTTGTAGTATGGAGTTAGACTGATGGCCCTAATCCAAGTTGTCCTGTGGTTGTTGTTGTTGTTTGACTTGCATCCCACTGGGATTTTTGCACACAGCGTTGGTGTACGGTGCTTTTTCTGCAACATTTTGCTGTCATTTCTTGGATTTTCTGTTTGCACATAGTCACATATTCACTTTAAGATGTTTTCTTGTTCATGCTTTTTGTTTGTTGCGGTTGCACCCGATTCAAGAGCCGAATGGCTCACAGGGCTATACCTAATAAATGAACTTGAACTTGAAGGATTGGCCCTAATTTGTTGAAACGGGGCATGTGGGCTCCTGGCTCCGATTGGCCACAAAATACAAAGCCACCGCAAGCTGTAAACAGACCGTGCGAACCCACGTTTTTTTTTTCTGCTGTGCCACGTGACTCACTCTAAACATCAACAACAACAACAAAACTAAACGTGTTTTGTTGTTGTTGT
Source organism: Lampetra fluviatilis (assembly GCF_964198595.1). Taxonomy (NCBI): domain Eukaryota; kingdom Metazoa; phylum Chordata; class Hyperoartia; order Petromyzontiformes; family Petromyzontidae; genus Lampetra; species Lampetra fluviatilis. Next base: position 7,750,269 of record NC_136310.1, read on the forward strand.
GTCACCAGGTAAGGCCCCGCCGAGGTGTGTAGCTCTTTTTGTTTTGTTAGAAGCGACCTGACCATCACAAGTGGTAGCTCAACGAAGTGGCTTTTCATCACGTGGTAATTCACAGCAGCCAATCATACTCGAAGCGCGTAGAGATGTTGATTCTGAATGCGAAGGGGTAAAAACTCGGAGGACATCGTGGAGAAAAATCCACGCGACCACGGGGAGAAAGAGAGAGAACACCCAAACTATAAAATATACAGCAGCAGGCATCGTCAGGGTCGGGATCGAACCCACGACCTCCTTCATACCACCATATTTGCCAAGGAGGCTGCTCGCTTGTAGTTTGGTTGATAACAATACTAATTATAGCTATTATTTAGAATATATATCACGACTTTCATCGAGGGCCTCAAATCTCCACGGGGAGGAGGTGGGGGGGAGGGGGGAGGGGTGGGCAGCGACCGGTGGATTATTGAGAGGGGATAGACGGAGGGGAGAAGGGGGTCGGGGGGTGGGGTGACTGCCCCATGACATTTCATGGGTCATGGCTGTTGTTTTAATAACGATAACAACAACAACAACAAACAACAGAGATCAACCTCCGCAAGAGATCTCAGGTTCAAGGTCTCGCGTGGCTCCCTGAGTCGACGTCGTCCTTCTCGCCCATAAACGTGAGCGATCCCTCAGCGTTTAATTCAATTGTTGGACGATTGACACGAGGAAGAGACGGCACGGAAAGAAGAAGAGTGGGGGGGGGAGCACCTTGAGGATAATTGATTTTTATTAAGGGCAGGACACGGGCCGCGATAGCCACGGATTGCCACGGAAATATTCGCACGGGATTCGGCATCGTTGCTCTCACTTCGGTCACATTCAGGGTCGTGTTTGTCTATGCGTTGAAATGAAACATCTGAATTTTTGTTGTTGTTGTTGTAACCATTGGATAGCAGCGCCACATCGCTTTCGTGTTTATTGTCAACCACACACACAAGGGGACACAGCCTTGGACGGGGATATGGTGATCAACTTATTGTCCGTCTGTTTCCGAGCACGCGAGTTGCAATCGTGAAGCCATGAGTTCATTTCACCCCCCCCCCCCCACTCAGCTTCGGGCATCTTTATAGCGCAGATACTGTAACTCGAAATAATAACTTAAATGCATGTGAAACGACTTTTAAACAATCGTTGTCAGGGCCCTATGCATGGAAATGCGGAAAAAGTTTAACATCAACCGAAGATAGAAGAAGATGAAGTGAGAAAGACGTTTACAATATAATAGAGGTGTTTTGGGTTAGATCGCGTAAATATATAAATGTGTCGTTAAAACCCGCCACCACCCGGGTACTGCTATTTTATTAAACACAATAGACAGGAAGGACAAGTTTAAAGGGCTCGCAAAAAGCGCACGCATAATGTACGTTGCCTCAGTAATTCCACCCCCCCCCCCAAATTGTGCAAGAGCGCAGAAGCGTGGTCACCACATCTACGCCTCTATATAAGGAACTAAACAGAAAGACTTCTCCACAAATCTGACTGTCGCCTGATGAAGCTAGTTGTATTTACGGGCGAAACGTCGTACTCAGATTGTAAATGTTGTGGCTTGGCCTTCCAACACACAACGGGTGTGACTGTACTAGTATACTACACTATACACTACTATACACTATACACTCCACTATACACTACACTATACACTACTATACACTATACACTCCACTACTATACACTACACTACTATACACTACACTACTATACACTACACTTACACACTGCACTATACACTGCACTATACACTACACTATACACTACACACTAGTGCTGTACTAGTAACGAATTGGCCACGTTCTGTTTACGTGACAACCCTTACTAAATTGGCCGTGTCGGGTGGTGGCGGGTTTCAACGACACATTTACATATTTACTCGATCTAGCCCAAAAACCTCTATTATGGAGGATATTGGTCGCGAAAGCCTACGTGTTTAACGTTTACAATATCTAAAGAGAGAGAGAGGGAGAGAAAGCCTTGAAGGGGCAGGGAGTCCCAGAGTTGAGGTGCCACAATTGCGAAGGCAACGATCCCCCCCCCCCGCCCCCCCCCCAAGTGTGTAAGCCCAGAGACCGTGGTGAGTGCGAGCAATGCACAATCTTGAGGATCTTCTTAATGATCATCTCGTCCTTGCTGCCGTCACAGGAATGTGGAATTTTTGTTACATTTCACGGTGTGATGGAACGGCCCCCAACCCCCCGCCCCCCCACCGATACAAATTCCCTGGCCCATTTCGCTTCATTCATCAGCCAGGAGGACAAGCGGCACATTTTTTACGTGGGTAGAGAAAAAAATGTCCCCAAAAAAAAAGCTCCCAGAATCCCTTGATGCCCCGATGGGCTTTTTTTGTTAATCCACCCTAACGATGACGTAACCACAACGACAAAGTGTCCATTTGGGGCGGAGGATGGCTAGGAGATGTTGACTACCTCGCCAGGTGTACAGGAGGTCGTGGTTTCGATGCCGACCCTGACACCTGCTGCTGTTAATTTGGAGTTTGCGGTGTCTCTTTCTCTCCCCGTGGTCGCGTGGATTTTTCTCCGGGTCCTCCGGGTTTTTCCCTCCACATTTAGAATGAACGTCACGCGTTGAGTGTGTTTGGCTGCTCTACATTTCCACGTGATGATGGTGATCAGCCACTTCGCTTTACCATTTGCGATAGCCAGGTCGTTTCTGAAAAAAATAGCTACATAGCTCAGTGGGGGGGCCTTAGATGGTAATATATTTAAAAAAATGAGTGAGTTAGTTAAGATCACGCCATGCACGATTTCGCTTCTGTCTCAGTGGGTCATTGGTGCCACACCGACAACAACAACAGCAGCAGCAGCACCGTACGACAGCGTGGGTGGTTCTTCAACTGCCCCGTGTGCCGTAACCGCTCGACGCCCGACGGTTCGCTCCAGGTGCTGGGAGCTTCTTAAGGAACCGATGCCAGTGCGTTCGCAACCCATCGACGAATCGTCACTAGCACGTGGCTGCCGCTACTGCTGCTGCTACCGCTGTCTTCCCCCAACTCGTCGCTGCTTCTTCCTCCTCCTGCTCTGAGTCGTTTTGCTCTTCCTTTGGCGAGAGTCGAGCGGACAGTGCGTGCGAATTATACCTTTAAATGATTGTCACTTGTTCCCATTGGGTCAATGTTCTGTCGGGTAACCCGTTTGATATTTGGTAAATGGGGGAGGGGAAATCGCCTGTAAGAGCGTCACGGCGAATAGCAGAACGCGGCGACGAAATCCATCGCGCGTCTTCGATTCGCCGATCGGAAAAGGCTCCCGCAAGCCAGCGCGTGGAGCGCGAAAAGTCGGACATCGCGTCCGAACGACCCGAGCGCGCCACGGGGGGTGGAGAGAGCCGTGCAGCGGCACGTTCGTGAAACTGGGGCTGGCACGTGGCTAGGAGGGGGGAGGGGGGTGTGGTGGTGAGAGTGAGCGAGACTTTTGACTTTTAAACAACTTTTATTGCCGCCAGCAGCAAAATCACTGGAGGCGATTTCAATATGAAATACACAAAGTCACCAGCAAACAAAACAAAATAAACGTTACAAATCGACGCGCTGTGGCGCTGAAAGCACCGCCCACAATACAAAAGAAAAGTCAAGTGGTTGTGGTGTCATTGCGCACGCCACGGTGACGAGCGAGCGCTTCAGAAGGTGAACATGAGAGTGAGCGAGAGAGTGAGCGAGAGGTGGGGGTTTACATAAAGCAAAGTTGAAAAAAAGAAATTTACGAAATGATGAACGAAGCAAAGTGCCGACTACACCGAGCATCTTCTTGTCTCCACTGATCGTAAAAAAAAAGAGAGGGGGGTGGCAGGGGAAAACGAGGATGTGCGCGGAGCAGTGACCTGTGGATTATTGAGACTCACGTTGAACTTATTTCGCAACGTACGCAGCCAACAGCGCGAATCAAAGCAACAGACCGAAAAGAGTGGTATTCCAAAAAGCGTGCGTCTCTGTGTGCGTGATCAGCGCGCGTTGTGTGTGTGTACGTTGAACTTCTTTCACGCCGTACGTAGCCGACCGTGTGTTCAGACTCACTCGCTATGGGGTTCCTCGCGACTCTCACTCGTTCTCTGTCTCTCTTCCATCGTGTCTCGCGTGCGGGATGAGAATCGCATTAGAAGTATTAAAATCGCACTGTGCCCGGATGTCTCTGTATGTGTTGTGTGCGTGTGCGCGTGTGTGTGTTGAACGTCTTTCGCACCGTACGTAGCCAAACGCGCTGATCGGAGGGTGCGGGATTTGAAAATCGCGTTACAAATATTAGAATCGCACTGTGCTCGTATGTTGTGCGTATTTTGAACTTTTTTCGCACCGTACGTAGCAAACCGCGCTAATTAGAATCGACATGGGATCGGGATTAGAATCGACATGGGATCGATGGGCGGAGGAGGGGGGAGGGGAGACGGGGGGGGTTGGGGTGATGCTGCCCCCATCAAATATCACGGGGGCAGGGTCACGTTGTTATTAAATGCGCAATTTTTTTTGGCCTCCAACATTTGTTGTTGTTTTAATAAAGATATCAACAACAAACGAGAGATCAAGTTCAAGGCCTCGAGCAGTCACGCCTCGCGCCTCGCTCCAAGCGGACGTCCTACCCGACAATGTGAACGGTCCCTCAACGATGATGAATTCGATCGCCGTATCGATGATGAACACGAGGGCAAACGACATTGGAAAAACAGGGGGGGGTGGGGTTCAGGGGGGGGGCATGGGGATAATTGTTTTATTATTATTTTCTTGAGGACAGACCAAAGAAATGAGAATCCCGTGATGTGTGCACGCTTCAATGATAGTGAGCTGTGGATCTTACAGCCTTAACGCGACCAATATCATTCAAAATAAAGGGTTGCGGGTTTTTTTTTTTTATGGGTTAGATCGCGTGAATAGAAATAGTTGTCGTTAATCCACCGCCACCCGACGCAACTGTTTATAAACTAAACTGTTAAACTAAACTGCGTTTAGAATATTTGGCTGATGCTATATATTGAGCTAACAATACTCACTTTCATACACCCACCCACCGCCTTTGTCTCCACAGTGGCAACACACCGCAAGGTACTTATTTGAGGCTCAGTCGACCTAAGGGAGGCCCAGGACCGGTTCAGATAATCGTCACCGGAGTTGGCCGTGACCGGGAATGAACCCAGGTCTTCGGGCTCGTAGCGTGGCGCGCTAACCGCTGCACTACCGCTCCCCCCCATACTCATACACATCCACTCACTCTTACATATGTAGAGTAATAGCGCTGGCTGCTGACGGAAAGTGGTACTGACAGCGTATGGGAGTACACACGCCAGCAGGCGACAGTACAAACGGGGGAATAGACAACTAAGGGAAAAGCTCAGGAAGGGGTCCATCTGGAAGCGCCGGGAACCTGATAGTAGGTTCCAGAAGGGGGGCGTGGCCAGGGCGGAGCAAGGCCACACTGGGAGCATAAGAGGGAGCCCTGAGCGAGAGCTCGGGGCTGCTGCTGAAAATGGATCCCCTCGCCGTGCTGCTGTTCGTCATTATCGTCGCCGCCATCTTCACCATCAATGGGCGCCGCTAGCTAGACAGCCTGCCAACTATACTAGCTAGATAGTGCCGCCGACAGCTGTGTGTAAATATATATAAGAGTGTGCACCCACGTAGGGTGCATATAGTCCCCACTGTGAGCAAGAATAAAGTAAGGTGCCTCCAATTATTCCTGTCTCCGATCTGCGTCACTACATTTGGTGTCAGAAGCGTGAAGAAATAATTATTCATGTCAAAAGCAGCGAAGAAGAAGAACCCACCTGTAGTGTCCTCGGAGGATGAGGACGGCGAGGATGTTATCCCCCCAACAGCCCTGGAGTCCGGGACCCCAGTCATGTGTTCCGCGGGAACGGCGCCTACGGAGCAACGGGGGCAGGGTGCCAGTTCTTCGCCGCTGCCTGCTGAGAAGGGTTGGCCCGAGCTCACCAGGTGCGTTCGGGCAGCTGCTGTCTTCTGCCACGCAGCTAGTCACCCAGCTTGCTGCGGCTGCGCCCGCTGGAGAAGCCGCGGCACAGGGGCTGCAGGTGGTCGGAATGCCTCCCGCTGCCACGCCCAAGTGGGAGCAGGTTGCCATTTCGCCCACCGCGAGTGACTGGCGGCCGCCATTTTGTCGATGGAGCGGGACCTGTTTGGCGCCAATATCGAGTCGCCCCCGATGGCGCTCACGGGAGCGCCATTCCAGCCAAGGCGGTTGCCTCCGGTCCGCAAGTTTGTAGTGGTTTGGTGCAACTGGACGGCATTTCAACGCCGTTTCATGGCTGCTTACAAGTCAATGGACTGGACGGAGGTGGAGGCTGTGCACGCTCTGCCGACGGCACTAGATAACGACTCCTTGAAGGCGTTCAAGGCCATCCTGGAGGTGGACCGGGCGAATCTACCTCGGGCGTATGCCCAAATGACCGCCATCTTCAACCCGCCGTCCAACTCCCACAGGAGGTTCTTGCTGCGGAGGCGGGGGGAGGCCAAGATGCCTTTCATCTTCCGCAGCGTGCTGCTGGCCTTAGGCCAAGCAGCCTATCCTCACATGGACCGGGTGGCGCTCGATTCCTTGGTGCTGGAGAGGTTGCTGTCGCTGCCGCAGGAGTCGAGCGTCGCCCTCTCCATCACGGAGGAGGACGACCTGTCATCCCTGAAGGTGGCCCGGTGTATACAGGCACACCTTAACCTGCAGCAGTGGCCCACGTTGGCTGCTTGTGTGGGGGAGCCTGCAGATCTGGAGGAGCCTGCACTGCGGGAACCGGAGCGGGCCTGCACTTCATTCGTCAGGGACCCACGCGCGAGAGGAGTCAAGGGATGGCAGCCGGAGCGGGAGTGATGAGAGAGGGACCCCCTTCCAGCGTGGAGGTCCGTGACAGCCTGTTTCAAGTGCGGCCAGCCAGGCCATATCGCGAGGGGATGCTGGAAAAGCACAGGATCATACACCTCGCCTTCGACGTCCTCTGCCCCACCAACATCTGCTTCCTCGGCATCACAGGCAAGTCGCGACACATCAGACACTCGGCCGCAGCCATCCTCTCACGCATCTCGGTTGTTGCGCGTGTCCAATTCGCACGTTACCATCCCTTATCTTGTCACGGTGCATGGGCAGTGGACTCCAGCGTCGGCTGGGTGGCCATGTTGCGTAGAGCGGTGGAGTAGATTGGCACACCGTGTTGTGGTGGCTGCGGCGAGTTCGTCTGCGGTGGTTGGGTTAATCCTGGGGGTTTAGGTAAGGATCTGGTCGACACGGGAGCTTCAGCTACCGTCATTTCTGAGCAATTTTTTATTTGTTACTGCCGAGAACCTGTTGTCTGAGCCCAGTTGCGAGTGCTTGCATTGCCGCAAACGGTGGAAGTTTGGGAATTGTGGGACAAATAGAGGCGAGGGTCCGGATAGGGGAAATTGAGTTAACGGGGCCAGTGTTGTCTCCAAGACATTGGCTGTGCCCTTTCTTCTGGGCACAGATTTTTTTGGGGATGCCCCTCAAGATCCTTGTTGATCAAGGTTATGTTGAAATGCCGTTGGGGCAGCGGTTGGCCTTCTTGAAGTCCCCTACTCGGCTGGCAGTGGCTAATGCAACAGTCTAGGCCCTGGAGAGGGAATTGGTTATGATTCTGCCAGGTGCACAGATGATGATGCCCTTGCAGTTTCAGAAATTCTGAGGAAGGGGTCCTGTTAACCCTGTCTAATACAGCGACTCGGGGTCTCGTGTTGGTGGGCGCTCAGACCATCGTGAGGGCGAAACAGGAGCCCTTTTTACAGGTGCTAAATGTGGGGTTGGGGGCCGCTGTGGTCCAAGCCGGCACAGTGTTAGCACATGTAACAGCTGCACGCTGTGCGGGGGGATGACACAGCTGCCACGGAGGTCGTCGGCACTGTGGAGCAGGGAGGTGAGTCGGACGGGACGTGGATCGAAAAATTGTCTTTGGAAAATTTCGAATTGCCCCAAGAACAGCGGGAAGAGCTGCGTGCTCTGTTGCGGGAATTTGCAGATATCTTTAGCCAGGATAAATTTGATATTGGCCGCACTTCGTCGCTGCAACACCACATTGACACAGGAAACGTGGCTCCCATAAGACAGAATTCTTATAGGCTGAGCCCTAGGGAGAAGGACCATGTTCGCCAGGCAGTTGATGAGATGTTGGCTTTGAACATTATCTCTCCCTCTATTAGCCCGTGGGGGGCTCCCATTGTTTTGGTAAAAAAATGGGATGGGAGTTTGTGCTTTTGCGTAGATTTCCGAAAATTTTATTAAATTTCTGTATCTGACGCTTATCCGCTCCCTCGGATGGACGACTCTTTAGATGCATTGTCGTGTGCATGGTTCTTTCCAACCCCCGATTTGTTGTCAGAGTTCTGGCAACTGCCCCTGGATAAGGAATCTAGGCCTAAGACCGCGTTCCGAACGCCCCAAGGGTTATTACAATTTAACTACCTCCCCATGGGGCTGCATTCGTCTCCAGCCACGTTTCAGTGGCTGATGATATTGGTCTTGGCAGGTCTCCAATGGGACTCGTGCCTCATTTACTTGGACGACGTCATTGTGTTCGGACTTACGTTCGAGGAGCATTTGCACCGATTGCTGTCGGTGTTTGTTAAAGTGCGGGTGGCCAATCTCAAATTCAAACCGCAAAAGTTCCATCTTTTGCAAACATCTGAGCCATATTGTTAGTGCATCCAGGATAGCCACAGATCCCGACAAAGCTGCGTGCGTGCGCACATGGCTAACCCCCAAGTCGGTGGGTGAGGTTCGCAGTTTTGTCGGGTTTGCGTCCTACTATCGCCAGTTTTTCCCGTGGTTTGCGACGATCGCCAAACCGCTCCACACGCTGACGGCTAAGGGCCGGAGGTTTCAGTGGGGGGAGGAGGAGGCTGCGTTTGTCGCGTTACATGATAGCCTTGCCAACGCGCCCCCTCTCGGCTACCCCAATTTATCTCTGCCATTTATTTTGGACACGGGTGCCAGCGACACTGGGATAGATGCAGTGCTGTCCCAGGTCCTGGCTGCGTCGCTGCTCGCTGTCATCTCTTCATCGTCCAGCCACGTGGCCGATCTTCGGCAAGGCTCTCATCGTCGCTGCGCTAGTCAGACAGCTGTGTAGTTGGACGCCGACAATGGGGTTGTGTAGAAGTGTCGGCTATGTGTAGCTACGTAGAACGTTACATAGATGTATTGCCCAGTGTTGTGCTTAAAGTGTGAGAATAAATAAGAAGCCTTCTACACGACTTGTCTCTGAAGTCGCTCACTACACATACACTCACTCTCATACACTCATACTCACACATACACTCGCTCTCACACGCACTCATACGCTCAAGGACACACGCGCGGACGCACGGTGCATCTGCTCTCGTGCTGCTGCGAAAGGCCAGACCACGTGCAGCAACTGCCCTGTGTGGTCAGATTCAAAGGCAGAGTCGCGGGGATGATGACTGCCGAGGGGCTGTGCCGTGTGGGGGGGGGAGGGGGAGCATTGACAGAAGGAGGAGGGGAGCGGAGGGGAGGGGGGTGGAGAGTGGAGGGGGTGAATGTGTTCAGGCCACAGGATGTTTGGAAGACGCTGCCATCTGTACCTGAAGCCTTGTTACAATAACATTAACCCACAGCGGCCTCGACGTAGCTCAGCTGATGCCCACTAACCCCCCACCCCGCCCAGCCGCTCGTGTGTGGCCGCGTGACTATCTCCTCGGGGTGGGGGGGGGAGCAGTGGCGCAGCGGTTAGCGCACTGAGTTCTATTCCCGCTCCACGACCAATAAATGGTAACATGGCGAAAATTCACATTGGTCTTGGGCCTCCCGTCAAATGAATAGCTGGTGTGGTGTGTGAACATCGTCATTGGGGAGACAAAGGCGGCCGGGCGTGGTGATGGCCACCCCACTCCCTGGTATGTCGTTCCGACCTTCAAAGGGGCTGCTCGCTAACAGCACTTGCCCCAACAGTCTGTTAAGGCTACACTGGGAGAAGGAGGAGGGGGGGTCTTTGTCTTTATACTCCAGGAGAGCGCAGCGAACACTGACTCCTATTGTGTGATGGTTAGCGTGCCGCACTTGCAATCGGGTCGATCTTCTGGCACGGAACTTTAAAGAACGCATACATTTAGTTTGTTCTTTCGTTTGTTGTCCTCGCCCCGCACCCTCCGATTAGCACGGTTGGCTACGTACGGTGCGAAAGAAGTTCAACATACATACATACATACAACAGGGCCGAGCTTCTTAAATCCGCACACTCCGCACGATAACTCCCATAAATAGAATCCATAATGAGCGAAGTGTAATAAGTAGAGAGTTTGCGTTGCTAAATTAGACACTCGCCCCTAGACTCCTCACTGCAGAGCCGGCCCAGCCACTAAGCGACCCTTGCAATTGCAAAGGGCCCCGTGGCCAGCAGAGGGCCCCCTAGAGTCACTGCTAGCGAGTGTGTGAAAAAAATCATACATCAAAGGGGCCTCCAACCAAATTTTGCTTAGGGCCCCCAAAGGTCTAGGGCCGGTTCTGCCTCACTGCATTGAAAGCCGGCTAAAATTGGTGGAATCGTTGGCCAAAACTTGGTGTCAAAGAACCGGGGCCTCTCCTGCCTTATCGGCCAAGACAGAACCCCCCACGCCCCCCACGCCCCCCACCACTTTCGATTACGTCATTTATTGTGACGTCACCTCGCACCACGTGCCATCCTCGAGTTGCGCGGCTTAGGAAACACATACGTTTTATTATCGCGAATTCTATTGCTTTCGAGAACAAAGCGCACTTTGGAAATAATTACAATAACAACAATCAAAAAACCATACCATGTGCATGATTTTTCTTCCTTGTTCCCCCCCCCTCCCCCCCACTGTAAACGTCCAGAGCCACCACAGGGCAGGTGCCAAGATGTTAACTACCTCGCCTGGTATGCAGGAGGTCGTGGATTCGATCCCGACCCTGACGCCTGCTGCTGTATATTTGGAGTTTGCAAGTTCTCTGTCCCCGTGGTCGCGTGGATATTTTCCTCCGGGTCCTTCGATTTTTTCCCTCTACATTTAGAATCAACGTCACGCGTTCAGAGTATTTGGCTTCTGCTATCAATTTCCACACGATGATAAGTCACTTGGTTGAGCTATCATTTGTGGGTCGGGTCGCTTCCGAAAAAGAGCTATACAGCTCAGTGGGCCTTACCTGGTAAAAAAAAAATACATAACAGAACGGGAACGAACAGAGGAAGGGGGCCACGCGGGAGCGGGGCTCCGGGTTGCCACGTGGCAGTGCGTCTCTCTCTCTATCTGTCCCTCTCACGCTGCCTCGTTGAGGCGACTTCTGGAATCCGGTCTTTTATTCAACCCTGCATTACAGCTTTCCTTCACGCTGCTGATAGGCAGCGTGAGAGGGACAGATAGACAGAGAGAGACGCACTGCCACGTGGCAACTCGGAGCCCCGCTCCCGCGTGGCCCCCTTCCTCTGTTCGTTCCCGTTCTGGATCGCAAAGTTACGTGATGTAATTTTCATTTAACAGAACTCGCACTTCCTTGTTGGTTGTCTCTTGCTTGTTACCTGCTCACTTTACCCTTTCGTGTCTCGACATCTCGCGAGGGTTAACTTGCCGTAGGTCCCACGGGCCCGCCAACCGCCCCCCACTCCCTCTAATCTCGCCACAATTTGAACAAAAATAAATTGAAGTAATTTCACTGGCCCTGCCCGTCGCGCCGGCGGTGAATTTGCACCCAATCAGCCGAGGTTAAACCCAGAGTGACAATCGCGTTGTCGTTGTTGCTGTTGTTGTTAACCCTCGCCTGTGAGCAAATCACCATACATTCTATAAACTAGTTGAACTGTAAACAATGTTTTTATTTTTATTTTACCAGGATGAAGCCCATTGCTAGGCTATGTAGCTCTTTTTCAGTAGCGACCTGGCTATCGCAAATGGTAGCTGAACGAAGTAGCTCATCATCATCACGTGGACATTTTTAACATCCAAATGCTCCAAACGCGTGATGTTGATTTCTAAATGTGGAGGGATTAACCGCAGGGACACGCAAACTCCTCCAAATATACAGCAGCAGGCGTCAGGGTCGCTATCAAACCCACGACCTCCTGTATACCAGGCGAGGTAGTTAACATCTCGCCTCCGTGACGCCCTCACCAACAATCTCACGGGATTTTGCAAGCTAAGCAGGCCACCGTGCTACTGCCATCGTGCATGCCGAGTTGTCATAGAGCAGTGTTCTCCTACCGTTGTGGAAAAGAAATAAAAAGAAATATAAAACTTAACTTTTTTATTTTCATTTTATTTTGTCCAGCTAAACTAAAACTAAACCATAATTTTATAAAGTCACGTAGAAGGGAAATAATAAAATAATAAAAATAAAACATAATAAAATAATTCTCACGACGTTTCGGCCACAACGCAAGCAGCCGTCCTCAGGCGAAGAACAGGTCTATCGGGAAGACAGCGTCGTGAGAATTATTTTATTATGTTTTATTTTTATTATTTTATTATTTCCCTTCTACGTGACTTTACCGAAAGAACCAAGAAGATGAATCCCTGCAGTCACGAAAGCTTTAAATCGAAACATAATTTTATATTTCACCAGGTCAAGCCCACTGAGCTATACAATTCTTTTTCAGCAGCCACCTGGCCATCACAGATGACAGCTCGACGAAGTGGCTTCTCATCATCACGTGGACATTGACAGCAGCAGACAAATACTCTGAACGCGTGCAAAAAGTTCGACCGGATGGTTAGACGTGCGATTCGAGTTGGGGAGCATGGAATTCTTACGGGGGTTTTTTTTCCCCTCCGGCAATTCTGGAAACTGCCTGGCGATGCCGGATGTAACATAACTGATAAATGTATCGCTCGGATCGCCCCCCAACACCAACGACACCAAGGCCAGTGGCGGGTGCTACGGCCGAAGCAAGTCGTAACGTGGGCCACGTTTGCTCATCGCGGGAGTGACGGCTTCACGAATTGGCTGTGTCGGGTGGTGGAGGGCTGTACGACGCAACATTTTTACTTAGCAGGCAAATCTGACCACACTCCCCACCGCCCGAAAAAAAAACACCCAATTATGAATCGTAATATTGCCCACGAAATCCCTAACGCGTGTTACAAAAAAAATGTTTTACCGACAAATTCTTAAGTCCACAGAGGACGGGCCATGCAGGGAAATTAGAGCGAAATTCTGCACGTAATGAGCTAATTTGCAGCGACGTCCAAACAACTAACGATCGTTTGCTTCCGGAGTGGGGCATTTGTTTTTGTAATTAAGATGAAACCCGATGTAATTTCACACATCCACGGCAAGTCCTCTCGCCTAACACGTGGCGGTGTTCAAACTGCGATGCGCTTTTGCTGCAATGCCGTTCTTCCGTTCGGGAACGCTTTTCGCACGACGCGGAACGCGTACACCGTTATAACTCGGGACGTGCGCGACGTTTCGGCCACAACGCAAGCAGGACGGCTGCTTGCGTTGTGGCCGAAACGTCGTGAGAATTATTTTATTGTGTTTTATTTTTTTTATTTTATTATTTCCCTATCTACGTGACTTTACCGAAAGAACCAAGAAGTTGTTTACCTTTCTTGTACTTTGCACTAATATCGTGTTATTGTGTTGTTTGATGTTGTGACGTTCTTACCCCGTACCCCTACTGGACATCAGTGGCTTTACAGCTCATCGGATTCCTCCAGTGTAAATACATATTCTGACATTCTGCTATTCTGATATCGCTATACGCAAAGAGTAACATCCCGGCGATCGTGCGACGTGGAGCCGGCCCCCGACGTTGGTTGCGCCACGTTCGCCCAGTTGCTTCGGCGCACGCGAATTGCCTCCTGTGGCAGAATGGCCAACGCTGGGCGCAGCTCAGCTGGGGCAAACGCCACTCGGCTATGGCGTCGGTGGAGTGGCTGCAGCAGCAGCAGCAGCAGAGGGAGATACGACGACGACGATTGAGCAAATACAAGGGCAGCGAGAGGTCAGCGGAGAGGCTCGTGGTTGTTGATGATGATGGTGGTGATGATGATGATGATGTTGTTGTCGATGATGACCAGGGCGTAACCTTTTGACCCCATTGACCCCGAGCAACGATTCCTCGAGAGATATTTGCGCTGTCAAATCCGCGCGCTTTCAATTTTTAGTTGCGAATTCCAAGCGCGCTCTCCGCAACCCACCTCGCCCGCCCCAGGCTCCCCCCTCCGCGCCCACCCCCCATCCCTGCTCCCCCCCCCAAATGCCTTCAAGAGCTAGGAGGACGATGGCGATGATGCCGAGTGTGAATGAATGCGTGCGAAATCGAGTTTGGGGAGCTCTTCTGCAATGAACCGTTGACATTTTTTGAACGTTTGACCCCCAAAAATAATGGAATCCCCCCCCCCACCAGCCCCCCCCCCCACCACGACCCCCCCCCCCCGCCAGCCCCCCCACCACCCCCCCCCCCGCCCTACCCCCCCGCCCTACCCCTCCCGTCCCCCCGCTATTCCAGGGCGCATATTGGGGGAGCAGATGGAGATGGAGAGATCGCGCCATGGGCTGGGGACGCAGACGCACACACACAGGTAAAGATCCCCCGTATAGCCTTGACAGAATGTTGAGGCAAGTGCTGTTAGCGAGCAGCACCTATGAAGGCCGCAACGGCCAACGAGGCGGTGGGTGGTCGGCAACAACGCCCGGCCGCCTTTGTATCCCTCGTAGCGATTTTTTTACACATCGCACCAGGTACTCATTTGAGGCTGAGTCGACCCAGGGGAGGTCCAGGACCAGTTCAGATTATAATCGTCACTGATGTTGGCCGCGAGCCAAAAATAGCCGCCATTCTCCACTAAGTAGCGGTGACGACACCACGGCGCTTGTGCCAGGCTAGGTGCACCGTTGAGGCCGCGTTAAGTGTCGAAGGCACGCTGATGGCAGGAGGTCGCGTGACAGACCCAATGTGCCGTGGGTTGACTAACCGAGACGACTGGCAAGGGCAACGGCCTGCCCTCGCTTCGTTTTATCCGCCCGGCGCTCCGCTCGTTGTTGTGAGCTGACGCTCCTCCCAGCCCTGCGTTTGTCCGCCCTTGTGGAAGGGCAGGACCCGCCTCCATAAGTAAAAAGATTTACAGATATTTTCAACCCCTTGCAGATATAGTTTCATCACACCCCCTCCACCCCCTCCGAAAATTTCGCACATTTTAGAAAAAATTGCGAAAGTACGTGGTTTGTACGTGTGTTGCACGTGTGTTGAACGTGCATTGCACGTGTATCGAACTGCGTTGCACGTGGTTTGTACGTGTGTTGCACGTGTGTTGAACGTGCATTGCACGTGTATCGAACTGCGTTGCACGTGTATTGAATGTGCGTTGCACGTGTATCGAACTGCGTTGCACGTGTATTGAATGTGCGTTGCACGTGTATCGAACTGCGTTGCACGTGTATTGAATATGCGTTGCACGTGTATCGAACTGCGTTGCACGTGTATTGAATGTGCGTTGCACGTGTATCGAACTGCGTTGCACGTGTGTTGAATGTGCGTTGCACGTGTATCGAACTGCGTTGCACGTGTATTGAATGTGCGTTGCACGTGTATCGAACGTGCGTTGCACAGGGCCCTGTCAACCTTCGCGACGGTTAATGTTGGCAACTTTATTTCACGCTTAAATCTGTCACCCCCAACCACCGCCCACCCTCCACCATCCACCACCACCGCCACTCTCGCGCCGTGCGTAGCACCTCAAGGTTAACTTGGCCTGAAATTCATTAGCGCTGGAGGAGGGCCAGGGGGGGGGGGAGTAGGCGGGCGGGGTTTGGGAGGAGTGGTGGTGGTGGTGGTGTGGGGGGGAGTCGATGAGTCGACCAGAGGCAGAGAACAGAGAGCAGCAGCAGCGAACCCCGTGGCAATGTTCTGATGAGTGATGACATTCATTCAAATCAATCGCTCGCAAGGGTCATTTGCGGAAAAATAATTATGCTGTTCAGCCTTTTGATGATCCACCGCTGGATAAATGCTTCTCCCCATGACGTGTTTGTCGGTGGGGGGGGGGGGCAGGGAATGGGTGGGGGGAGATGGGGGGGGTGTTTGACTATACTTCACTACACCAGTCAGTGGCGGATTGGTGTTTGGGGGCACGTCAAAGAACCGGTTCAAATATCACTCGCCACTTACACAACAGGCTCGGTACTCCTTTAAGGCTGAGCTGACCTAGAGGGGGTGGGGGGGAGGCCCGGGATACGTGCAGACATCACTCACCGTGGTCGATGGCATCTCTCATCATCTCTCGCACCAAGAGATCAAATTTCAGATACCCCAAAAAAACCGAAATAGGAACATATCGTGGAAAGGGAGAGAATATATTCACAATTCCAGCGGCGTTCGTATCGTCGTCATTGTTAGAACGCCCCTGACGACAAGCGGGCGTTTTAATGTCCTGCGAAGTACCCACGTATTTGTATTTCCCAGGACAGCGACCCAGTAAACATCGCGACGTGGGGCGAACGTTGCCCGAACTTTGGCCGAGAGTCAACGAACGTTGACCCCCCCCCCACCTCTCCCAAAGGTCGCTCGATTTACAGGTGGCTTTTAGACGCGAGGGCGATGGGATGGGCAATTCTAAACCCATCGGCGTTTGCTGCCTCAACGTCTCTGAGCCTCCGAGCTGCTCTCTTGCTGTCCACTCCCCCACCACGCCGCCCGACGAACCTGCTGTGCCAACGCACACTACAGGTGGGCACTGCCCGCTCGTGCAAACCAAACAAAAATTTCCATGTAAAGCTTTCGTGACTGCAGGGATTCATCTTCTTGGTTCTTTCGGTAAAGTCGCGTAGAAGGGAAATAATAAAATAAAAAATAAAAATTCTTTCCCCTCTACGTGATTTTACCGAAAGAACCAAGAATATGAATTTCTGCAGTCACGACAGCTTGAAATCTAAATGGTTGAACTACCCACGCCGGGAGATGGAATCGAACCGGCGCTCCTCTTGTATCGCTCTGTGCTGCTTAACCAGTAGTCAGAGGGCAAGGTCCCAATCTTGTTACGTTTGTATGGGGTGGTGGGGGGGAATCTCCGGCCGTACAGAGCAGAAGAGAGAGAAAAAATGTAACATGCGTACCGCAGCTCCCGACAAAGTAGTGACGTTGATAGATTGCACCATTAATGCGAGGGCGTATTTAATATTCAGCCTGGTTGACTTTCAATGAATGTGCGTCTCGCTTTCCAGCCGCCGTCCCCTCCAGCGCCCCCTTCCATCATCACACACAGAGGGCTCCTAAGTGAGGCGTCTTCAGTGCCTCTCGATCCGTGCGTGAAGTAACGGTGCAGAACGGAGGAATCTGTCAATGTGACACACCTCGATCACAGGGTGACACAAAAGTCAGGATGCACCTATGAAGGCCGCATTTGTTTCCCCCGTGGCGATGTTCACACACCCCACCAAGTACTCATTTAAGGCTGAGCCGACCTCAGGGAGGCCCAGAACCGGTTCAGATAATCGTCGCTGGTGTTGGTGGCCGTGAGCGGGAATTGAACTCGGGTCGCCGGGTTCGTAGCGCAGCGTGCCAACCGATACACCACCGCTCCCCACTTACAGAGATACAAAGACGCACACACAGATACAGAAACATACACAGAGATACACACACAGAGATACAACATTGTGAGTGTACTCTGTGTACTGTGTGTGTGTACTGTGTGTGCACCATGTGTGTCCTGTGTGTGTGTACTGTGTGTGTACTGTGTGTGTGTGTACTGTGTGTACTGAGTGTGCACCGTGTGTGTACTGTGTGTGTGTACTGTGTGTGTGCTGTGTATTGCGTGTGTACTGTGTGTGTGTACTGTGTGTGTACTGTGTCTGTGTGTGCTGTGTGTGTGCTGTGTGTGTGCTGTGTGTGCTGTGTGTGCACCGTGTTTGTACTGTGTGTGCACCGTGTCTGTACCGTGTGTGTACTGTGTGTGCTGTGTGTGTGTACTGTGTGTGTGTACTGTGTGTGTGCTGTGTGTGTACTGTTTGTTTACTGTGTGTGTACTGCACACACACACACAGATACCTCTTTGCCCAGTGCAAGACGAGAGTCGCGGTGGAGATTGAGTTTACGCCGTGCTGAGAGCAACCGGTCGGCTTTCGTCTCTTCGACATTGTCCACCCCACCCCGCCCCCCAAGCCCCCACCCTCCCCCAACACCCCCCACCCTCCCTCCCTCCCGGAGTGCGTTGAACTCAAATGCTCGTTAGAGAGAGCGAGCGAGAGTTTGAGTTTTTTTGAAAATTTGATGAAGAAGCTGCTGCTGCTGCTAATGACCGGTTTTATTTTTTCGCGTTGAGGACAATCCACGGCTACGGGCCCAGGTTTTCTCGCTCGGGTGACACACGAAAAAAAACACGACGCGAGGCTGAATGCGGGAAGGAGTTTTTATTCAAACTCTTAAATGCAGCACGTGCATGGTCGTTTTACGATTTTCGTCATAAAAAATGCATGCCGCATTCATTCTTATGTTTTCCTCCCCCCACCCACCCCCCACCCAACCTCTGCATAAAAATGCGGCGTAATTTCGGTGGCGGCTCTGAAAAATTAAAAAAGGTTAATGTATTATGAATGTCGGGGGGGGGGGGGTAGGGGCGGGGGCTGGGGCTATAAGTGTGTCTCCTATCCTCTCTCTCACTCTCGCCGGTTATTTTTTTTTGTTATGGTGCGTAATCCACATCGCGTTCGTCTATATGTAAAAATTAAGGAAGGGAAAATATTGTAAATAATTCATGGGGGCATTAATCACACGTCGGGCCGCGGTCAGAAGGGTCTGTAACGGAGATTGTGTACAGCCCCTTTTAGAGACTCCGCCAAAGACCGGTCAGCCACGATATTATTGTCTGTGGACCCCGCCGGAGACAAATTAGTCAGCCTATTGTCTAGAGATAAAATCAGAGACCGGCCTATTGTCTAGAGAACTCCACCACAGATGGGTCAGTCAGTCTATTGTCTATGGACCCCATCAGAGACCGGTTAGTCAGCCTATTGTCTAGAGATAAAATCAGAGACCGGCCTATTGTCTAGACAACTCCACCAGAGATAGGTCTGTCAGTCTATTGTCTATGGACCCCATCAGAGACCGGGTTAGTCAGCCTATTGTCTAGAGATAAAATCAGAGACCGGCCTATTGTCTAGAGAACTCCACCACAGATGGGTCTGACAGTCTATTGTCTATGGACCCCATCAGAGACCGGTTTAGTCAGCAGATACCTGTCAGTCTATCCTCTAAATCTACGACTTTTCTAATCACCCCATCAAGAGACTGTAAATGTCTACACCTTGTAAATTCCAGAGAAAAACCACACACACACGTAGACACACCGGGGATCGAGATTATTTATTTAGAAGCCCAAAGAAGTTGGCACAAGAAAGGGTGTTTTGTGTACATTCCGTATACCACGTGTGTGTAATTGGGTCGCGTGACCCCTGCTGTCACTAGAGGCCACCAGATTCACCGCCAATAGAATATTTAAAACAAAAAAAGATTTAGACGAAATAATCGATTTTTGGAGATCGGGTTCCAAAATAAAATCATTCCGGTGGACTTTTTACCCTCTCCACAGTTCAGGGATCGCACTTTCCCGTCGCAACTCCGCTTTGAGATCGGCGAAATCTCGCCAGGATGCTTGCAAAACAACGACACTTAACTTGATGACGGACAGATTTCATTATTTGGGCCCAGTCATTGGTCATAACCATCAACTCACAAACTCTTGAGCATTTGGAGATGCAAATCTAACCAAATTACGCATTAACAAAAATATATATACTTGCATAAAAAAAATTGCATTCTTTATTTGAATAATTTTTGTTACTCCACTAACAGCCCGAGATCACATTCACATTCGAATCCAAGATCGCAGCGTTTGCCAGCTCAGCCCTCTGGCGGCCTCTGAAACCATCCAAGCCACCTTTAATAACGTACACACCGTTTCCCATGTTCGCGTTGGTTGCACTGGGTAAACAACGACAAAAGTCACGGGAGCATTGGGGTCATTTTCTGGCCAGATGCTTTTGCACCGCGGGTGCTATTACTGAGCTTAATGTCTGCATCAGCCACGGAGCCGTGCTTTTTTACCGTATTATTATTATTTTCCATTACCGCAGCACATTTACATACAGTACTGTAGATACAAAAAAAATTCAAATTGTCTCTACAATCACACACACACACGCATTAGCGGCAGCCCATCCCGCTCTGTGCTTAGCTGAAATGAGATCCCATCGTCCCAAGCGCCGAGTGGAGTTTCCCACGGTCGCTTGAAACCACCGGTTTCTGTCCGTTAATTTTCATTCAGCTTTCTATTTATTTATTTATTTTTTGTCACCAGAAATGTTGCGACAACTTGTGCTGTGGGTCACGAAACGGAGAATCCATGAGAAACTCTGGGCGCAGGCCCAGTGTGGCCCATGGTGGCGAGATGTTAACTCTCTCGCCTGTTATGCAGGAGGTCGTTGGTTCAATCCTCGATCCTCAACCCTAACGCCTGCTGTATATTTCGAGTTTGTGTGATCTCGCTCCAAGTGGTCTCGTGGATTTTTCTCAGTTTTTTTGCCCCCACATTTAGAATGAACATCACGCGTTTAGAGAATTTGGCTGCTATACAATTTCCATGTGATAAGCCACTTCGTTGAGCTATCATTTGTGTTAGCCAGGTCGCTTCTGAGAAAGAGCTACATAGCTTAGTGGGCCTTACTCTGGTAAAATAAAAAATTAACCCGTAAAAACAAAGTTTTTCACTATAAATCCTTTATATGCGTGTTCAATGGGCCACAACCCAGCCCACATTGGTCTTTGAAACGGGCGGCTAGAGTCCTCTCGTCCTCTGGCTTGAGATGGCTGCCACCTATGGGTCAGATGATTGCCTGCCACCATTAAGCAATTGGTAATTAAATATAATTTTGTTTTACCTAAAAAGTGTAAAATTTTGGAAAGATGTTTTCACGAAAAGAAATTGTCACGCACAACG
The DNA here is from genome assembly GCF_964198595.1 of Lampetra fluviatilis. Taxonomy (NCBI): domain Eukaryota; kingdom Metazoa; phylum Chordata; class Hyperoartia; order Petromyzontiformes; family Petromyzontidae; genus Lampetra; species Lampetra fluviatilis. The sequence continues at coordinate 7,771,237 of NC_136310.1, forward strand.
AGTTTGTGTGCAAAATGTCAGCTCGATTGGATCACGGGAAGTGGGTTAAAAAACGACCGAAAGATTTGCACGGTCGTAAGCGTGCAAGCAAGCAAGCAAGTGAACTTAATATGAAGGATTTAAAAATGTAGGAAAATACATGCATCGAGCCAACGTCCCCGGACCATGAGATTAGATTAACGTCCATGCAAGATTTACAACGGCCGCCACGACCCACAATTCAATTGGTAAACATTTGTGTTTGCTTGTCTTTCATTCTTTAACATTTCGAATCGATAAGGGCTAGCAGTGGCGACCTAGATGTGAAACCATTCTCCAATTTAAACACTCCATTGTTGTAAGAAACAGAATCATTTTTTGTCGTATCCTGGAGAAAATCCGATGAGCTAAGAAGCTTTTTTTTCACAGATGCCCAGCACAACGAAGCCCCCGTGTCTATGGCTCCCACGCCTTCGCCAAGCCTGCACTGCTCGGCGTGTCGATGCACGCTCAAACCCCTCACGACGGACCCAGCGTGGGCAGAAGCCTTCATCCAGCAGTGGATTGACGGAGTGGGCTGTAAACTAAACCGCCGCGCCGCGCTGTATCAACACGATTGACTCTGCACCCCCTAGCAGAGGTCGCAACCGGGTACCCGATACCCGTACCCTACCCGATACCCGGCTACCCGTACCCGGCCGGGATGGGTACGGGTACCCGTTTGCAACCCTGGTGCGGCCGGGTACGGGTACCGGGTAGACCGTGAGTCACTGGTGAGTAACTGTTTGTCACTCATTTCCCAACGTCTTGTCTCTTCTCACAATTCAAGTTCTTAGAATCAACCCACCCGCGCCTGCAACATGGCTTCATCCCAGAGGTCGCAATCAGGTACCCGATACCCGTACCCTACCCGTACCCGGCCGGGTACGGGTAGGGTACGGGTACGGCCGGGTACGGGTACGGGTAAGGAATCAAAACCCGTTTGCGACCTCTGCCCCCAAGGGGATGAACACCACTCAATGTTGGCTTCGCTTAAAGCAAACATTGAGTGGGAAATTATTTTTATCGAAATCAAACTAAAATACAATTATTTGTTTTTTTCGGTAAAGTCATGTATAAAGATAAAATAATAAATTAAATAATAGCATATGACGTTTCGATTGCAACACAAGCAATCATCATGAGGTATAATGAAATAGCGATATAGAATCTAACCAGAAAACTATAGACAGACATATAAGCAGACAGATATCACCAAGATACATGGAGAGAGCAACCCAGGTACAGAGAGGGGTGATCGTCTCTGTGGGGTGGCCTTTAAATAGGCGATATCTGTCTGCTTATATGTCTGTCTATAGTTTTCTGGTTAGATTCTATGTCGCTATTTCATTATACCTGATGATGATTGCTTGTGTTGCAATCGAAACGTCGTATGCTATTATTTAATTTATCATTTTATCTTTTTATGTGACTTTACCGAAAAAACCAAAGAATAATTCCTGCAGTCACGAAAGCTCCAAAATTAAGATAAAATAAAATTGTTTTACCAGGGTAAGACCCCACTGAGCTGTGGAGTTTTCTATCAGAAGCGACCTGCACTATCACAGACGATAGCCAAACGAAAGTTGCTTACCATCTTGTGGAAATGTATAGCAGTAGCCATATATCTTCTTGGTTCTTTCGGTAAAGTCACGTAGAAGGGAAATAATAAAATAATAAGAAGAAAACATAATAAAATTAAATTCTCACGACGTTTCGGCCACAACGCAAGCAGCCGTCCTCAGGTGAAGAACAGGGTTGTCTTCAAGAACAGGGCTGTCTTCACCTGAGGATGACGTCGTGATAATTTTATTTTATTATGTTTTCTTATTATTTTATTATTTCCCTTCTACGTGACTTTACAGAAAGAACCAAGAAGATGAATCCCTGCAGTCACGAAAGAAGCTTTAAATCGAAAAGTAGCCATATACTCTAAAGGCACGTTTCTAAATATGTATGGGGGAAAAATCGGAGCACCTGGAGAAAAATCCACGCGACCACGGGGAGAGAGAGACAACCAAACTCCAAATATACAGCAGGCGTCAGGGTCGGGATCCTGCATACCCACGACCTCCTGTATACCAGGCGAGGTAGTTAACATCTCGCCACCGAGGCGTCTTTACACAACGTTATTTCTCTCTCTCTGCGTCCTCCATAGTCCACCCAAATTCTTTTCAAACATCCCCAATGTGTAGGAGGACCCTACCGACAATGAGTCTTCAGACTCAGTGAGGATTTTCCTACAGAAAGTTCCTTTCTCTGGGGTGCTCCGGTCTCCTCCCCACGTGTAACTAAACACTCGATTTCTAGTCGACGGAAAACATCTTGACAAAGAGAGGACTGCAGAGCTTTGGGCCTTTGTCGGTGGCAACAGCAGCACCGGGCGCGCCGCCTGGCTCACGGCCTTCCGGCTGCGTCTGCGGGTTCCTAAGCGATGCAATTTGCACGAACGACTACTGCAAATGTTTAATCCTAAAATGTAATTTTCGATTTAAAGCTTTCGTGACTGCAGGGATTCATATTCTTGGTTCTTTCGGCAAAGTCACGTAGAAGGGAAATGATAAAATAATATAAATATGAAACAATACAAATTCTCACGACGTTTCGACTGCAACACAAGCAATCATCATCTTGCTGTGGTTTTCACACCTGATGATGATTGCTTGTGTTGCAGTCGAAACGTCGTGAGAATTTGTATTGTTTTATATTTATATTATTTTATCATTTCCCTTCTACGTGACTTTACCGAAAGAACCAAGAATACTAAAATGTAATGTTATTATATTCAAGGATACCGTAAGGTATATTCCAGGCTGCTGGCAATTCGGCTGTGATTGCCAGAGGATGACCTCCGCTGCGGTGTGTGCCCATAATTTAGGAACGTTTTTGGTAAAGACGTGATGTCATGAACTGAATCGTGCTATCTTATCTTAGAATTGTTTATAATTAACAACGCTACATGTGGATGTAATGGTGGTGGAGATGAGGTGAGCGACACAGATGAGAGGAAGCAATGGGGGCGAATCTGTAATGATGCGGGAATTTGTTGAAAGCGAAATTGATGACAGTCGATGACGACGACGACGATGATTGGATTGAATGAATGGGGGTTAATGAGTGGTCGCCATACGATGAGAATGGTGACGGGGGGAAAGTAACGGTTGTGGTTATGATGGGGGAGATGTATGGGGGTCGCGGGGTGAGCTCGGGGTAACAAGAAGCGAGTTGTGAGTGAGGAGCGGAAACGAGGTGAGACGAAGGTGACCGCTTCATGCGGAGGGGGAAGTTTGTTCCAGTCAAGGGGGAGGGCGAGGAGAGAGAGAGAGAGCGAGCGAGCGAGAGAGCGAGCTAGAGGGGGGGTTCCAAAGAGCCCAGTTTTAATTTAAAAAAAATACGAAATGATGAACGAAACAAAGTGCCGAATACACCGATCATCTTCTTGTTTCCACTGGTCGTAAAAAAAAGAGAGAGAGCAGAAAGCGTGGATTGAGCACAAGGAGAATAAGAAACAGACAGAGAGAGAGATAGATAGAGAGAGCAAAGATTGAAAACATCATTGAACGAACACGCTGATACCCCCCCCCCCTCCTTCAACAAAACCTACATAAAATAACTCCCTGAAGCATTGCGCAAACAAGAGACCTTTAATTAAATCTGTAAACGAGCCAGCCGCAAATCATAGCAGATTTTAACTTTTGAAAATACTCCGTTGTTGTCTCCCCCTCCCTCTCTCTCTCTCCGTGTGCCCATTCCCTTCTCAAACACGTTGACGACCGTGGATTTCCTTCCCATTATTGCCCCATTCTCTCATCGCCCTCTCGCCCATCCACTCCTTCCCGTTCCTCACCCTCCCCTATAGCCCTTTCGTGATCTCCTAAGTCGCCCCTCCATCGCTGTCACTCAACGCAGAAGATGCCCCGCGGTTTTGATCTTCCAGAAAGTCTGCTCACGGACCACCCTAAACCTCATCCACCGGGAAACCCGTGGCAGCAGCGGATGCCGGGATACCTTGATGATGCACAAATGGAAAAACTAAAGTCTCCGGTAGTAGTAATAGTAGTGGTGGTGGTGGTGCTGCGACTGTGGTCATCCAGAACAGCCTCAAACGAGTACCTGGTGCGGTGTGTAAACATCGCCACTAGGGAGACAAAGGCGGTCGGGCGTGGTGCTGGCCACCCACCCCCTCGTGTACCGTTCCGGCCTTCATAGGTGCTCGCTAACAGCACTTGCCCCTACAGTCTGTTAAGGCTATACGGGGGATCTTTATCCAGAACAGAGACCGTGACAACGAAATGACGACGCAATGCCCCCCGATCCACAAATACGAACGGAGACGTCGCGGCCGACACGCTCCGCTGCTTCTCCTGGCGCGGCTCGTGTGGCCGTGACCGCCTGCATGTGAAATTGTCGTCGTTGATGCCCTTTTCGTCTACATCGGCAGCCGCACTAAAGAAGAACGACTCATTCCTCAATTCGTGTGGCACGCCCCTGCCAACTACGCCATTGCATTTCCGTGTCACCGTCTCGTGAGCTACTGCAGTCAAGTGGCCTTGAGTAAAGGCGCTCTATAAATATAAATTAGACGAGACCCGTCCGTTATGTTCTATGCCTGTTGCGTACCACGGCAATACGTCCATGAGCTGAATGCCACGTTTTTATGTTTCTGAATGGTTTACTGTTGGAGCGATGAGTCCAGAGATATATATCTGAGTCCGTGCGTGCGCTCCATCTGACTGGATGAAAAGTGGTGGCTTGCCATGTCCTCACCCTGTCCTGGGTCAGACTGGCTACAAAAACAACACATAACCGTGGCACGTTGTTCGCGTTTAATGTGATGAGCGTTGGTGCGCTATGGTGAGAGGGCATCAGCAGAGAGAGAGAGATACTCTTAGTTCTTTCGGTAAAGTCACGTAGGTAAAAAATTGAAATTAAAATTTATATTTCAACTCTCTTTCTCTCTTTTCTAGATTTGAAGCTTTCGTGACTACAAGGATTCATACTCGTAGTTCTTTCGGTAAAGTCACGTAGGTAAAACATTAAAGTAAAATTTTAATTTCATTTTTTTCGGTAAAGTCACGTAGGTAAAAAATGAAATTAAAATTTTAATTTCATTTTTCACCTACGTGACTTTACCGAAAGAACTACGAGTATGAATCCTTGCAGTCACGAAAGCTTCAAATCTAGAAAAGAGAGGGAGAGAGAGAGTTGGCGTCGTTTTGTTGTTCCCACCTTCTACGTTAAAGGAGCGCAGCCCACCGTGGGTTTACCGTGTGGGTCCGTAGCTCGGATTGCATGGCCCACAGTCGCACTACTCCTGTGGCTTGTCTTTAATGTGTCTCTATGCGTCTCGTTGAGTCTCGAGATGTCGCTGGGTCTCTATGTATCTCTATGTATCTTTATGTGTCTCTATTTATATCTATGTATCTATATGTATCTCTATGTATCTATCTGTCTCTATGTATCTCTATGTATATATGTATCTCTATGTATATATATATGTATCTCTATGAATCTCTATGTATCTCTATGTATATATGTATCTCTATGTATCTCTATGAGTCTCTATGTGTATCTATGTATCTCTATGTATCTCTATGAGTCTCTATGTGTCTCTATGTATCTCTATGTATCTCTATCTTCTTGCGGACGGCGATACGTTCAGGAGCTGAATACCAATGTGGAGGTCTGATGCTGCTGCTGCTGTTAATCACGACGAGAGGGCTTCAGCAGAGAGAGAGAGAGAGAGTTCGTGTCGCTGTTCCGCCTCCTCCGTTAAAGGAGCGCAGTACCACAGTGGGTTTACCGTGCGGGTCCAGAGCTCGGGTTGCATGGCCCACAGTCCCACCACTCCTGTGGCTGTCCCTTTAATTGTCCATTCATGCCGGAGATGTGGTGCAGCATCGACCTGTTGGTGATGTTCTGGTGGGGTTGATGGTTGCACCCGTTGTGAGTGGGCGAGTGAGGGGTGCGTGCGTGGGTGGGTGGGTCAGTGAGTGAGTTGATGGTTCCACCAGTTGTGAGCGGGTGAGTGAGTGGGTGAGTGAGGGGTGCGTGGGTGGGTGGGAGGGTGAGCGGGTGGATGAGTGAGTGAGTTGATGGTTCCACCAGTTGTGAGCGGGTGAGTGAGTGGGTGAGTGAGGGGTGCGTGGGTGGGTGCGTGGGTGGGTGGGTCAGTGAGTGAGTTGATGGTTCCACCAGTTGTGAGCGGGTGAGTGAGTGGGTGAGTGAGGGGTGCGTGGGTGGGTGCGTGGGTGGGTCAGTGAGTGAGTTGATGGTTCCACCAGTTGTGAGCGGGTGAGTGAGGGGTGCGTGGGTGGGTGGGTGAGCGGGTGGATGAGTTAGTGAGTTGATGGTTCCACCACCAGTATCTTCGAGGAGGAGGAGGAATGTTAAAGCCAGGAGGTGAAACATTTGCGTCTCAAATGAAGTGTGCGCTGATAGAGCCGATTCACATTAAGATTGAGATGCCAGTGTGTACGTGTGTACGTGTGTTCCGTGTGTACGTGCGTGCACGTGTTCCGACCACACCCCAACCCTTGTGACGTAGACTGTTGGGCAGTCTATGTAAGGGCTGCACGGTGCATCTTTGTCTGTGTGTGTCAGTATGTGTGCGGGTGGCTAAAGCACAGCAAGTTGGCACAGTAGGGGGCACAGGTGGTGCATCAGCCAGTCATCTCGGTCATCTCGGTCAGTCGACCCGTGGCAACTGGGTCTGCCCCGTGACCTCCTGCCAGCGGGCGTTCGACACTTCACGTGGCCTCAAGGTGCACATGGCCTGGCACAAGCGTCGTGGTGACGTCACCGCCACTTAGTGGCGAATGGCGGTTGTTGTTGTTGTGCGTCTGTGTGTGTCTGTGTGTGTCTGTATGTGTCTCTATGTGTCATCTCGGTCATCTCGGTCAGTCGACCCGTGGCAACTGGGTCTGCCCCGTGACCTCCTGCCAGCGGACGTTCGACACTTCACGTGGCCTCAAGGTGCACATGGCCTGGCACAAGCGTCGTGGTGACGTCACCGCTACTTAGTGACGAATGGCGGTTGTTGTATGTGTCTGTGTGTGTCTGTGTGTGTCTGTATGTGTATGTGTGTGTACGTGTCTGTACGTGTCTGTGTGTATCTGTATTTATTTGTGTGTGTTGTGTGTATCTTGTGTGTGTCTGTGTGTGTGTCTGTGTGTGTCTTGTGTGTCTGTGTATGTCTTGTATGTGTCTGTGTGTCTGTGTGTGGAGCCCCAATGCGGCTTCAGGAAAGGGCGGTCCTGCACAGATGCCATATTTTCTGTCCGTCTGCTACAGCAGAGGTGTAGGGAATTCCAAAAAGACCTACATCTCTGCTTTATTGACCTGGTCAAGGCCTATGATACCATCAGTAGGACTGGGCTCTGGGTTGTTCTTCGTGCTTTCGGAGTCCCTGACCCTCTGCTCACGATCATTAAGGACCTTCATGATGGTGAGCGGGCCCGGGTAAAACTACGTGGCCGGGAGTCGGAGCCTTTCCCTGTACACCTTGGGGTGCGACAGGGATGTCCTCTGGCTCCCACATTATTTAACATCTATTTCGACTGCGTAGTTCGTGAAGCCTTCAATAGCTGTACCGGGGGAATTACCATTTGGTACAGATATAATGGGAGGCTGATCGACGCCCGGGTGCGATCAAGGGATGGCTCCCTATTGGTCAACCACGTTATGTATGCCGATGATTTGGTAATAGCTGCTCATTCAGAAGAGGAGTTGGAGACGCTGCTGCTGAGACTGGAGTGTGCCACTAAGAGGTGGGGCCTTACCATCAGCCCCACCAAAACTAAGCACCTGCCTGGGTAGTTTGTACCATCGGGCACTCCACCCCCACAACTCCCAATCGGTGATGGGGCAGTTGTGGAGAGAGTGGAGAGTTTCCCATACCTGGGCAGTGTGCTTATGACCGGCTCCAGTTTATCAGCAGAGGTCTCACTCCGAATCAGTCGAGCGGCAATATCTTTTCATCGGTTGCGTAACGCTGTGTGGAAGCTACCTGGTCTGTCGCTCCGCACGAAGCTTCAGGTCTTCTCGGCCACGGTCATTCCCTCCCTTCTCTACGCTTGCGAAACGTGGACCCCCCTAGTGGAGCATCTTCGCCGGTTGGAAACATTTAGGCTGGCCTGCCTACGATCCATCCTGGGTTTAACCAGGCTGGATTGTGTGAGGAGCTCACAAGTCCTTGAAAGATCTGGGCAAAGTCCCATCAGTGAGCTCCTCCGGCAGGCAAGGCTGCGTTGGCTGGGTCATGTAGCCCGCATGCCCAGCCACCGCATGCCTAAACAGCTTTTGTTCGGCCGGATCGAGGGGGCTAAACGGGCGCGGCACGGGCTAGAGAAGAGATGGAGTGATGTGGTACAGGAGGATGTGGAGCTGAGTGGACTTGCCGATGACTGGTACCAGCGGTGTCAAGATCGGCCTCAGTGGAGGAGGCTCGTGAAGGACGCTACTGGGCAGTTGGAGGCAGTCGCCCTCCAACAACAACGGAGGGCGGAGGAGCGACGCTCACAACAACGAGCGGAGCGCCGGGTGGCTAAAGCACAGCAAGTTGGCACAGTAGGGGGCACAGGTGGTGCATCAGCCAGTCATCTCGGTCAGTCGACCCGTGGCACCTGGGTCTGCCCCGTGACCTCCTGCCAGCGGGCGTTCGACACTTCACGTGGCCTCAGGGTGCACATGGCCTGGCACAAGCGTCGTGGTGACGTCACCGCCACTTAGTGGCGAATGGCGGTTGTTGTTGTTGTCTATACGTGTCTGTGTCTGTATTTATTTGTGTCTGTGTGTCTTGTGTGTGTCTTGTGTGTGTTTGTGTGTGTGTCTGTGTTAGTCTGTGTGTATCTGTACGTGTCTGTGTGTGTCTATATTTATTTGTGTGTCTTGTGTGTGTCTGTCTGTATGTGTGTGTGATGTGTGTCTGTGCATGTGTGTGATGTGTGTCTGTGTATCTGTGTGTGTCTGTATTTATTTGTGTGTCTGTGTGTCTTGTGTGTGTCTGTCTGTGTATATGTGTGATGTGTGTGATGTGTGTCTGTGTATCTGTGTGTGTCTGTATGTATTTGTGTGTCTGTGTGTCTTGTGTGTGTCTGTGTGTATCTATGTGTGTCTTGTGTGTGTGTCTGTGTGGTGTGTGTCTGTGTATCTGTGTGTGTCTGTATTTATTTGTGTGTCTGTGTGTCTTGTGTGTGTCTGTGTGTCTGTGTGTCTGTGTGTGTCTTGTGTGTGTGTGTCTGTGTGTGTGTGATGTGTGTCTGTGTATCTGTGTGCGTCTGTATTTATTTGTGTGTCTGTGTGTGTCTTGTGTATGTCTTGTGTGTGTCTGTGTGTGTCTGTGTGTGTCTGTGTGTGTCTGTGTGTCGGGCCGAGGCAATCAGTAAACATGAGACGCAAATTCATCAGTGCGGGGTTAACGCTACGGGGCAGGACGGCGCGCGTGTGATCTTGAGCCGTGCGTTTACCGTCGGCTCTTGGGCAATGTTCAGAAGGCATCCCCCTTGCTCGTATATATATGTACCTACGTCGAATTTCGCCTTCTTCTTTCGCGTCGTAAGTAGCCAACCGTGCTATGAATCGAAGGTGCGTGTGGGGAAGAGAAGGGGGGGGGGCAGGACAACAAAACTCAACGCAATAGCCACGAACCACGGTCCACGGACACCCATACCGCAGTGTAGCACAAGTGACTTCAATCCGGGGCCCCGATGGGTTCGTCGCAGTCGATTAGAAAGGTCACGCGCCGTGGGCTGAATCCCGGGTGTCGTAGGTCCCACTTCTTCCGAGACGTCTGGCCCATCGCGTGCAAGCCACTTGCAACGATTTCACGAACTCCATTAATACAACAACAACAGTAGCAGCCGCCATTCGCCACAAGGTCACCACGGCGCCTGTGCCAGGCTATGTGCACGTTGAGGCCGCGTGAAGTGTCGAACGCCCGCTGGCAGGAGGTCACGGGTGCCAATGGGTCGACCACCTGTGCCCCCTACTGTGCCAATGAATACAACACACACAGCAGCAGCAGCAGCAATAAAGTCATCCGTAAGACGCACAATATTCGCAGGTGAAAAACTTTTACGGCTTCCGCAGATTTTGAAAAACTATATATATATATTTCCTCCTAAACCAGGGTCTAGTTGCAATGCATCACCCTATGTTCATCAAATCTCATTGACACATCAAATTATGGTCGAGGCTTAATTCTCCCCGCTTGCGGGCGAAGTAGCTCTGGCAAGGAATCGTGCACGAGCATCTGTGTCGGGAATAATGAGGGTGCCCTGGCGTTCACGGCGAGTGAGCTACCGATGGGAAAGAAAGGAGGTCGTCTCAGCTCGACATCAGAGACCAGCCTCCGTTGTGAAAACACAGCAGCAGCAGCAGCAGCCGTTGTATGCGCGTGCTATTTATCACCGTAGGCTTTCGCGACCAATGTTATTCATGATAAAAAGGTGTTTGGGTTAGATCGCGTAAGTGTGAATGTGTCGTAACCCTCGACGACCCGACGCAGCCAGTAATGTTTGTCACGTAAACAACGCGACAATTCGTTACTACTTCAGCCCACCGGTGTGTGTTGCAGAGTAAACCCACAACTGAAATGTTGATTTAAAGCTTTCGTGACCGCAGGGATTCATATTCTTGGTTCTTTCGGTAAAGTCACGTCGAAGGGAAACAATCATTTTATTATTTTATTGTTTCCCTTCTGCGTGACTTTACCGAAAGAACCACGAAAATAAACCCGCAACGTTTACAATTCGAGTACGACGTTTCGCCTGTAATGATAACGAGCATCATCACGCGAACAACTCGTGGTCTCCGTCTCTGCTGTGGGTCTGGAACCATGTTGGCTGTCCTGACCCGGTATGTAGTTATTCCCTACGGCTGTGAAGGCTGCGAAGGCCGGAATAGACAAGAGAGAGAGTGTGTGTGCCTCCTACTCGTGTCTCTGAATTAGTACACTGCATAAGTAAGTCAGCCTTGTTGTGACATCCCCGGTCAACATCTTTAGCACCGCCACAAAGCGGCCGGCACGCAACGAGTGACTTCTGCCGCTGCTCCACGGGGGGACGCGTGTTTCTTTCATTTGATCGGCACCAGTATTGTCCGACGTTTCGCTCCACGTGCCGCAAAGGGAGGCAAGTCGCCGGCACGGAGGAGGGGAAACGCACGACCTCGGCAAAAAACAACAACAACAACAGCAGCAGCAGCTACGCCGGGGAGTTGTGCAGCAGCCGTAGCAGCAGCACAAACCCGCAACGATAACAACAACCCCCCACGCACCCACCCACGCACGCACGGTATAAGCAAAATCGCATTTCACCGCTCATTAGACGCGATTGCGCGATCAATAATTGGAGCGCAGGTCCCGGCTTAGGAGGGTGCTGGAGGTGACTCTGACCCCCTGTAACCCCCCCCCCAGTCCCCAGCGCCCCCCCCCCCTCCCTCCAGCCCAGCCCTCACCCCTGGGATGAAGAGGAAGCCACGGACGAGGGCACCTCGCGTGCGGAGAGTTCATCGTGCAACCTGCCCACCACCGTGCCCCCTGCGTCACTGTGTGAACGCGTGTGGCATAGGTGGAGCTCGCTAACAGCACTTGGCCCAACAGTCTGTTAAGGCGATGCGTGCGCGTGTGTGTCTGGGGAGCAGTGGTGCAGCGGTTAGCGCTGCGCTGCGCTACGAACCCGCCGGCCCGGGTTCGATTCCCGCTCACGGCCACCAACACCAGTGACGATTACCCGAACCGGTCATGGGCCTCCCCTAGGTCGACTCAGCCTCAAATGACTACCTGGCGCGGTGTGAAAACATCGTCACTGGGGAGACAAAGGCGGCCGGGTGTGGTGCTGGCCGCCCACCCTCCTCGTGCACGTGCCTCTCCGTCATAGGTGCTACTCGCTAACAGCGCTTGCCCCAACAGTTATGGCTATAACAGGGGAGGGGGGGGGATCTTCATCTTCGTGTTTGATCAGGAGGAAAAACATAGAGCGGAGTGATTTTCACATAATGGGTTTGGGAGTTGCGGTCTATTTGCTTGATCTCTGACATAAATATCCAGCAGTTCGGTGGTGGTGGTGGTGGTGGCTGCTACGCTACACGTGGCTGCCTGTAATCCAGCCCTGTGGAGGCAGCAGCAGCAGCGAGGGTTGGTGGGTCACCGCCACACACAGCTGCTGATGTTGTTGTGAAACTTTCGTGGGCGTCCATGAGGTTCCATACCGTGGTCTCGCCAGCAGAAGGCAGTACAACAAATATGGACTCTACCTGTTCCATCTGTATGTATGTTATACGTTGAACTTCTTTCGCACCATACGTAGCCGACTGTGCTAGTCGGAGGTGCATCTGCCATGGACCGGACTCGCGGTTCCTCGCGTCTCTCATTCGTTCTCACTTCTAATCTTGAGCAAGTCCTCTGCGGCGCGTTGCAAGAGGAAATCATCATTATTATTGTTGTTAACTATATCAGCTTCCACATTTGAATATTGGTGCAGGGCTTATCTGGCTCAATGTCAATGTCAACCAAAGTCCTTCCTTTGTTGATCCAAAAAAAAAAACACAGTAAACCAGGTGTTCTATTAATTTCTACAAATACTTTATTCGCACTGGAGGAGGAATCCGATTAGCTCTCAAGCTCTTTTCCACAGATGCCCAGTCGGGGCACGGGGTCAGAACGTTCCAACGACAAACAGCACAAGATCATGGACTGGGCCCCTGGCGCAGGAATGTGGAATTTCATCCACTGCTCGAGCAGGACCGCTGAACAAGAGTCTGGCTCGCGTGGCTGTGAGTTACCATATTAATAAAAAGTGTGCTGTACTTGGCCCTTACCCCCCCCCCTTCTCCAACCATTATATAAACGGAGTGGTAGCTCCTGCAATCTCTCATTTACTTGATACAGCTGTCGTGGCTGTGACGGTTCCACCTGAAGACGGAAGCTTGTGTTGCCTCCGAAACGTCGTGATTTTTATTTTATTTTACCTTTATTAATTTTAATGTTTTACCTACGTGACTTTACCAAAAAAAACCCAAGAATATGAATCCTTGCAGTCACGAAAGCTTCAAATCTTGAATTGTAGACGAGAGTTGACCCGAGTCTAAACCACCATCGTCACCGCCACCACCATCATCGTTACCGTGACCGATCGTCGTCATCAATCATCGCCGTCGTCATCACCGCCATGACAGATCGGCACGTGCGTGGGGCACGGTGCTTAGAACCCAGTGAACGTGCCGACCTCACGCCAAGCAAAGGCTGCCTTTGTGACGTCGCTCCCCGAACGCACTGTGTCGTCACGTCACGTGGGCGACGGGCCCCTCCTACATCCTGCACGCACGCGCACACGCGCGCGCGCGCACGTGCACGCAAAGACAAAGCTCCCCCGTGTAGCCTTCACAGATTGTTTGGGGCAAGTCGCTGTTCGCGAGCGCCTGTGAAAGCCGGCACGAGACACGAGGGGGTGGGGGGCTCGTACCACGCACACACAAAAGACAAAGATCCCCCTTGTAGCCTCAATATACTTTCTTGGGGCAAGTGCTGTTAGCGAGCACCTATGAAAGCCCGCACGGCACGCACCAAGCTCGGCCGCCTTTGTCTCCCCAGTGGCGACGTTTACACGCCGCACTATGCACTAATTTGAGGCTGAGCCAATATACAAAGACAAAGATCCCCTGTATAGCCTTAACAGACTGTAGGGGCAAGTGCTGTTAGCGAGCACCTATGAAGGCCGGAACGGTACACGAGGGGGTGGGTGGCCAGCACCACGCCCGGCCGCCTTTGTCTCCCTAGTAGCGATGTTTACACACCGCACCAGGTACTCATTTTGAGCCGATACACACACACGCGCACACACACGCACGCACTCGTCCCGCTCAGCGCAACCTTCATTTTATTTTCGTTCTATAAATTCACCGATACCCAACTCGACGAGTAACCAAATCTGAAGGAACGAAGCCAAATAGGAGGAGTACAAAAAATAACCGCAAAAAACATTTAAACGAAGGCAAATATGAATGCAATTTGGCGATAAAATACGACGCTCGATGGGAAATACAATTTGAATTTAAATAAGGTCCCAATTTAAGATTTAATTTGAGATTCGGGTCACATTTGTTTTTTTTTTTTAAGACGGCATCCCTACGACCCCCGAAACGGAGTTGAGTTTCATGACCGTCACTGCTGAAGAGGTTCCATGTCACAGCAATGTGGAATTTCCACCTTTTTCTTTATTTCAAATTTTAAAAAAAAGCACAAAGCGCAGACTGTGATCACAGCAGACGGCAAGTCCGGTACGGCCTGGGCCTTATAGTGGTGGGCGATGATAACAGAATTTGCCCCAACAGTCTGTTCAGGCTATACGGGGGATCTTTGTCTCTGTCATAGGCTATGGAAAGCGGTAGAGTGGCTGTGTTTAAGTGTGTGGCATAGGTGCCACTCGCTAACAGCACTTGCCCCCAACAGTCTGTTAAGGCTATAGGTGAGGTCGTTGTCTTTGTGTGAGTGTGTGTGTGTTTGTTTGGGGAGCGGTAGTGCAGCGGTTAGCGCGCTGCGCTACGAACCCGCCTACACCGGGGTTCGATTCCCGCTCACGGCCACCAATAACCAGCATCCTCTACGTCGACTCAAGCCTCAGATGAGTACCTGGTGCGGTGTCGCGTAAATATCGTCACTGGGGAGACAAAGGCGGCCGGGCGTGGTGTTGGCCACTCACCCCTTTATGTGCCGTGCCGGCCTTTAAAGGTGCTCGCTAACAGCACTTGCCCCTACAGTCTGTTAAGGCTATACGGGGGGTCTTTGTCTTCTTTTTTGTCTGTGTGTGTTATGTGCGTTTTTTGATTCGAGACAAAAAAAAAACTTCCGTTTCTCAGTCCGCTTGTCCTGGCGACAGACTCCAGCACAGAGGTCGAAATCGGGTACCCGATACCCGGCCGGGTATCGAGTAGGGTACCGTTTGCGACCCTGGTGCTGCCGGGTACGGGTAAGGAATCAAAACCCGTTTGCGACCTCTGCTCCAGCACTACTACACTACACTATACACCAGAGGTGTGGACTCGAGTCATGTGACTTGGACTCGAGTCAGACTCGAGTCATGAATTTGATGACTTGCGACTCGACTTGGACTTGCATAACAATGACTTTGTCCCACCTCTGCTATACACTACTACACTATACACTACACCAGGGGTCCTCAAACTTTTTAAACAGGGGGCCAGTTCACTGTCCCTCAGACCGTTGGAGGGCCGGACTATAGTTTAAAAAAACTATGAACAAATTCCTATGCACACTGCATATATCTTATTTTGAAGTGAAGAAACAAAACGGGAACAAATACAATATTTAAAATGAAGAACAAGTAAAGTTAAATCAACAAACTTGCCAGTATTTCAATGGGAACTATGGGCCTGCTTTTGGCTAATGAGATGGTCAATGTCCGGTTCCATATTTGTCACTGCTAGTCGTAACAAGTGATGCAAGTGTGCATCCGTTAGTCTAGATCTGGTTGGAGATTTCAAATGTTTCATTCTGGAAAAAGTCTGTTCACAGACATAAGCGCTGCCAAAGATGGTTGCCATTTTGAGTGCATGGTTCCTGAGATGAGGATATGTCTCAGAGGGGAGAGATGCATAGAAATTATGAAGGCTGCTTGACTTGAATGCGTCTTTCAGAGAGTCACAATTCTGCAGTTCAGCCAGTTCCATTTGGTAAATTGTATCCACATTTTCAATGTCAATAGAAAATGGGTTACAGAAAAGCTGTATGTCCTGTTCATGGAGATGAAGCTCTTTAAATCTAAATTGGAACTCCTTTTGCAATTTATCCAGTGAATCCACACATGTTTTGTTTGGGAATTGCAACCAATGGTTTTTCCGCTAACATATTTTGAGTTGTGGGGAGATGGCAGAAGTTTTCCTCCTTAACTTGTTTGATGAGGAGGCCGCATTTTACTTCAAATGCTTTGACATGTGATTGCATATCACAGATGAGCTTCCCCTTTCCTTGAAGTTGCACATTGAAACTGTTGAGTAGCTCTGTTACATCTGTCAGAAAGGCAAGGTGCCATTTCCATTCTGCATCATTGAGCTCTGGTACTTCTTTGTTTTTTGATAGCAGAAAACCTGTAATCTGTGGAAGTCAGTCATAGAAACGTTTCAAAACTCTCCCTCGACTCAGCCAACGGACTTCCGTGTGGTACAGAACATCTTCATAGTCAACATTTAGTTCAGACAGAAATTCCTGAAATTGTCTGTGGTTTAGTGCATGAGCTCTAATGAAGTTAACACAAGATACCACAATTTTCATAACAGAGTCCCACTTCAGTGATTTACTACACAGCGCTTGTTGGTGGATGAGGCAGTGTATGGCTATTGGATGAGAATGGTTATGTTTGTCCATCTCTTGGTTAATGCGAGCCATTACTCCTTTCTTAGACCCCACCATGCTAGGAGCACCATCAGTTGTCACACTGGCTAGTTTAGCCCAGTTCAACTCCAAACCATTCACAGTTTGGCAAACTTTTTCATAGATATCCTCTCCTGTAGTTGTTCCTTTGATGCTTTGCAGTGCAGCAAGCTCTTCTGTGACTTCGAAATAGTCATTCGTCCCACGAAGAAAAATGAGAAGTTGTGCAGAATCACGAACATCATTGCTTTTGTCGAGTGCCAAGGAAAAATAGGAAAGTGTTTATTGTGGAGTTTTGCAAATGCTGATGCAAATTGTCTCCCATTTCTTCAATCCTCCGTGTAATTGTAGGTCCTGAAAGACTCACTGTACTAAATAAATCGGCCTTCTCTGGACACATCTCTTTGGCAACAGAAAGAAGGCATTCTTTAACAAATTCTCCCTCCACGAATGGTCTGCCAGTGCACGCTATTAGCTTGGCAACTTGAAAACTTGCTCGCAGTGATGAAATATTTAGCTGCTTCTGCTTCACAAAAGTATTTTGCTGAGTTGTTAATGTATTTTTCAGTTTTAATATTTTATCTTTTCTCACTTCTCCGACCAAACAATCATATTTATCTTTATGTTGAGTTTCATAGTGTCGACGTAAATTGTATTCTTTGAACACAGACACTATATTCTGGCATATCAGACACACAGCTCTTTCCTTGTACTGCATGAAAAAGTAATCATAAGTCCACTGTTATTTGAATATCCTACACTCCGAGTCAATTTTTCTCTTTCTTGACATCATTGTTTCCTAGGGAGTCAAAATTGCTATTAGTAAAATACCAATATATATACAGCGCTACAAAAACAATATACCAGCAATAACTTTGCCCACACAGAGACATACAGACTGCACTGCCCATCAATGCAGTCTGATTGGGGGAACTCCGCTTTTACCCCAGGCTCACACTGGTGCGGGTGCCATTGAAAAGTTAATTACACCTGCAGTTTGTTCACAGATCGCAGTACATCCCCAGCACACAGGAATATCACTGGGAGTGGAGCCGAGGGGCAAGTGAGGGAGCTGAGGGAGGGAGAGCCAGTCAAGCGCAGCCAGGGGAAGGCTGGCAGCCTTAGGCCTGGGGGGCAAGTCCAGTCAATTGGCCCATTGAACCATTCACCAGCGCAGCCCAATGAGTGCCCACCGCCGCAGCTCAATCAGTGCCCACCGCCGCAGCTCAATCAGTGCTCACCAGCGCAGCCAAATCAGTGCTCGCCACCGCAGCCCAATCAATGCCCACCGCCGCAGCCCAATGAGTGCTCACCAGCGCAGCCCAATTAGTGCTCACCAGCGCAGCCCAATTAGTGACCATGGGCCGGATAAATGTCCTTGGCGGGCCGCATGTGGCCTGCGGGCCGTAGTTTGAGGACCCCTGCACTACACTACACTATACACTACACTATACACTACACTATACACTGCTAGACTATACACTACTACATTATACACGATAGCAGCGTGTTGAGTAGTGGCGGTCCACACCTCCGTTTCCCTGGCGACAGACTCCAGCACTACTACACTACACTATACACTATTATACACTACTATACACTACACTATACACTACATTACACACTACACTATACACTACATTACACACTACACTATACACTAAACTACTATACACTACACTATACACTACACTATACACTACACGAAAAACTACTATACACTACACTATACACTACACTATAAACTACTATACACTACACTATACACTACACTACACACTATACACTACACTATACACTACACTATAAACTACTATACACTACACTATACTATACACTATAAACTACTATACACTACACTATACACTACACTATACACTACACTATAAACTACTATACACTACACTATACACTACACTATACACTACACTATACTATACACTATACTATACACTACACTATACACTACACTATACACTACTATACACTACACTATACACTACTATACACTACACTATACACTACACTATACACTACACACTACACTATACACTACACTATACACTATACACTACACTATACACTACACTATACACTACACTATATACACTATACACTACACTATACACCAGAGGTGGGACAAAGTCATTGTTATGCAAGTCCAAGTCGAGTCGCAAGTCATCAAATTCATGACTCGAGTCTGACTCGAGTCCAAGTCACATGACTCGAGTCCACACCTCTGCTATACACTACACTATACACTACACAATACACTACACTATACACTGCACTATACACAACTATACACTACACTATACACTACACAGACTCTCGCTCTTCCTGTGGGAACTCCCCGGCGTGGAGACGCGGACTCGTTATTTACCCGCCCGCCTCCGGCAGATAAAATTAGACGCAAGCAGCGTGGGTGGGTGCGTAGGATCAGGGGCAGCCCTCTCCGCTGCTCGACGCCGTCTTATTAGCAGCGCTCAGCGGCTGTGGTGCGCGCGTGTTGCCGTGGTCCGTGTGCATCGCGCCGGCGAGCGGTGGCGCAGCGGTTAGCGCGCTGCGCTCCAAAACGGGAGCGAGGCCAATTTATGATGATGCTGACGATGATGATGACGATTTGCCTGAGCCGGTTCTGGTCCTCCGCTTTGTCGGCTAAGCGTCAAATGAGTATCGGAGTGTAAACAACATCGGTCACAGGAAGACAAAGGCGGCCGGGTGTGGTCTTTGCCACCCCTTCGTGTACCGTGCCGGCCTTGACCCTGTCACGCCAGCAGTGGGGCCTTGCTAAGCAGCTTCGCTGGCACAGGGCAAGAGGTCTCTGTGCGGGTTGGCTGCAGTATACACACACGGTACACACACAGCACACACACAGTACACACACAGTACACACACAGCACACACACAGTACATACACAGTACACACACAGTACACGCACACAGTACACACACACACTACACACAGTACACACACAGCGCGCACACACAGTACACACACACACTACACACATTACACACACAGCGCGCACACACAGTACACACACACACTACACACAGTACACACACAGCGCACACACACAGTACACACACAGTACACACACAGCGCGCACACACAATACACACACAGTACACACACAGTATACACACAGTACACACAGTACACACACAGTACACACACAGTATACACACAGTACACACAGTACACACACACAGTATACACACACTACACACAGTACACACACACAGCGCACACACATAGTACACACACATTACACACACACTACACACAGCGCACACACATAGTACACACACATTACACACACACTACACACAGCGCACACACACAGTACACACACAGTACACACACAGCGCACACACACACTACACACACACACAGTACGCACACAGTACACACGGTGCACACACAGTACACACACACAGTACACAGAGTACACTCACAATGTTGTATCTCTGTGTGTGTATCTCTGTGTATGTTTCTGTATCTGTGTGTGCGTCTTTGTGTCTCTGTAAGTGGGGAGCGGTGGTGTAGCGGTTGGCACGCTGCGCTACGAACCCGGCGACCCGAGTTCGATTCCCGCTCACGGCCACCAACACCAGCGACGATTATCTGAACCGGTTCTGGGCCTCCCTGAGGTCGACTCAGCCTTAAGTTAGTACTTGGTGCGGCGTGTAAACATCGCCACCGGGGAGACAAAGGCGGTCTTCATTAGGTGCTCGCTAACATCACTTGCCCCAACAGTCTATTAAGGCTATTTACGGGAGGGTCGTTAATCTGTGTGTGCGCGTGCGTGATTGTGATGGTGATGTGCGTGCGAGTTCATGTGAATGTATGCGCTTGTCATTTCTGTGTACAAATGAGTGGGGAGACAAAGGCGGCCGGGCGTGGCGCTGGCCACATCACCCCCTCTTGTGCCGTGCCGGACTTTGTAGGCGCTCATAATAGAGGGGGGAGGGGGGGTTGGGTTTAATCGCGTAAATATATAAATGTGTCGTTAAACCCGCCACCACACGACACAGCCAACTAGTAAGGTTTGGCTGTCGCCTGATGAAGCTAGTTGTAATTACGGGCGAAACGTCGTACCCAGATTGTAAATGTTGTGGCTTGGCTCTCCAACACACAACGGGTGTACTGGTGACGAATTGCCCACGTTCTGTTTACGTGACAACCCTTACTAAATTGGCTGTATCGGGTGGTGGCGGGTTTAACGACACACATTTATATTTTTACGCGACCTAACCCCCCAATGATGCTTTTAATCGCAAAAGCCTCCTCCTACTACGCTTTAAACTTCATAGGCGCAACTCTCCGACAGCACTTGCCCCGACAGCCTGCTACAAGGCGATGCGGGGTGGGGGAACTTTGGCTTTGCGTGTGCCAGACTGGCGCATTGAACAGGGCCATCGCTTACGAATAATGAGGCCATCTGGGGCTCCACGCGAGGCCACGTGGCCCACAGGTTGGGGGAGTCTGCAGCACAGGTACACCCCTACCACCACCATACCCACCAAAGACAAAGACCCCCCGTGTAGCCTCAACAGACTGTTGGGGCAAGTGTTGTTTAGTATCACCTGTGACCACCAACCATCACACAAAATGTAAAGATCCCCCGTATAGACTTTACAGACTTTTTGGGAAAGTGCTTTTGAACGAACACCTTCACAGGAACAGGCCGGCACGGCACACGAGGGGGTGGGTGGCCAGCACCACGCCCGGCCGCCTTTGTCTCCCCAGTGGCTATGTTTTACCAGACACCGCACCCAGTGCCGGATTAAGCTTGTGTGGGGCCTGTAGAATATGTCATGAAGGGGCCCTGAATAAAACAACACGTAAATATTAAAACACAAAAATTGATTACTTGCATACTAAAGTTATTGTATGTTTGCACTTACTATACAGCCAGATAATACGACCAATCGCTAACCTTAAACACCCAGTCGTTCATACAAGTTGAAGGCGGTATAGTACTATAGTAATAGAGCAAGTGCAGAATCACTGAACCGGAATTGATATCTTGAAAGCGTTTAGCGCGGGCCCCTTGAAAGTGCGGGGCCCGTAGCGTTTGATACTTTTGCTACTACGATCATCCGGCACGAACCGCACCGGATACTAATTTAAGGCTGAGTCGACCTAGCGGGGGTGGGGAGGGAGAAGGCCCGAGACCGATTCACGGCAATCGTCACCGGCGTTGGCGGGCGTGAGCCAGAGAATCGAACTTCGGGTGTCGTGGCACGCGCTGCGCTCACCGCTGCGCCACTGCTCCCCGCCCACCCACCCACACGCTACCACCACCACCAACCACCCCACCACCACCACCACATCTCTCTGGCACGCACAACAAACGGGAGGGTCAGGCGCCGTGTAAATTCCAGACAAATTTCAGACACGTGGGCCGTGGCACCGGCGCGCAAAATTGTCTAGCTCCCGTAAATGATTTTTTATAAAACATGTACAGAGTGGAGGGTGGAGTCAAGCGGGTCGGGGGTAGCCGGAGCTGTTCTCTGTCGTGGGGTTGAAGCGAGACGTCGGCTGCTCCAACCGCCTGAGATTCAAACGCCGCGGGGATTCTTCCTGAAGGCAGCGATTCCGATAGCCTCAGTCAGAGGTCGCAAACGGGTTGATTCCTTACCCGTACCCTACCCGAAATGAGTGACAAACGGTTACTCACCAGTGACTCACGGCCTACCCGTACCCGTACCCGGTCGCACCAGGGTCACAAACGGGTACCCGTACCCGGCCGGGTACGGGTAGCCGGGTATCGGGTAGGGTACGTGTATCGGGTACCCGATTGCGACCTCTGGGATGAAGCCATGTTGCAGGCGCGGGTGGGTTGATTCTAGGAACTTGAATTGTGAGAAGAGAGCAAACGTTGGGAAATGAGTGACAAACGGTGACTCACCAGTGACTCACGGCCTACCCGTACCCGGCCGCACCAGGGTCGCAAATGGGTACCCGTACCCGTACCTGGCCGGGTACGGGTAGCCGGGTATCGGGTACCCGATTGCGACCTCTGGCCTCAGTCCCGGCACCGATAACTGCAAGACCCACCTCCTCCGCCCCCACTCCTCCCTTCCCTTGTCGCCTTTAACAAATTGTTTGGGGTCAACGCTGTTAGCGAGCATCTCACACACACACACGCAACAAAGATCACCCGTGTAACCTTTCACAGACTATATATTGTTGGTCCTTTCGGTAAAGTCACGTAGAAGGGCAATAATACAATAATAAAAATATAAAACAATAAAAAAAATTCTCACGACGTTTCGACTGCAACACGTGACTTTGCCGAAAGAACCAAGAATATGAATCCCTGCAGTCACGAAAGCTTTAAATCAAAACTTTAACAGACTGTTGAGGCAAGTGCTGTTAGCGAGCGCCTATTAAGGCCGGCACGGACTTAATGTTGAAGAGAGAGAGAGAGGGGGAGGGCTCTTTAGAAAGCGACATAATTCGTCTGACATTCACACACGTCCCTTCTCTTTTTCAATGGACCGCACGACAGAACTTTCGTGCGCAATTTGAACGCGTGTACACGCGCGCACACACACACACCGTATATATATAAAATATAAAACAAATCACGACCATTGACGGTTATTATATTTGTTCTGCTCCCCTTCTCTCTTTGTATCGCCAAGACAAACAAAGGGCCATTTTCTTATTTTTAAGCGTAATTTTCTTATTTTAAGCTTCTCCTTTTTACAATTGTACAGCAAAGGTGAGAGACACGCGGTCGGGGAGGGGTTATACCGAGGAGTTGGGTACAGAGCGAGAGCCCTGAGTGTGCGCGCAGCAATCCAATTCAACATCTCTCGTTGCGACACATGGCCGCCTTTGTCTCCCTCGTGGCGATGTTTGCACACCGCGACAGGTACTCGTTTGAGGCTGGGTCGACCTACGGGAAGCCTAAGACCGGTTCAGATATTCGTCACCGATATTGGCCGTCAGCGGGAATCGAACTCGGGTCGCCGAGTTCGTAGCGTTGAACTAATATTTGTGGTCACGGGTCACTTCTGAAAAAGAGCTAATCGCTCAGCGGGCCTTGCCTGGTAAAATAAAATAAACAGTTAAAACAATGGAGGACGTGTCTTAAACCACCATCTTCATTTTTCCTGGAGAAATCCGATAAGCTATAAAGCTCTTTTTTCAAAGATGTCCAGTAGGGGTGGGTCAGAAAGTTGCAACAACAAAACAGAATGTAAACACTCGATAGGAATGCAGTGTAAGCAAATCACTCAACAAAAAATACAGAAAAGATATAAAGTTCATGAATTCAAATTGCATAAGTACACACATTCCTAAGCTTGGGCAAGGCAGCAAAACAACAGCAAACAACACAGTCCCAGGCCACACAAAGACACCAACACCACACGGTTGTTCCCCAATACAATTGCACATTCAAATTTAACTATCGATACAAGGGTGGGGTGGGGGGGGGTCTGGTAAGGTTTAAAGTTACAAATCGCTTTTGCAAATGCAGTTGTATCCAGAACTGATCTTCTGCTTCGGAACGTTTTTTTTATTTGAAGGAAGGGTTACGATGTTAAGAGGAGGAAACAAGGTGCAACGGCCACAGGCTTACACAAGACCTCGAATGATAATTGTTTTTTTACCCTTTAATCTGGCAACAAAACTGACACCTTTTTGTTACAAGGAGTCATGTTTGCATTGACCACATTACCTGCGGTCGGAATGCAAACAAAAAACACAACTCTGATAATGTATGCACTGTCCTTGAAAATTGATTGGTCCACACCCGAGACAGCTTTTCTTAGAGCCTAGTCTCACATGGTGTCTCGGGTGTGGACCAATCAATTTCAAAGACAGTGCATACATTATCAGAGTTGTATATTTGTTTGCATTCCGACCGCAGGTATTGTGGTCAATGCAAACATGACTCCTTGTTAAAAAAAAAGGTGTCAGTTTGGTTGCCAGATTAAAGGGTTAAAAACCAATTATCATATTTTGCTACTGGCAAAGGAGGTTCCAATGGTGTAGATGACCTCGTATGTTGTAGGCCCTGCTTTAGGCCCTCCGTCACACATCGAAATAACAGTCAAGCGACAGTAGCGCTGATATCTTTGAATTACTACCAACATGGCACGGTGGCTAGGAGATGTTAACAACCTCGCCCGGCATACAAGGGGTCGTGGGTTCGATCCTGACGCCTGCTGCTGCATATCTGGAGTTTGCGTGTCTCTCCCTCATCGTCATCACGGTGGCTAGGAGATGTTAACTACCTCACCTGGTATACAGGTCAGTTCGTGGGTTCGATCCCGACCCTGACGCCTGCTGATGTATATTTGGAGTTTGCGGTGTCTCTCTCTCCCCGTGGTCGCGTGGATTTTTCATCGGGTCCTCCGGGTTTTCCCCCTCCACGTTTAGAATCAACATCACGCGTTTAGAGTAAATGTCCACGTGATGATGATGATGAGAAGCCACTTCCTTGAGCTGTCATTTATGATGGCCAGGTCACTTCTGAAAAATAGATCGATAGCTGGGTGGACCTTAGCTGGGAAAATAGTTCATCATTTAATTTCAACTTTGCCACAGCAGCTAAAGCCATTGGGGGTTGGGATTAACAATGGTTTGTTTGAAGACGGGAGCGTAGTGAGTGGTTTGTGTTTGCTGAATTTGCCTCGAGTCGAACACATTTGTAATGAGCGACTTCCGAGACAAGTCGTGTAGTGGTGGGCTTCTTCTTATTTAGTTTCACACTGGGCACAACACGGGCTGATACATAAACACACACACACGTCTCCTCTCACTGGGAACAACACTGGGTAATATATAGGGTTTCGATTTAAAGCTTTCGTGACTGCAGGGATTCATCTTCTTGGTTCTTTCGGTAAAGTCACGTAGAAGAGAAATAATAAAATAATAAAAATCAAACATAATAAAATAATTCATTCAGACGCTGTCTTTCCGACAGACCTGTTCTTCACCTGAGGACGGCTGCTTGCGTTGTGGCCGAAACGTCGTGAGAATTATTTTATTATGTTTTATTTGTATTATTTTATTATTTCCCTTCTACGTGACTTCACCGAAAGAACCAAGAAGAATATATAGGGTGTTTAAAAAAGATGGACCCGATTTGAAATCGTTATATCTCTGAAATGTGGTCCATCTTTTTTAGAAACGCCCTGTAATAATAAGTCTCGACTTTAGCTACGCACAGCCGACCTCTCTACACAGTCCCATCGCCTCCATCCAACCACACGGCTGGCTGACTGGTGTGACGATGTCGGCGGTTGGCGCCGTGCAGAGGATCTTCCATGCGGCCGGACGACGAAGAGAGACGACGGAGATTTTTTGACTTTTTAACAACTTTTATTGCCACCAGCAGCAAAAGCACCGGAGGCGACTTCAATACGAAAACCAGTCACCAGCAACCGAAAAGAAAACAAACGTTACATAATCGTTACAAATCTACGTGCTGTGGTGCTGAAAGCACCGCACACAACACAAAAGAAAAAGTCACGTGGTTGCGGTGTCATCGCACACGTCACGGTGACGAGCGAGCATTTCAGAAAGTGAACACGAGGGTGCCGTCCACGCTGGTGCAAAGGGCCTTTCCGGCTCCCCAGCGTTCGAAGAAGACGTGCACATCACCGACGTGTGTGTGGTACGCGTGCTCCAGCCGGAGCCGCGCCTTAAGCAGGCCTCTGAACACCGGAAGCACAGAGCAGCCGTCAGTGTCACCCTCCAGCATCTTTTTAAATCCTTTATATTAAGTTCGCTTGCTTGCTTGCGTGCTTGCTTGCTTGCTTACGACCGTGCAAATCTTTCGGTCGTTTTTTAACCCACTTCCCGTGATCCAATCGAGCTGACATTTTCCACACAGACTCGTTGTGCCAGACAATTAATGTTCGTGAAAAAAAATTCCCAAAATGTTACACATTTTAGGCAAAAAATAATAATTTTACATATATTCAAATAGAACTCATTCATGGTTTTGGCTGAACATCACAGTGTAAGAGCCCAGAGCGTAACCCCTCCACAGGCCGTGGCGGAGTAGCGCAGTTGGTAGCGCCCTCGCTTCCCATGCCAAAGGTCGCGGGATCGATCCCCGCGTCCTCCACAGGCGAATATAGTTTTAAATCCTTTATATTAAGTTTGCTTGCTTGCTTAGGACCGTGCAAATCTTTCGGTCGTTTTTTAACCCACTTCCCGTGATCCAATCGAGCTGACATTTTGCACACACTCGTTGTGCGTGACAATTAATTTTCGTGAAAAAAATGTTTCAAAAAATTTTACACTGTTAAGGGAAAATGTTTTAAATATTTAATTACCAATTGTTTAATGCTGCCAGAGGACGAGAGGACTCGCCGCCCCGATGCCACGCATATAAAGGATTTATAGTAAAAACTTTGTTTTTACGGGTTTACTTGTTCCTCGTTCTGTACACCGCCATCTTCGACGGAGAGAGACGACGGAGAGAGATGACGGAGAGAGATGAACGGCGATGCAACCAGGAGCTGGGACCCTGCCGCAACAACCCTGAACCTTCGGTTCCATCCCCCTTTTATACCTCTCGGGGGCGTGGTCAGGCCCCGCCTCTGGCCACGCCCCCTTCCAGAACCTCCGAGCAGGTTTCCTGGAGCTTCCCGACTAACACCAGCTTTGTCACTTCGCTTATGACCCTGCAGAGGTCGCCATCGTGCGGGTAGCCGCACGTGACTCACCCCAACCAAAGAGTGCGAAGGCCGTGAGTCACTGGTGAGTAACCGTTTGTCACTCAATTCCCAACGTCTTGTCTCTTCTCACAATTCAAGTTCCTAGAATCAACCGGCGCGTGCCTGCAACATGGCTTCATCCCAGAGGTCGCAACCGGGTACCCGATACCCGTACCCTACCCGATACCCAGCTACCCGTACCCTGCCAGGTATCGGGTACGGGTACCCGTTTGCGACCCTGGTGCGGCCGGGTACGGGTAAGGAATCAAAACCCGTTTACGACCTCTGTGACCCTTGGGCTACACCCAACTCAAACCTTTATAACATTCTGCCTCAGCAGCTCTCCCGCTATATTTGTTTTCACCTGATGACGATTGCTCGTGCTGCGATCGAAACTTCGTGATCTATTTTTATTATTTTTTTCTATCTATGTGGCTTTCCGGAAGAACCCATTGAATATTGAGGGGGTGTTTTGGGGTTTTAAACAAATTCGACAACAACAAAACGACACCGCTGTGGCCTCTTGTGATGTTTTTTGGTTTCCCGAACCCCCCACCCCCGGCGCATGACCCACCCGCTGAGAGACACCCCCCTCCCTCCGTTTCTTTACACTCCGTCGCTCAATGTGAACGCAAAGGACCTCCCCCTCCTCCCCCTCGCCCCCCCCTTTGGTGGTTAAGAACCCAGTGACCAATTACAAAATAAATTCCGTGAGCCAAAAGACGTAAAGCAATTACGATAATGAGCTCATCATTTCCAGCTGTTTTTGGCGGTAATGACACGAACGGGGTTTAATTATTCTCCCTGCTAAGGGACGGAGTGGGGGGAGGGGTAGGGGCCCATCTTAATCAACGCAAGCGCCTGGCTTTGCTATTAATTCCATCTCGTCTTTAATCATGATAATAATGATTCCCACTTGTAACTCTGCGCCGTCATTGCACAGTACTCGCTCGCTCTCGTCGAGAGAGGATGAGTCAGAGAGAGAGGACGACTCAGAGAGAAAGAGGACGACTCATAGAGAGGACGACTCAGAGAGCGAGAGAGGACGACTCAGAGAGAGAGAGAGGACGACTCAGAGAGAGGACGACTCGGAGAGAAAGAGAGAGAGAGAAAGGACGACTCAGAGAGAGAGAGGGCGACTCAGAGAGAGGGCGACTCAGAGAGAGAGGAGGACTCGGAGAGAGAGGAGGACTCGGAGAGAGAGGACGACTCGGAGAGAGAGGACGACTCGGAGAGAGAGGACGACTCGGAGAGAGAGGACGACTCAGAGAGAGGACGACTCAGAGAGAGAGCACGACTCAGAGAGAGAGAGGGCGACTCAGAGAGAGAGAGGACGACTCAGACAGAGAGAGAGGACGACTCAGAGAGAGAGGACGACTCAGAGAGAGAACAACTCAGAGAGAGAAAGGACGACTCGGAGAGAGAGAGGACGACTCAGACAGAGGACGCCTCAGAGAGAGAGGACGTCTCAGAGGCACCAGGAAGAGTAACCACAGACGAGGCAGCAGCAGCAGCCAGGCGGTGAGCCAACGCTACCAACAATTGCCCAAGCTCTGCCATCCTCTATGTATTACGGCGTTATCGGCCAATTAATGAGTGTATATACCACGTGGGGAGGAAACGGGAGAACTCACACGATAGGTGGTCCACTTTTTTTTGTTGCACCACCGTCTCCTGGCGAGCCAGACACCTCGACGCCCACGGTGAAGGGAATTCCACAAACAACAACATCTGTGTGTGTGTGGCAGTGATCCCACCAACCCCCCCTTCACTGCTGCCTCCACAGCGATGGATTACCGTCAACAGCTACGTGCAGCAGTGTGGCCACCACCACAGTGTGCAGTTCGACTTCCAACCACAGGAAGCCGTGACGGACAAGTCAACGACCGCGTCTGAACTCGCAGGTTCTCAGAAGCTAAGCAGCGCTGGTCCCGGTCAATACGTAAACTAAAACTTAAGATTTTATTTTTACCAGGTAAGGCCCACTGAGCTATATAGAGACTCCTCTACTTACGAACGAGTTAGGTTCCAGAGGCCTCTTCGTAAGTCGATGTGTTTGTAAGTCCAACTTTTCTCCTTCGATTTCAAACTTGTACGGGATGTACACTAAACACTGATTCTTCACGTTCTGCAGATGTAGATGCCACTAGTTCTTCACGTTTTGCAGATGTAAATGCCGCTGGTTATTCACGTTCTGCAGATGTAGATGCCACTGGTCCTTCACGTTCTGTAAATGTAGATGCCACTGGTTGTTCACGTTCTGCAGATGTAGATGCCACTGGTTATTCACGTTCTGCAGATGTAGATGCCACTGGTTCTTCATGTTCTGCAGATGTAGATGCCGCTGGTTCTTCACGTTCTGTAGATGTAGATGCCACTGATTTTTCCCGTTCTGCAGATGTAGATGCCACTGGTTCTTCACGTTCTGCAGATGTAGATGCCGCTGGTTCTTCACGTTCTGCAGATGTAGATGCCACTGGTTCTTCACGTTCAGTAGATGTAGATGGCACTGATTCTTCACGTTCTTCAGATGTAGATTACACTGGTCCTTCACGTTCTGTAGATGTAGATGCCACTGGTTCTTCACGTTCTGTAGATGTAGATTCCGCTGGTTCTTCATGTTCTGCAGATGTAGATGCCGCTGGTTCTTCACGTTCTGCAGATGTAGATGCCACTGGTTCTTCATGTTCTGCAGATGTAGATGCCACTGGTTCTTCACGTTCTGAAGATGTAGATGCCACTGGTTCTTCACGTTCTGTAGATGTAGATGCCACTGGTTCTTCATGTTCTGCAGATGTAGATGCCACTGATTCTTCACGTTCTGCAGATGTAGATGCCACTGGTTCTTCACGTTCTGCAGATGTAGATGCCACTGGTTCTTCATGTTCTGCAGATGTAGATGCCACTGATTCTTCACGTTCTGCAGATATAGATGCCACTGGTTCTTCACGTTCTGCAGATGTAGATGCCACTGGTTCTTCACGTTCTGCAGATGTAGATGCCACTGGTTCTTCACGTTCTGCAGATGTAGATGCCACTGATTCTTCACGTTCTGCAGATGTAGATGCCACTGGTTCTTCACGTTCTGCAGATGTAGATGCCACTGGTTCTTCACGTTCTGCAGATGTAGATGCCACCACCGCCATCTGCTGCGTGGTGGTTGAACTTACGACTCTCGGTCGGAACAGGCAACTGGCCATACGGACAGGTTTGTTCGTATCTCTGAAAAATCGTAAGTCGAATGTTCGTAAGCAGAGGAGTCCGTGTATGTTTTTTTTTTCAAAAGCGACCTAGCTATCACAAATGATAGCTCAACGAAGTGACTTGAACCCAGGTGGCGTTTGGGTTTTTGAGGCGTCACGTGGAAAGTTCGCCTCGAGGAGGTCCCAAAAGGTCCCAAAAGGTCACACGGCGAGCAATCAAACGTCATCGCCGCCGGCCTCTCATTTCACGACAATCATTCACGACTTTTCCCGTTGGCACCAATCGCCTGACCCTCCCCCCCACCCACCCACGCCACCAACCCTTCCACTAATCATTTCTAACCGGTCATTACATCCATGAAGTGACAGGCGTATGGGAACGGAGTCGCAGGGGAGTCGTCAAAGTTAAAGGTTAACTTTCAAACAATACTCTTCGGTTTTTTCGGTAAAGTCACGTAGGTAAAAAATAAATAATAAAAATAATAGAAATAATAATAGGAATAAAATAATAAATCACGACGTTTCGGAGGCAACACAAGTATCCGTCATCAGGTGGGACCGTCACAGCTAAATTTACTGTATAAATGCCGATGACGATCGTGATTATGATGATAACGACATAAAAAAATATCACAAAACGACATTTTAAGAGCGGCACCTTTGGTGGCGGCACCGCACAGCAGGAGGGGCCTAGGTTCGATTCCTGGCTTGATTCACCACTCCGCTGCTTGCTGGCGCAATCGTCTGGCTCGACCACGTCGATGTAAAATCACAGCGTTTGCTCTCCATCAACATCGCACGTACGCAGAAGAAAACGGAGATCCAGAGATTGACACTGAAACCTATAGACTTACATAGAGACCCATAGACTTACATAGAGACCCATAGACTCGCAGAGAGATCTCGAAATTCACACTGGGTCCCATATAATTACATAGACACCCATGGACTCACACAGAGATGTAGATATTCACACTGAGACCCATAGATTTGCATAGAGACCCATTAGACTAACACAGATATTCTAGATTTGAAGCTTTCGTGACTGCAAGGATTCATATTCTTAGGTTTTTTCGGTAAAGTCACGTAGGTAAAAAATTAAAATTAATAAAGTAAAAATAAAAATAAAAAATCACGTTTCGGAGCTGTATCAAGTAAGAGAAATTCCAAGAAAACAGTCCTTGTATATATACATATTTTTTTACTTTTATTAATTTTAATTTTAAATTTTTACCTACGTGACTTTAACGAAAAAAACCTAAGAATATAACACAGATATATATATGGATTCAGGCACCCATAGACTCACACAGAGATCTCGAGATTCACACTGAGACCCATAAACTCACACTGAGACCCATAGACTCACACAGAGATCTCGAGATTCACACTGAGACCCATAAACTCACACTGAGACCCATAGACTCACACAGAGATCTCGAGATTCACACTGAGACCCATAAACTCACACTGAGACCCATAGACTCACACAGAGATCTCGAGATTCACACTGAGACCCATAAACTCACACTGAGACGCCTAGACTCACACAGAGATCTCGAGATTCACACTGAGACCCATAAACTCACACTGAGACCCATAGACTCACACAGAGATCTCGAGATTCACACTGAGACCCATAAACTCACACTGAGACGCCTAGACTCACACAGAGATCTCGAGATTCACACTGAGACCCATAAACTCACACTGAGACCCATAGACTCACACAGAGATCTCGAGATTCACACTGAGACCCATAAACTCACACTGAGACCCATAGACTCACACAGAGATTGATATGAAGGTGGCATCGTCACAGCGGCGATGATGCACCGCTCCAGACGGACTCATCTGGCTCAACCACCTCGATGTAAAATCACAGCGGTAGCTTTACAGCAGTGGTTCTGAACCTTGACATGCTTATGTACCTCCCCCCACCACCCCCCGCGTGTTGAATTTAGTTTCAACCGAATTATAAACCCCCCTTACCTGACCCAACATACTTTTGAGAAATAAAATGTACGAATAATGAACATCGACATTTTAACCGATTGTGCAAGCTGCGGTTTCTTCACTCGCTGAGTCACTGCCAGCGAATGGAAACTACAAATGCCGAGGGGGAGGCTCTACACGCGTGGCGTAATTCGTTCGCTTCTCGCTGGTTACTCTTGTAAGCCCACGTTGCTTTCATATCTTCTTCTTGGTTCTTTCGGTAAAGCCACGTAGAAGGGAAATAATAAAATAATAAAAATAAAACATAATAAAATAATTATCACGACGTTTCGGCCACAACGCAAGCAGCCGTCCTCAGGTGAAGAACAGGTCTGTCGGAAAGACAGCGTCTGAATGAAACGTCGTGAGAATTGTATTTTATTATGTTTTATTTTAATTTTTTTTATTATTTCCCTTCTACGTGACTTTGCCGAAAGAACCAAGAAGATGAATCCCTGCAGACACGAAAGCTTTAAGTCTTTCATATCGTTGGAGGTTAACCATGTGGATTTAACATTTTAACATTTTACCCCGGTTATTTTAGACCGCCAGACCCAGACGTGATGATTCACCAGTGAATCGCGCGTGTGATGCAATTTCACGGACATTTATGAATCACTGCTCACGTGTACACAACCAGGGGTCCCCGTACGTGTACCCCCCCCCCCCCGAGTGTCGGCACGTGTACCCCCCCCCCCCACCACCACCACCCCCTCTGTTGCGAGCCACTGCTCTACAGCATCCACAGCCGTCGGGGACCAGTGCCGGACGAAGCTAATGCGGGGCCTGTAGCATAAAGGGGCCCTACATTTTTTTTTAAAACATAAATATTAAACCACATACATATTTAACTTGCATAGTGAAGTATATGCATTTTTTCATACGCTATACAGCCAGATAATACAACAAATCGCGAACCTTAAACCCCCAGTCGTTCATAAAAGTTGAAGGCGGTATAGTACTATAGTAATAGAGCAAGTGCAGAATCACTGAACCGGAATTTACAGCTTGAAAGCGGTTAGCGCGGGGCCCTTGAAAGTGCGGCTGTCGTAGCTACTACACATGTAGCTACTACACGTGTAGCTGCTACACGTGCAGCTACTACACGTGCAGTTGCTACACGTGCAGCTGCTACACGTGCAGCTGCTACACGTGCAGCTACTACACGTGCAGCTACCACACGTGCAGCTGCCACACGTGCAGCTGCCACACGTGCCGCTACCACACGTGCAGCTACCACACGTGCAGCTACCACACGTGCAGCTACTACACGTGCAGCTACTACACGTGCAGCTGCTACACGTGCAGCTACCACACGTGCAGCTACCACACGTGCAGCTACTACACGTGCAGCTACTACACGTGCCGCTGCCACACGTGCAGCTACCACACGTGCAGCTGCTACACGTGCAGCTGCTACACGTGCAGCTGCTACACGTGCAGCTACCACACGTGCCGCTACCACACGTGCAGCTACCACACGTGCAGCTACTACACGTGCAGCTACTACACGTGCAGCTACCACACGTGCCGCTACCACACGTGCAGCTACCACACGTGCAGTTACCACACGTGCAGTTACCACACGTGCCGCTACCACACGTGCAGTTACCACACGTGCAGTTACCACACGTGCCGCTACCACACGTGCAGCTACTACACGTGTAGTAGCTACTACACGTGCAGCTACCACACGTGCAGCTACCACACGTGCAGCTACTACACGTGTAGTAGCTACTACACGTGCAGCTACTACACGTGCAGCTGCTACACGTGCAGCTACTACACGTGTAGTAGCTACTACACGTGCAGCTACTACACGTGCAGCTACTACACGTGCAGCTACTACACGTGCAGCTACTACACGTGCAGCTACTACACATGCAGCTACTACACGTGCAGCTGCTACACGTGCAGCTACTACACGTGTAGTAGCTACTACACGTGCAGCTACTACACGTGCGGCTACTACACGTGCAGCTACTACACATGTAGCTACTTGTGCGACCAGGATAATCCGGCACTGGAGGAGAGGAGAGCCGCCTCTCCCGTGAGCTGTAACCACTCCACCACCACCACTTCACCACCACTCCACCACCACCGCCACCACGGGCTCGAGCAGCAATCCGTCCATCGAGACGCCGATGCAAACGCAAAAGCTGAGCGCCCATTCATTCATTATTAATTGGGCCACGTGTGTCGTCCCGTTTGTGTGTCGCTCCCGCCACGCGGAGAGTGATTTAAAGCAATCGTCTCACGGCTGTCACCAATAAATGGTGATGATGATTACGGTGAGAATTCGCACCCGGCCCCCTCCCTCCACCCCCCCTCCCCCCACCCACTGAGAATGATATTACATGTTTATAACCCCAATCGGTTGCTCTGTTATCTGGAGGTTCGCTGAGCAAACAAACAGAAGCCCACGAAGCCGCGTGTTGTCGTTATTAGCGCCGCAACTTGCCTTCAAATTAGCTGTTTCCAAAAATAATAACATATTTGGAACGGAACGTGACAGGAAAGCATCGTAGACCTAATCTGGAGGAGGAGGAGGTTGTGACGGGTGGGACACGTGGTGTGCAGGGTGAAGGGCAGGATTATGTGTATGCACCTATGTTGAACTTCTTTCGCACCGTACGTAGCCAACCGTGCAAATCGGAGGTGCGAGGGAAGGACAACAAACTAAGCACAAAAAGCGGCTATAGAGAAGTTAGTTTTTCAATCTACATTTAAAAGTGCACAGCTCCCAGCGGTTTCCTAATATCGGAAGGAAGAGCGTTCCAGACGGCCGCAGAAGCGCATCTGAAAGCGCGCGGTGCGGTGACCGCCACCTTTGTTCGAAGGCCAGCAGCCAAAATCCGCTGCTGTTATAAGATGACCGGAGTTCTCGTGATGGTTCAGGCTCCTTGAAGACATCAGCCAGGCGTTGTGGTTCATTCGTCGCGAGCACTTTGTGCGTAACGAGTGGGAGCACTGGACGGATCCGTCACCGCAGGTGCCGGAGAATGTTGTACACGCTGCGGCTTGGTCAAGTTACTTTTTCTTCTTGATTCTTTCGGTAAAGTCACGTAGAAGGGAAGTAATAAAATAATAAAAATAAAACATAATAAAACAATTCTCACGACGTTTCGGCCACAACGCAAGCAGCCGTCCTCAGGTGAAAACCAGGTCTGTCGAGGCGACAGCGTCTGAATGAAACAGCACACGTGCTTGGAGCATATATATAAGCTGGGTTGGAAGGGGGGAAAAGAATATGCATAAGGCGCTCTTTTCCCCCCTTCCAACCCAGCTTATATATATGCTCCAAGCACGTGTGCTGTTTCATTCAGACGCTGTCCGCCTCGACAGACCTGGTTTTCACCTGAGGACGGCTGCTTGCGTTGTGGCCGAAACGTCGTGAGAATTGTTTTATTGTTTTATTTTTATTATTGTATTACTTCCCTTCTACGTGACTTTACCGAAAGAACCAAGAAGATGAATCCCTGCAGTCACGAAAGCTTTAAATCGAAATTCAAGTGTCTTTTGCCAGACGTCCCGTAGAGTAGCGAGTTGCAATTAATCGAGCCTTGTCGATACCACGCCACACGCCACCGTGTTGGCTATGTCACTGCTCAACAGTGGCCGAAAGCGTCGCAGAGCCCTGACATGAACATTGCTAGGACCCTGAAAAGAGATCGCCGAAACGGAAATTGCCGTGGCATCCAGAGGTTGGTGACCAATGGGGGAAGAGAGAACCTTGAGCCAGATCACGGCGGTGGCGGCGATGATGACGACGATGATGATGACACGCGTAGCCTACGGCCAAATCGCTCGGAAAAGGATTCCGATCTTGTGAGACGTCGCAGGCTAAGCAGGGTTTGGGCATGGATGGAGTGCTCGGGGTCGTGCCCCTGGCTCTGGCACCTCTGGACCTGCCAATGTCAGCGCAGTCGTAGCACGGCGCTGGTTTAAGGCAACCAAAAAGTATAACCCGTAAAAACTAAGTTTTTCACTCTAAATCCTTTATATGCGTGGCGGCTAGAGTCCTCTCGTCCTCTGGCTTGAGATGGCTGCCACCTATGGGTCAGATGAATGTCTGCAGTATTAAACAATTGGTAATTAAATATTTAATTTGTTTTCCCTAAACAGTGTACAATTTTTTAAAAAAATATTTCACGAACATTAATTGTCTCGCATAACGAGTCTGTGTGCAAAATGTCAGCTCGATTGGATCACGGGAAGTGGGTTAAAAAAGAACCGAAAGGTTTGCACGGTCGTAAGCAAGCAAGCAAGCACGCAAGCAAGCGAACTTAATATAAAGGATTTAACAAGTAAACCCGTAAAAACAAAGTTTTTCACAATAAATCCTTTATATGCGTGGCGGCTAGAGTCCTCTCGTCCTCTGGCTTGAGATGGCTGCCACCTATGGGTCAGATGATTGTCTGCCACGATTAAGCAATTGGTAATTAAATATTTAATTTGTTTTCCCTAAACAGTGTAAAATTTTGGAATTTTTTTCACGAAAATTAATTGTCACACACAACGAGTCTGTGTGGAAAATGTCAGCTTGATTGGATCACGGGAAGTGGGATAAAAAACGAGCGAAAGATTTGCACGGTCCTAAGCAAGCAAGCGAACTTAATATAAAGAATTTAAAAATATATTCGCCTGTGGAGGACGCGGGGATCGATCCCGCGACCTTTGGCATGGGAAGCGAGGGCGCTACCAACTGCGCTACTCCACCATGGCCTGTGGAGGGGTTACGCTCTGGGCTCTTACACTGTGACGTTCAGCCAAAGCCATGAATGAGTTCTATTTGAATATATGTAAAATAAAAAAATTTTGCCTAAAAAGTGTAACATTTTTGTAATTTTTTTTTTTCAGGAACATTAATTGTCTTGCACAACGAGTCTGTGTGGAAAATGTCAGCTCGATTGGATCACGGGAAGTGGGTTAAAAAACGACCGAAAGATTTGCACGGTCGTAAGCAAGCAAGCACGCAAGCAAGCAAGCACGCATGCAAGCAAGCAAGCGAACTTAATATAAAGGATTTAAAAAGGGCCTCATTATCTATTGATAGCTGTGACTGTCACTTATATTTACTCCGTCAGCGCATTGGGATTCGATGGAACATTGGTGGGAGGGTGGGAGCGGGAAGACGACGGTGGAATTAATGCATTGTTGTTGCTGTTGTTGTTCAATTATTTACAAAGGTGAACTAACGAACTAACGAAAGACATAGCGGGCAAGAAAATTATAACGCGTAACTGTTCGTTCGCAAACTCTGCAGGAAATGTTCCAGAACTTCTTCTTTTTTCCCAGCAGCAGCAACAGCAAGGTTCGATTGCTACCGCGTGTAGGCCCCAACGAAGTCATACAAATCCCACGCAGCGAGTTTCCAGAGTCAGGGATCGAACCCAGATGCTTCTCGCCGCGAGAACACTCCGCCATCCCTGCCGCCTCTCTCACATGAGCAAAAGTGTAAATAACGAAATGACGGTGACATTTTTATTTTTTTTACAAAACCGGACGACACGATTATCGCCGCGTCGCAACAACCCTCGCGGGAAGTCAAACGTGGTCACGCCATGGATAGCCGAGTCCTCGGCACGGGAACATGGAATGTCCACCACGGGCTCGAGGGACGCCGACAACGACGAGTGGCGCCGCGTTTCCCTTCCGAACGGCGGCAACAATTTCTCCCAGCTGCGACGCCAAACCCCACTCTAATTTATCACCCAATTATATCCCAATTGTCGTCGTTATCATCATCATCATTATACGACGGAAGCCGTGTGAGTGATTATTCCATTGGGGGTTTCCGCCCCCGCCCGCCCCTTCCTCAGCAGTAACGTCACCCGAGGAGATGGAGCGATGAAACCAGCGGTGGAGAGATCCGCGGTCATTCGGATGAAATATTCGCCTTCCGTGCCATCTGCCCTGACCCCTCCTATGCGCAGGGCCCAGCTACGCATGGCACGCGCGAAAGACGCTCAACGTGCATTGCGCCATTGGCAAAGGGGTGGCGGCGGTTGTAACAGAAACGTTTCTGCTGGAGGAATCCGATGAGCTACGGAGCTCTTCTTCACACGTGTCCAGTAACACTCGTGTCTCACGGCATGGCCGGGCCTCGATTCCCGAACCGAGCGCCCCTTCTGTATAGTCTGTAACAGACTGCAGGGGCAAGTGCTGTTAGCGAGCACCTATTAAGGTTTCAATATCCCCCATTTAGCCTCAACAGTAGGGGCAAGTGCTGTTAGCGAGCACCTATTAAGGTTTCAAGATCCCCCATATAGCCTCAACAGACTGTAGGGGCAAGTGCTGTTAGCGAGCACCTATTAAGGTTTCAAGATCCCCCAACATAGCCTCAACAGACTGTAGGGGCAAGTGCTGTTAGCGAGCACCCTATTAAGGTTACAAAGATCCCCCATATATCTTCAACAGACTGTAGGGGCAAGTGCTGTAAGCGAGCACCTATTAAGGTTACAAAGATCCCCCATATAGCCTGTAACAGACTGTAGGGGCAAGTGCTGTTAGCGAGCACCTATGAAGGCCGGCACGGCACACGAGGGGGTTGGTGGCCAGCACCACGCCCGGCCGCCTTTGTCTCCCCTAGTGGCGATGTTTACACACCGCACCAGGTACTCATTTTAGTCTGAGTCGACCTAGGGGAGGTCCAGGACCGGTTCAAATGATCGCCACTGGTGTTGGCCGTGAGCGGGAATCGAACGCGGGTCGCCAGGTTCGTAGCGCAGCGCGCTAACCACCATACTACCGCTGTTGGCTAAACACACGGACACACGCACATGCACGCATACAACGTATTTGGGTA
The DNA here is from genome assembly GCF_964198595.1 of Lampetra fluviatilis. Lineage (NCBI taxonomy): Eukaryota > Metazoa > Chordata > Hyperoartia > Petromyzontiformes > Petromyzontidae > Lampetra > Lampetra fluviatilis. The sequence goes on from NC_136310.1 coordinate 7,810,346, forward strand.
TCGGCCAACAACAACATAATTACTCATCTAGGGGTTACACACAGCAGCAGTAACAGCAACCATTGCCTTCCGACTGCGAAAACTTGGCAAGACCCTCCTGAAAAAGCGTCTTGAGACTTAGCGAGGCTTTCTGGGGTAAACATGTGGATTAAAAACAATAATACACAATTAATAAATAAACAGACACGACCGTGCTCGCGAGGGTGGCGATTCAATCCACAGTGGCTAGGAGATGTTAACAACCTCGCGTGGTCTACAGGAGGTCGTGGGTTCGACCCCGACCCCCGACGCCGGCTGCTGCTGTATATTTGGAGTTTGCGATGTTTCTCTCTCTCTCTCCCCGTGGTCGCGTGGATTTTTCTCCGGGTCCTCCGGATTTTTCCCCTCCACATTTAGAAACGTGCGTTTCAGAGTATTTAGCTGCTGTACATTTCCATGCGATGACAAGCCACTTCTTTGAACTGTCATCTGTGGCCAGAAAAAAAAGTTCCGTAGCTCAGTTGCCCTTAGAGGGTAAACAAAATTAATTGTTTAGTTTAGTTTAATTATTTCCCAAATCAGCCAAATTGCAGACCTGTTTTAAGTTGTCAACGATCTTCCCCCCCGATTGGCTGTTGCTACGGAAACGGTGTCCATGGCAACAGTCGTCCTTGAAAACGTGAGGACCCGTTGCAGTGATGGAGACGCGGCCTGACGAAACAACAACAAGCACACATCACCTTGCAGTCAGAGCCAACTTTTCAATTTATTAAAATGTTCTCTCCGTTCGTTTGTTTCGGTTTATTTTCTCGCACAAAAATAAATAAATAAAGCTATGTGGGGTTTTTTTTTAAATCCTTTATATTAAGTTCGCTTGCTTGCTTACGACCGTGCAAATCTTTCGGTCATTTTTTAACCCACTTCCTGTGATCCAATCGAGCTGACATTTTCCACACAGACTCGTTGTGCGTGACAATTAATGTTCGTGAAATTTTTTTTCCAAAATGTTACACTTTTTAGGACAAAAATATCATTTTAATTACCAATTGCTTAATGGTGCAATGCAATCATCTGACCCATAGGTGGCAGCCATCTCAAGCCAGAGGACGAGAGGACTCTAGCCGCCACGCATATAAAGGATTTATAGTGAAAAACTTTGTTTTTACGGGTTATACTTGTTTCGGGCTGTTCTCATTTCTGTTCCTGACTGCCCATGGGGACACAGCTCATCACAGGCACGCTGCGTCACAGGCGATGTGGCACTGATGGTGGACATGCCCCCGTATTGATGTTGGACATGCCCCCGTATTGATGGTGGACATGCCCCCGTATTGATGGTGGACATGCCCCCGTATTGATGTTGGACATGCCCCCGTATTGATGGTGGACATGCCCCCGTATTGATGGTGGACATGCCCCCGTATTGATGGTGGACATGCCCCCGTATTGATGTTGGACATGCCCCCGTATTGATGGTGGACATGCCCCCGTATTGATGGTGGACATGCCCCCGTATTGATGTTGGACATGCCCCCGTATTGATGGTGGACATGCCCCCGTATTGATGGTGGACATGCCCCGTTCGACCCCTGGTCTGCACGGTCTAACTCTACTAAATAATAACGACGGGAAAACTTCCTGGCGATGATACTCTTTGGTTCTTTCGGCAAAGTCACGTAGATAGAAAGTTAATAGATCACGACGTTTCGATCGCAACACAAGCAACCGTCATCAGGTGACACAAACACAGCAGCAGAACTGCTGACGAAACGTCGCGATCTACCTACGAGATTCTAGATTTGAAAGGTTTGTACACGAAGCCATACAAATATACAAACACAGACATAATTTCAACCGTGATGATGGGTACAAACTTAGTAATCATTGGAAAGATGTTATCAACCACGCAAAAAAGACTTAATTACACTTTTTTGGACCATCTTATCTGACAGGCACTATTTTACTTTACTTTACCGAGTGTTAACATCCCCAGTTATTTTTTAACAGTACTCTCTTCATTGTTCAGCCAGCATTGGTATTAACATGGGCATTTTCGTTCTTTTGTCTATCATGTGTATTAGAGCTTCCCTCCCCCTCTCTGCCCATTGTGTTGGCGTGTGCGGCAGTTGGCCGCTTGCGCATAATCGCTCCATCGTGTTGGCGTGTGCAGTAATTAGCCGCTTGCGCACAATCGCTTGCACGCCGTCGCCCACCCTTTTGGCCTCGCCCCCCCTCCCTCCCGATACGTTCCATTCATTGGCTACCATAGTCTGATGAGCTCCACCCTCCCTCTCCTCCCCCCCTCAACTCGCTTTTAAGGGATTACATCTTGAATCATTGCCTCACTTGATGCAGCTAATCTGGCTGTGACGGTCCCACCTGATGACGGAGACTTGTGTTGCCTCCGAAACGTCGTGATTTTTTATTTTATTTTATTTTCATTCATTTTGATGTTTTACCTACGTGACTTTACCGAAAAAAACTAAGAAGACTACCTACGAGACTTTACCGAAAGAACCACAGAGTATGGATTCCTGCGGTCACGAAAACTTCAAATCAAGATTACCGACGATTCTTTGTTATTGTTACCCGACACTCACAAACCAATACGGCCGGTTGACTACGGCCGAAGTGAGAGTGTGTGTGTGTGTGAACGCTTCACCATCCTTTAAAACCACGTAAAGATTCATCAAGGGCAGCTCTATTCTTTTCAATCCACATTTTAACTCCCTGCTACTTAAAACCTGCTGCTCGTTCTCTTCCCTCCAACTCCAACCCCCTCCACATCCTGGTAGCGCTCCTCTGTTCTCCACTCCTCCAAAATGTACAACTCCTCGAACTATTCTCCACTCTCTCCTTTATCACAACCCCGTGCCCACCCCCCAGGTGTCGTTACCCAATCAACCATTCACAGATACCCACGCCTTCCCAATGACACACCCGTTCCAGCCAAACCAAACCAACCCATTGCAAACAGGTCCCTGTGAGGTGGGCTGGTAGGAACGAATAACCAAAGAATATAAACATAATGTATTATTACACTTGTTTAGCCAGGAAAGCCTCACTGAGTGTAAAGGTTTTTGTAGGATCCTGCCAAGTGTTTGCAGTAGGGGGCGATGTTGCTACACCGAATCGAACGATACGAAGGGAGAGTTTGAGGCCTGGTTCTAGGCTTTAGGCCTAGCTGTAGGCTTTAGGCCGCTGTGAGTTAATTTTTAATTTAAATGTTTTAATTAAAAGCTATCTCAGGGAATTATAAGGGAATGTTACACTTGTTTAGCCAGGAAAGCGTCACTCAGTCTAAAGGTTTTGTAGGGTCCTGCCAAGTGTTTGCAGTAGGGGGCGATGTTGCTACACCTAATCGGACATCGGACGGACGGACGATATAATCTATTGTAGGCTGGTTCACTTCGTTCCTACCAGTATAACACAACGCTCCCATCCTTCCCTTTCTCGCTCAACATACATCATCGTTCAACGCGGCGGTGGATGCCTTCCTCCAAAAAGGCCACGGTTTCAAGCCCAAATCAATGTGCGTGTCCGCTACTTCAGTTCACCCCCCCCCCCCCATCTCGTCCGCTTCGTGTGACTTCGGCTTAGAGAGTTTGCGGGTCAATTCTAGATATGAAGCTTTAGTGACTGCAAGGATTCATATTCTTAGGTTTTTTCGGTAAAGTCACGTAGGTAAAAAAATTTAATTAATAAAAGTAAAATAAAATAATAAAATAAAAATCACGACGTTTCGGAGGCAACACAAGCCTCCGTCTTCAGGTGGAACCGTCACAGCACGATAGCTGTATCAAGTGAGAGAAATTCCAAGAACAAAGTATTTGTATATATACTGGTTGAGGGTGGGAGGAGCCAAGGTAGGCCCTGCATATTATTTTTGTGAGGTTCGGTGCGGCTGAAGCACGCTGCTAGGAATGAGCCTTTGTTGTTTAAGGCGCAGGCCCTGCAATTGCGTGCTTCGGCAGTAAGGGGGCCTCTGTACAGATTCAAATCCAAGGCAAAGATCTCGGCCCGGCATGCCGGGCTCAATTAGCTCCGGCGACACATCTTAATGGGGCCATCTGTGCATTGTTCGTCTCTGAACTTCGATTTTTTTTTATTTGCTATCGTTAGTTATAACGATATGTTCGGTTAGACACGTTAGGTTTATAGTAGGTTAGAAACACTGAGTCAGTCTGTGGTGCTGATCTCCAGTTGACTGGGTGAAGAGTGAACTCAGTTTTGCCCAAATCCTGGCCAGTTGGCTCAACAAACTTAATCAACTAACATCGAGGCTCATGGCGATACATAGATATGGATCGTCTTATAGGGATACGTAGAGACACATAGAGACTCACAAGGATACACAGAGACTCATGGAGATACATAGATACTGATAGAGATACATGAAGTCTCATAGAGATACATAGGGTCTCACAGAGACTCATGGAGATACAGAGACTCATAGAGACACAGACTTATAGAGATGCATAGAGTCTCACAGAGATAGATATACTCATAGAGACATGTAGATACTGATAGAGATAGTCACATAGAGATACATAAAGACTCTTAGAGATACATCGATACTGATAGAGATACACAGAGATACATAGAGGCTGATAGAGATACATAGATAGTGATGGAAATACACAGAGGTGCATAGAGTCTCATAGAGATACATAGAGACTGGGTGTAAAGTGGGCTAAGTTATACCCTTGGTTATTTCGGTAAAGTCACGTAGAAGGGAAATAATAAAATAATAAAAATATAAACCAATTACATTTTCACGACGTTTCGACTGCAACACAAGCAATCGTCATCAGGTGTGAAATCCACAGCTTGCTCCAAACCCGGATGGACGCACGAACTCGGACCTGAAGCCAAACGTCCCTTTGCCCTTGCCGTGTTCTGTTGTTCGTACAACTTCTGTGGGCCAGGTAAGGCGAGGGGGTGGGGGGGCGGTGTTTGGGCCCACTCAGTAAGGGAGGGGGTGGGGGTAATGGAGGGAGGGGGGAGGGGGAGCCCTTGGCCGGGGAAATGAAGCGATCGATGATGCGTCACCTTGTTGGCCTGTCATTTTTGTAGCCACGCAAACCATATCGGTGGCACAATCACTGTCGTCATCTTCATCAATGTCGTGCAATGAGCTTTTGTAGAGGCAAGGATGGCGCTAGGAGTAACACGTGTAGCCTCACATCAAGAAGGCGCTGGGTTCTAAGCCACTTTGTTGAGCTATAATTTGCAGCTGTGCAGGGAGGGATGTGTGGAGGAACCACAGATGAGCCGGCGCCAACGATTGCCCAAGCTCTGCGCTCCTCTGTGTATCACGGGTGTTGTCGGCCAATTAATGAGTGCTTGCATGTGGGGAATGTTTGCCTCTATCAGTCGCAGCAACTGTGAGAACGCTGTGTGATTGCAATAACGGGGCAATGAAGTGGATATGAAAGGAGCTATACATTGCATTATATCGACTCCATAATAGAGGTTTTTCTGGGGGGGTTTGAGTGAGATCGCGAAAATTTCAATGTGTCGTTAAACCCGCCGCCACCCAACACCGCCAATTACCGTATTTTCCCGCATATAACCCGCGGGGTATACCACTTTTTACAAACAAAACAAGACCCTGCGGGGTATATGGAGGTGCGGGCTATCCCAAAAATATTTTAACACGTGTGACGTCATAACTCGTTCAATGTTTTCATGGTAAGACTATCCACTATGCAACACTTACCTTTGACTAAAGCACTGCTGAATAAACCACTCACACTAAAATTGCACATGTTGTCACGTTTTTAGTTATTCGAATTGTTTGTACAATGAAACGACAATGTTTGAAGTGGGCGCACTTTGTTTACTGGCGACGGGAGAGCTGGGGGGAGAGAGAGGTGGGGGGTTGGGGGCGAGGCAACGGCGTGTCCGTAGTGCCGCTATTGTCTGCGCTGTGCGCAATCTAGCAGTGCTAAAACTGTACTTCCTTATCTACCAGTTATGTGTTACTTACTTATTGGATAGTTACTTTTGTTACTTATTTACTGTTTTAAGTTCACTCGTTTCCGGTTAGTTTGTTTTCTTTGTTCACATTATGGTTTTAATGTTAACAATTGATAGTGGAATGTATTACAAATGTAAACTTCGTATTAATGATGGAATTAAGCTGTGGTAACGACGTTAAAGATATGAATGCATGCGGGATATATGGAGGTGCGGGCTATCTGAAATTTGTTTTACACAAAACGCTATTTTTGCGGGGTATATGCATCTGCGGCTTATATGCGGGAAAATACGGTAGTAATTGTAAATGTTGCGGGTTTACTCTCCAAACTCTTAGGTTTTTTCGGTAAAGTCACGTAGGTAAAAAAATAAAATTAAAATTAATAAAAGTAATAATAGAAATAAAATAAAATAATAAATCACGACGTTTCAGAGGCAACACAAGTCTCCGAATATTATTTTATTTCTATTATTACTTTTATTAATTTAATTTAAAAAAATTACCTACGTGACTTTACCGAAAAAACCTAAGAGTATGAATCCTTGCAGTCACGAAAGCTTCAAATCTGGAATTTACTCTCCAACACAACCGGTGTGCTGTACTCGTGCAGTGACATAGAATTGGTCACTACGTAGCATCGCGCTGGCTGCTGGCAGGGCAAGTGATCTGCAGCTTGAAGCAGCCCTGACTGACAGCAGGTCACGTGATAGACCCGAGAGGGATCTAGGGGAAAGGTTACAGAAGGGACGCGTCGAGAACCCCGCTAGTAGGTTCCAGAAGGGGGGCGTGGCCCGGGCGGAGCGGGGCCACGCTGGGAGGATAAAAGGGGACCCCGAGCGGGAGCTCGAGGCTGTCGTTTGGAGTGGGATCCCCGTCGTCGTCGTAGCTGCTGAAGATCATCGCCATCGCCGCTGTCGTCTCGTGCCTTCGTCGCTGTCGCCTCCACTTGATAATTGCGCTGCTAGACGTAGTTGGCTGTCTCGGTTCAGCGCCGTCAGTGTTAGACGGCTAGCGTTGTGTGTAGGCTTGCAACCAGTGTAGAGTTACGTATAAGCGAGAGACAGAGAGTGTGTAACAGCGTAGGGTGTGTATTGTATAAAGTGTACAAAGTGTGCTCGGTGTTTAATTAGAGAATTGCCTCCAAGAAGTTACGTCTCTAAGTAAGTCACTACACTAGTAACGAATCGGCACGTTTTGTGCACGTGACAAACCTCACTAACTGGCTGTGTCGGGTGGTGGCGGGTTTAACGACGCATTTATATTTACGCCATCTAACCCAAAAAACAACATCTCGTATGGATAATATTGGTAGCAAAAGCCTACTACTACTCTTAGGTTTTTTCGGTAAAGTCACGTAGGTAAAAATAAATAGCGCTGCGTGGCACCACGCTTGGAGTGCACTACTACTACTACGTGATATTTTGCGGGAACAGAACAAAGCAGAGGAATTGAAGCACAAGCATTCGAAGCGAACTCCCAGTGCCCTAACGCAGCCTGAATGTGGGGCATCACGAATCAACAATGGACACTAATGACCTTAATGGTGCCTTGGGCTGCACATTGATTGAGCGTTAATGTTCGAAATTAGCATCACCAGAGTGGCTTATTCGACCCTCTAGCATCGCGGGGGGGGAGTGGGGGCTAGCCCCACCCCCTTCTTCCCCAAACCCACTTCCCTTTTTGAAGGGCTCCACCCCCCCCTCCCTCTATAGTCTTACAGTCGAGTCAAAGAATGTTGGTACAATATTGAACACCAGTGGCAATTAAGCGATTGGGCTACACAGCCTTGAACCAGAGGTCGCAATCGGGTACCCGATACCCGTACCCTACCCGATACCCGGCTACCCGTACCCGGGTACGGGTACCCGTTTGCGACCCTGGTGCGGCCGGGTACGGGTACGGGTAGGCCGTGAGTCACTGGTGAGTCACCGTTTGTCACTCATTTCCCAACGTCTTGTTTCTTCTCACAATTCAAGTTCCTAGAATCAACCCACCCGCGCCTGCAACATAGCTTCATCCCAGAGGTCGCAATCGGGTACCCGTACCCTACCCGATACCCGGCCGGGTACGGGTAGCCGGGTATCGGGTACGGGTACGGGTACCCGATTGCGACCCTGGTGCGGCCGGGTACGGGTACGGGTAAGGAATCACAACCGGTTTGCGACCTCTGCCTTGAACCCAGATGTAGTGGCATCGGCAGGATGTCACTGTGCTGTGCCGGCCCTACAGAGGCTCGGTGAGCGCTGGTTGACAGCGCTGCGTGGCACCACGCTTGGCGTGCAGTGCCGGCCCCTACAGGATTGGATGTGCCGGGGTTACCAGAGTGCCATGGCGATTTGTTCGTAGGCTTATTTTGAGTTGAAATTCATTTTAAAAGATGCAACACCCAAAATGATTGCTTAATGAACCCAATTCCACAGGTCAAGGGCTGTCTCTGACAAAGCGGCTGTCACCCCACTGTGATTTATAACAAATAAAAAAACGTTATTGCTCAAATGTAAATGTGTACAATGTGCACGCCAACAGAAAACCACGTCCTATCCAACACAATACTTTTCAGACTTCATCACAAATTACCATCGACAACCGGCTAATTATCTATCAACTGCTGGGTGAAAGTCTGCCCACACCATCATCACTAGTCGTGGTCTATCCACTGCTGAATGGACGACACCTCTCCCCCCACCACACCATCCACATTGACATCGCCATCACTCATAATCCCGCATACGAGCTTACAGTATCACTCCAACCGTGATGATGGGTACAAACTGAGTAATCATTGGAAAGATGTTATTAACCATGTAAAAAAGATTTAACTACACATATTTGAACCATCTTATTTGACCGAGTGTTGACATCCCCAGCGTTTAACAGTACTCTCCTTTTTGTATTTGGATTGTCAACCAACACCGGGTACAACAACATGTGCACCTATTGTTCACTTTTAGCCCCGCCCACCCCCCCAACACGTTCCATTGATTGGCTACCACATTCAGATAAGCCCCTCCCCCCTTAACTTGTATTTAAGAGCTTGTCTCTTGGAATTTTGCCTCACTTGATACAGTAAATTTAGCTGTGACGGTCCCACCTGATGACGGAGACTTGTGTTGCCTCCAAAACGTCGTGATTTATAATTTTATTTCTATAATTTTAATTTTATTATTTATTTGTACCTACGTGGCTTTACCGAAAAAAACCTACTTCATCTCCGATTAACGACGGTGATAATTTAGATGATGATATTTACGTTGAACTTATTTTACGCCCCGTACGACTGAGCGTATGAGTGGTTTTACATCACATCTCATCAACACATTTGGCATATCTCTCTCTCTTCCACACAGTGACAGCGAGCTGTTCCCTGCGGGTTACGAGACGACTTCGCGAACCGAAATTAGTCTGCCAGTAGGGGGCAGCGACAGGCGGCTGCGTGCGTAATCCCAATCGAGTAATATGTGAAGCGACTGACAAACAACAACAAAACCACAGCCTTTAGCGACGCATCATTTATTCATCTGAACCAAAAGAAAGTCAATTCAGCGAGAAGATTAACTGGCAGAAAAACAAGGGCGGGCTGAATATTTTTTTTAAAGTGTTTAATTTTCTACCTCTGCTTGGATAATTAATTTGTAAATTTTCGACGGCACTGAGAGCAGGGAGGGGTGTTTTCTCAATGGTGTAATGGCAATAGATCAAACATTGCTGGCTACATTACTACCCGTCTTAATCATCGTCAGTTAACCATCAACCTGTACACGAAAACCCTGTAAAGGTGTATGTTAACGTTGGGCACAATGATCATCATTCATAATCGTCATCGTATTATCACTTCCGAATATTATGAGACTCGCGTGAAATATCGTTGATCATGAAAACCATGTCATCATCTTATAAATGTCATATAATTCGCTTTTGTCGAGGCAGGGTGGCGCCCGTGATGATGGATGCTTGAGTTGCGCCCGAAATGTCGTGATTTATTTTATTTTATACCTACGTGACTTTACCGAAAGATATATTAACTATTTTTTATTTTACCAGGTAAGGCTCACTGAGCTATACGGCTCTTTTTCAGATGCGACCTGGCCACAAATGATAGCTCAACGAAGTGGCTTATCGTCAAAGTGGAAATGTATAGCAGGCAAACACTCTAAACGCGTGATGTTGATTCTAAATGTGGAGGGAAACATCGGAGGACCCGGAGAAAAACCCACGCGACCACAGGGAGAAAGAGAGAGACATGCAAACTCCAAATATACAGCAGCAGGCGTCAAGGTCAGGATCAAACACACTCTGTCATGCATACCACAGCCAGGCAGATAACATCTCGTCACAATGGAACTGACCTAACATCCCAATGCCAACACAGTTACCTACACAGCACACCACTCAATTGAGATTGCACAAAGGAGCAGCGCCCCTTCCTGCAAAAACCTGCCAGGACCTTCTGGAAAATGGGTCTTTGAGACTCAAGTGAGCGTAATACGCGTATCACTCCCATCACATCCCTACTTCATGTGACAATATAACACGTTATCATCGTCATCGTTACAATCACTGTCACCCCTCGACCATGGACTAACACGTGACCCCTGTGGATGTACCTTGGGTAATTTCAGCCCCATTATCGTCATCATCGCAATTAGACTGAACCATCATACGATGTACCCTCGTCATCACCATCGTCAACGGAATCATCACCTGCATCATCACCTTGCATGTGTCCACTCTCACTCCACATTATCATCATTCCGCTTGCTCATATCTAGCTGGGAGGCGCGAAAGAAACGCACCCAATTCACAATTGACAGTTTTCGAGTTCGTGTCGCTATCAAACCGTTTGGAAGCTAGGCCAGGTGTGGTGCTTGTGCAATGACTGTCCCACGCTATACCTGGGACAGAGTAATCAAGGAGGAGGGAGCAAACACTCCACGCTCTGATGGGTTAGGGCACGGGGAGCAAGAGGCTTGGCCGTAACATTCAACAGGGAAAAGAGCTGGAGGGTTGGATGGGCGTCAGGTAGGACGGTTAGGCCAGGTGAGGGTAAGAAGAGAGGATGGTGATTGGTGGAGACGAAGTGCGGAGCCAGGAAGAGGTTAAAAGAGGGAGCCGGTGGGTGAGCGGGTGAGTGGATGGGTGGATGAGTGAGTGGGTGAGCGGGTGAGTGGATGGGTGGGTGAGTGGATGGGTGGGTGAGTGAGTGGGTGAGTGAGTGGGTGAGTGGATGGGTGGGTGAGTGGGTGAGTGGATGGGTGGGTGAGTGGGTGAGTGAGTGGATGGGTGGGTGAGTGAGTGGGTGAGTGCATGGGTGGGTGAGTGGGTGAGTGAGTGGGTGAGTGGATGGGTGGGTGAGAGTCAGGTGGGAAGGTTAGGCCAGGTGAGGGTAAGAAGAGAGAATAACGATTATTGGAGACTGAGTGCGACGAAGTGCGGAGCCAGGAAGAGGTTAAAAGAAGGAGGCCGGTGGGTGAGCGGGTGAGTGGATGGGTGGGTGAGTGGATGGGTGGGTGAGTGGATGGGCGTCAGGTGGGAAGGTTAGGCCAGGGGAGGGTAAGAAGAGAGGATGACGATTAGCGGAGACGAAGTGCGGAGCCAGGAAGAGGTTAAAAGAGGCAGACGGTGGGTGAGCGGGTGAGTGGATGGGTGAGTGAGTGATTGAGTGGGTGAGCGAGTGAGTGGGTGAGTGAGTGGGTGAGTGGATGGGTGGGTGAGTGAGTGAGTGAGTGGTTGGGTGGGTGAGAGTCAGGTGGGAAGGTTAAGCCAAGTGAGGGTAAGAAGAGAGGATGACGATTGGTGGAGACGAAGTGCGGAGACAGGAAGAGGTTAAAAGAGGGAGCCGGTGGCGGAGTTCGTGGGCGTTGCGGGAGAGAGAGAGAGAGAGAGCGAGGAATGGAGGTGTTGAACCCGTGCCGTGGAATAAAGACCTTATCTCGTGGGCCCAGCGTCTTCTTTCACTTGTACCCGGAGTTGTCCGCTTGTATCAGGATTTTCCCTTTGTCTTTGCCACCCGTTGTAATCTAAGCGTGGGTAGCTCGTACCAGAACCGCGCTTGTTGTATAACGTGCGCTCACAGCCAGCTTCTTAACTGTAACACCGTCGTTGGAAGTCCAACAATTACTCTGTTTTTTTTCGGTAAAGTTACGTAGGTAAAAAAAAGGAAATACAAATAAATTAAATCACGACGTTTCAGAGGCAACACGAGCTTCCGTCTTCAGGTGGCACCGTCACAGCAAAATTACAGTAATGTTGCTGTGACGGTTGCCGCCGAAACGTCGTGATTTTATTTATTTGTATTTCCTTTTTTAAACCTACGTGATTTTACCGAAAAAACCAAAGAGTATGGACCCTTGCAGTCACGAAAACTTCAAATCTAGAATTAGTCCAACAATTGTCACGTCCGGGAAGAGACTGGCAGTCCCTGTGAGAGGAATGTGGAATTTCCACCACCGGCTGAAAGCAGTGCACAATTTAGAGAAAGCCGCCACTCCCCATTCGCCGGCTTGCCTTTTTTTTCAATTCCCAAACGCAACGAATTCAATCATCTCAAAAAAACACCACCACAACCACCAACAACAACGAAACAACATGCCTCGCTCACTGTAAATCTCCACTCTCATCAGCACTCTGGGCCGAGAGACCGCTGCGAGCAGAGGCCATAACCATCACGGTCGTTAATCACGGTGAGCATCAATCATTGGTGAGCGACCCCCCCCCCCCCTCCTAATGAAGGCGCTCGCGACTTACACGAGCACCCCCCCCCCGCCGCCGCTCATAACAAGGATGAGATTTCATTTCTTCTCTCGTCGACCCGTCCTCCGGGGATCTCGAGATTTCAGAGTATCTTACCGCTCAGGGAGACCGCGTGGGGGGATTTACGCATGATCCTTAAATATACCTTAAGACTTTTCTTTCTGATGAAACGAATATGAGAAGGCTGTAATGGTGGAACAAAAAAACTGCACCCTCCGTCTTTTTTTTTAACAAGACAATATAAAACATAGGGTGCGGGAATCAATGCACCGCGCGAGCGCGTGACACATTGATGGTATAATTTGTTTGGTGCGAATGCGTGGAGGGAATTACGCTTCAGGGTGAAGAAGAGATCGTGACCCGTGGCGCAACCGCCCGAGTGTGTGCAGGCGGTGCAACTGCGCGGGGGCTGCAAGGGGGCCACAAGAGGCCCAGACACCGGGGCTATGCAGAAGTAGTAAATTGGACATTGGGGTCGGGGGGGAGATCCATCACATCTCATTCCTTGCATCAGGGCCCATGCCAATCACCCTATATGCGTCACCGATCGTGGCCAATGCTGCTGGTGCAATATCTCGCCATTGCTTGCTTCCTTCTGCTAGATTCGTCATCTGTCATTGAGTCGACCTCCAATGACCACCCTTCTGCAAGCTCATCATCATCTTCCCCACCACCTCCATCTGGCTTTCGGTCTTCTCTTCCCCTTGGTTGGAGCGCCATCGTGGCGAGCCGTTAACTACCTCGCCTGGTGTCCAAGAGATAGTGGGTTCAATACCGACCCTGACGCCTGCTGGATATGTGGAGTTTGCGTGTTCTCCCCGTGGTTTATAATCACACGTGTTTCGGAGTATTTGGCTGCTATAAATGTCCACGTGATAAGCCACTTCGTTGAGCGATCATTTGTGATGGGCCAGGTCGCTTCTGAAAAATAAAAGAGCTATATACGCTTTGGTTCTTTCGGTAAAGTCACGTAGGTAGAAAAAAATAATAATAAAAAAATAATATATCACGACGTTTCGATCGCAACACAAGCGGCTGTCCTCAGGCGGAAAAAATAGTGGGCCTTACCTGGGAACGTAAAAAAATATATTGGAGTAATAATAACCTCTGCGTGCCACCACACCTCAGTCACGTGCCCTCTTCCATCCTCCTCCAGCTCCACCCCCGCCTGCCACCCCCATCCCCCCATAGGAGCCCAATTTTGTGAATGACCACAGGCAACGTGTTTCCGTAAAACGTTAATGAACCCGTTTATAAACGCGTAAAGTGTTCACGCGTCATTTAAATTTGAGCATCACACGCACATTTACCATTTGTATCGGAGAATATACACGTTAACGCAACACACTTTCGTTTACACAAGCACAATTCCGGAGCGTTGTAAAATGGCACGGGGTTTTTTTGTTGTTGTGCAATAGCAGCAACCAAATGGTCATCGATTAATAACACAAGATTAATTGAATATATGCAACTTTAGCACTGGTAAAAAAAAGTACAAATCACGTACAATATTAATCAATGCCATTTAAACCACAAACATAAACACTTTGCAAACACACTCGCGGTATCTTTGGTGGCATCAAGTAACAATTGTTTGCAATGAAATGTAAGTAAACAACCTATAGAATAATCATGTTCAGAAATCACAATAAATTACGTGGCCATCTTTGAAATCATTAAAGGTACAGCATTTGGTCGGGCTGTTCTCCGCTAGAGCACTCCCCCCTCCATCACTCACAATCGCGTGGAGTGTCTTCAGGAGTGGAGAAAGGGCCGAGTGTCCACTCTCTTACGTACTCGTCGTCCGACACCAAGCGTCCCGAGGCTTTCCATACGCGCCGTCGACGTTTTGAAGTCAGATCAAGTGCTCTGACTTCATCACAAACGTCGCCGTGACAGCCGGCACTGGTTGGGGCACCGCGGTGGCGAGATGTTCACTACCTCACCTGGTATACAGGAGGGCGTGGGTTCTATGCCGACCTGACGCCTGCTGCTGTATATTTTGAGTTTATGGATTCTCCCCGTGGTCGTGTGCATTTTTCTCCGGCTCCTCCCATTTTATCCCTCCACTTTTAGAATAACGCGTTTAGAGTATTACGGCCGCTATACATTTCCACACGACGATAAGCCACTTCGCTTGAGCTATCATTTGTGGCCAGGTCGCTTCTGAAAAATAACGACATAGTTCAGTGAGCCTTACCTGGTAAAATAAAAAACAGTTTAGTTATATAGTTTACTTCAGTCTCCTCAATGGAGAGGACCTCATCCGCCACCGCCACCTTGGCCCATCGGGGTCGCGCATAGCTCGCCTTCGAGTGTCGAGGTCAGAGCCGAAACAAATTCCCGGCCGTACGCGAGCTCAAGGCGCAAGGGAGGAAAACACTAACACCGGGCATGGTGCTGCAACGCGGATCATCACACTCCGCGATGCGCACCGCATCTATCCCCACCACGGGAGTCGATGGCTCAGTGACCACCGCTAACGCCTATCAGGGGGAGAGCCATTGCCGTGAAGCAACGCGCTGCACTGCTCACCGTCAGTGTCCGAAAAAAATATTTCCTTCGATTTATGTTATGATGGCGATGGCACAGATGGAATGTAATTTACAGAAAAAAAAAAAATGTGTGTATGTGTGTGTGTTGAGTCTAGTTCAGGGGTACGACGAGAGGGAAATATGTTCGACCTGCTAAAACCGCGTTTCTAACTTTAATAATCTTAGTCACCACCTCTCTGACTACAAGGTACACTTCATACTCGGTCGACACTAGGGTTGCCACCAGTCCACATTTTCCCAGGAATATCTCCTTGTTGAGGTAGCGACTGTCCTGGGAAATATGTAGTTCTTCCCAGCACATTGAAAGTCCTGCGTTTTGTAAGCTGCATAATAATAATATACACCACTCGAGACGATAAATTCACATGTAGTTCTCCCCATTTTTCCGGTATTATAATAAAATGTTCTCCTTCCCATTACGTCCCGGTTATTCGAACCTCAGGTGGCAACCCAAGTTGACACGTGCGTTATTTTTCGCGTTATTATTGGATTACGCTGACGACGCGTGTGTTCGTGTGTTCGTGTGTTCGTGTGTGAGCGGCCAAAGGTGCACCTCGACGTTTCCTGCCGTTTCTGGAAGGTGCACAAGCGCCTTAGCGAAAAGCGGTCGGATGTCTGTTGTTGTTGTCGTTGTGGTTGCTGTTGCGGCCCTGAGTGTTGTTTGAAAAAAAAGGGTTTGCCGCCGCTGGTTTCAGGCGGTGTCAACACTGCCACACCATAGCACTCGTGTCACATTCAGAGGTCGCAACCGGGTACTCGATACCCGTACCCTACCCGATACCCGGCTACCCGTACCCGGCCAGGTACGGGTACGGGTACCCGTTTGCGACCCTGGTGCGGCCGGGTACAGGTACGGGTAGGCCGTGAGTCACTGGTGAGTAACCGTTTGTCACTCATTTCGGGTAGGGTACGGGTAGGGAACGGGTACCCCATTTGCGAGCCTGGTGCGGCCGGGTATGGGTAAGGAATCAAAACCCGTTTGCGACCTCTGGTCACATTTCAGCGAGTCAGCCAAAACCCACCAGGCGGCGAGGCTATACTCAGGCAACAACAACAACGAAATTCATTCAACGGCAACAATGCCCAACGCCCGCGGGACAAACAAAAAAACCTGGACGGCAACGTGGATGGTCGCGTTTCACAAGCCAATGGCCCTCCTGGCGATTCCATCGGCCACGGCTGAGATGTCCTCAACGGACGAATAGGGGGGAGCCGGCGGGGGGGGGTTTCGATCTGCGATGAATTGGGCGGTGCGGCACTTTGAACGAGCCGCGCATTCGCGGAGATGTTTTTGCGCCGCGGTGTCTCAGGCCGCGTGGCAGCGGAGTCATTGAGGGTCCAACACTGCCACCAGGGGGGATAAAGTAGCCACAGCAGCTCGGGTCGGGGGGAGGGAGGGGTGGGGTTGCTGGTGCGCCTCTCCCACTCGCAGTAATTCCGCAGTGCTTCTACAGCCGGTTGAATCGGCTACTGTGACGTTGCGTGGAATCGACGCGGCAAGGCGCGCTGTCACGCAATTCCGGTCGAGGTTCGAAGTGTAAATGCATTCGCTCCGGTCCGTCTGTGCATAAGGCAAAGGGGGTTCACGATCACTCCCATGAAGATGATCCAATGTGAACCGAAAGTACTCAAGCGTGGAGTTGCATTGCTGTGGGGAAATTGCCCTCGACCAAAAATTTGGCCAAATTTGACAAAGGGGGTTGCTCAAAAAAATCTGGACACAAAAAAAAACAACGCAAAGAGGTTTCGACTTAATGGACAAGGCGAGTGTGGATACCCTCCCGATGACGTCATTACGTAACGTTATCTGGCGCGGTGTGACATCGTCTGATTGTGCGGCTTGAAATGTAGCACAGTAGCCAATTAACAACAACCGCCATTCGCCACTAAGTGGTGGTGACGTCACCACGGCGCTTGTGCCAGGCTGTGTGCACATTAAGGTCAAGTGAAGTGTCGAACGCCCGCTGGCAGGAGGTCACGGGACAGACCCAGCAGGTGCCATGGGTTGACTGACCGAGATGGCTCAGATCCGAGGACAAACGCGTACGTTGGAACGCGTTACATAATCCATGCATACTCGTGGTGTTTTCATTTTCTATCCACAGTAGGTAGGCAGCAAGCAGGCTTGCGTGGCATAACAATTCAAGCGAGCAAGCAACGTGACGAATAAGAGGTGGTGAAGAGGTTGAAAGATTAAGGAGATTGAACACATTTCGCCATAAACACTGGTTTATAACCGACAAAAATATATATAACAGGCTTGTGTTTGAGGCAATGGTCCTTCTTCGCAGATGGCAGAGAGATTGACTACTTTCGAGAAAAGTGCGACCACCCTTAAGTCGATTTGCATGCTCAAAATAAAACATCAGTCTGCTTTTATATATAAATGATGAAAGTGGTCAGTTTTTGCTCTTCTAGGGAAACTTAAAGAGCTTTGTTCATGCTATGCTTGTGCGTTAATGCTAAGGGGGTCTCTCCCCTTAACTTCCATAGAATTCAAGTAAAATTGTAAGGTGAGATTTTACAAGCTTCGTGAACCGAGTCAGTTAATAATGCGAGGCAGTAGAGGCAGACCAAGCGAGGGAATTACAAAAGTGTGAGCTGTGTGTGCGAGAGAGAACGAGGAAGAAAAATCATGCGTACGCGTGTATTCTGAAAATTGCTTTCCGACACGCATTTGCCATCGGAAGGATTGAATTACCTCCAATAACGTTATCTTGGGCACCGCAGAACAATTAATGCCACTTGAAATGACATCGTGGGGAGCCGGTGATATCATGGCCATTATTTCTGGGGGGTTTTTTTATCTTCAGGATTCGTGCAACTTTTGATCGATTTGGCTGGTTTTCGGTTGTATAAGTCCTTAATGGCAACACGACTTCATCCTAAAATGTAATTTGTATTGGATTATCTCTCCGAGCGTTACCATGACCCCCCTGCTACAGACGGACACGGTTAATGAGAGTTAGAAATTATGGGACGTGCTCTGTTCTGCGGTGAGGCAGCTGCACGGAGTACAGACGAGACAATCGGGCCCAGCGTATAGGCCTCACTCTAGATGTCAGAGCCAGAATCAATGTTCACAGCAGTCCGACGTGGCTGTGCCTCGGAGGGTGAATTCCAAGTCAGAGCGCTGAGCCAACACCATGGAGATCCTGGGTTTACGTCCAGGCAACTACCCATGATTGCAATCAAGTGTACAGTACCTGCGATAACATGCGGAATCAGTGAGTGGATTTTTATTTAGTTTATTATTTTATTATATTATTTTACCATATTATTATTATTTTTTACTTTTATTAATTTTAATTATTTTATTTAACTTTTATTAATTTTTAACCTACGTGACTTTACCGAAAAAACCTAAGAATATGGAATCCCACCGCCAAGAGGCAGATTGCAGAACAAGCACAAGCAAGGCACCCACGATGTTGACTGTTAAGTAAGTCAGCGGGCCAGGCCGGGAGGTCGTCGCGATTTGGGGCGATGGTTGAGACGGATGACAAGGGTGGGTGGCAGCCAAAGGAGGAAACGTGAACGAGAGGACGTCCACCGGGGAGAGACGGAGCCGTGAGGTCGGCCCTCCTGCAGGCACTTGATGGGATCGTTACACTGCAGGACCGGGAAGGATGTCAGCGGCGTGGGGAGAGACCTTTATCCAGCGGTGGATGGACAACAGCTGGTGTAGCCAGGTCTTCGCCCGGATCAGCAAAAACTGCACACACACACACAATTAATGATAAATTAAGTATACATCCAACTGTCTTGAGTACTACGATTTAGGATTCAAATGCCATGTCATCAGAATCGTTAGGTAGATTTAAGTCTGTCTTGAAAACTCACCTCCTTAAACTGCCCTTTACCCCCAAACTGCTACTGTGGCGAAGCCAAAACCGTCAACCGCATCAGCGACGAGTTGCGCCATCCACGCACACACCCTGGCGGTATCGCTGCAATCCATACAGAATCGACTACCACCTTGAATTGGTTGAAGGACCTTAACATTCAACGGTGACATCTATACAAACTGTTGCTGCCCCCCCCCCTCACCCATGCCATACGAAAGAGGAAGAACACCCTAGTTCTGGTCGTTTACCCTGCTTCTGATTATTTCCTATTTTAATTACATGGCACATTTGGATCTACGAATGAAATGCGCCTTGCAAAGGTTAATTTATATTTATTATTATCTACATTGCAGGACACATGAGAATGTGCGGTGACGCTAGTGTGGATAATAAGCATGTAGTGAATCACCCCAACCTGGCTACTCGACGCACTGTCAAAATTCAGGATCGGCATTCGATTCAACAACGGATTCTTCTTCTTTGGCTTCTTTGTGCCGTCTCAATTATATCGTTTCTCGTTGTAGTTTGCCTCGGTTGTAATAGTAACAAAAGTGCAATTTGTTACGCACGCAATATTTCAGGGGCATCGTGAACGACCGTGATTGTGATGCTCACAGCCAAGTTCAGTGTCACTGGAAAGCCAGTTGGGGCACGAAAGAGGTAGGGCCTTTGAGTGGCTCTTAACAGTCGGTGAAGATTGCTGCGAGTGTGCAGTGGGGTGGCGTTCCAGATACTGAGGAATGTAACAGTTCTGTTCGCTCCATTAACCCAAATTTAACATCAGCATATTATCGCCTGATGCATTGCCATGTGCATGAGCCAAGGCTTAACTTTATTACACTAATCGATGCATTGCTGCATGCCTAATGGACAAGAGGCAAATTAAAGAATCTCATAAATGGTTGTCTGATATCACCTTCAAGTGGGCATCAATTAACCTGCACTACAGCAAAGGTTCCAGATTGAAATTCCTTCGTTTCGTGGCACGATGCCGAGTGAACGTTTTTAAACGTAATCCGATAAAAGACAAACAAAAATGACATTTGAGAAGGCACACACTGGTCCTTGACAGCGACAGCCACGACAGATGCAGAACAAGTTTCCGCAGAAGATGCGAGAATGTGCAGGCACGCCACGACGAAGCTTGCTAGACGACTGCGTAACAATTTCGAACGCCTCCTCGGCAAAAACAAACCTTGGGCAATGGGCGCTAGGGCCTGTTGGCCAGGCCTTCCCTGAAAGTATGCGAGGCCGAGAGCAGCTGGTTCCTGTAGTCATAGATCCTCTGCCACTCGGCGCTGCTCCGCAAGTGGTCGTTGTTCTTCCTGGCTTCGTAGTGGAATTGAGGACCCCTCATCTCGTACCTGTCATTACATAAAAAAAAAATACATTTAATACGCCCGATCCTGTCGAATGTACGTATGTTGGACTTCTTTCGTACCGTATGTAGCCAACCGTGCTAACTGTAGGTGCGGGGAGGAAGGACAACACACTAAACACAAAAAGCATTTCTAAAGAGTTTTCAATTTAGATTTAAAAGTGCACGGTTCAGTGGCTTCCTAATATCGGAAGGAAGAGTGTTCCAGACGGCTACAGAAGCGCATCTGAAAGCGCGCAGTGCAGTGACCGTTCTATGGTTGAAAGCTAATCAGCTTTGAGCCTGGTTAGTAGCTTGATGGGAGACCACCAGGGCTTGTCAGGTGTTGTAGGTACAAAGCTACAGCTCCATGGTTAATCTTTACCCGTAGCCATCACTCCTCCTAGCGATGCGTCCTGCCCACTTTTTTCAATGGTCAGCATGACGCCTGTATGTTGCATGTGTTCTCTAATCCGTGTATTCTTCTTCCTGTCATTGAAACTAATCCCATGCATGTACACTTGAGGTGTATAGCAAGTTTTAAATATATATGGAGAAATATGGGTGGGGTTGGGTTAAAAGCTCTTGATAAAGGACCAATCAGCCGAAGATAGTGAGGATTGTCTTATCAGAGTTTGCAGAGATGTCAGTGTGTCATTCAAATATCCCGGAGAGTCCCAAGACTCCCTTTCAGGGGGGACCTGCATTGGAATGTTCGGTCAATTTATTTTTTTAAACCCAGGGTGTTCCGGTCAAGTTGACCGAAATTTCCCCGTTACCCGGGAATGAGCACATCATGCACTGGCTCGTTCACGAACCAACTTGCTGTACTTCCTTCCCCTGGCCAGATGGCAGGAAATTTCTGAAAATCTGCATGAAATAAACAAACCCTTGCTTCTCAAGCGGAGTATTACAGATACGTGCCACCACGCCCGGCTATCAGCCTCATGAAATGCAATAAGTTCTCATCCTCTGGAAAAAAAATCCAAAGCCATTTAAGAGCACAACATTCGCCAAACAGTGTATTGCAATTGTGCTGCTACAGAGATCGCACTATTGTCGTAACACGACATGGAATTTCAATTCAGAACTCTCACAGCAAGTAGTTTGACACGAAATACTACATACAGGCAACAAGGTTATTATACCGGGGATCCAGACATCAGCTCCACAACCTTAACTTTCCCAAAATTGACATCTGTGGCTTTGTCACTGAACCAAAAATAGACGCTAGTCAAAGCCTTAACAGTTATTTTTGATTCCAACCTTTCCTTTGAGCCCCATATCTGTAATGTTACCAGGTTCTCTTTTTTTACAGCTCAGACACATTGCCACTCTCAGACTCCCTCTTGTCTCTCTCACCCGCTCCCCTCTTCTGAAGGCGAGAAGTTAATGCATTCTAGATTTTAAGTTTTCGTGACTGCAGGGATCCATACTCGTTGGTTCTTTCGGTAAAGTCACGTAGGTATAAAGTATAAAATAAATTAAATCACGACGTTTCGATTGCAACACAAGCAATCGTCATCAGGTGTGAAAACTACAGCAAGAATATTATTTTTTTCCCACTTCAGCTAAACATTTTCTTGCTGTAGTTTTCACACCTGATGCAATCGAAACGTCGTGATAAAATTTATTTTATACTTTATACCTATGTGACTTTACCGAAAGAACCAAAGAGTAGTGAATGCACTCTTTTACTTTATCTCAAGTTGACTACTGCGGTGCTCGCTTTATCGGAATGTCTGCGAGAAGCATTGTCCCCACTGCAGGTTGTACAGAATGTCGCTACCCGGGTTTTTAACAACATCTTAGAAATCTGTCCACATTACTCCAACCCTGGCCTCGTCACACTGGCTCCTGTGTCGTTTTCGAGTAGATTTCAAGGTGTTGTGTTTAACTTTAAAACCATGAGATGGTCCCGCTCCCTCTCACCTGACTGAACTCCTGTCTCTTTATATCCCAAGCTGTTTACTCTGTTTAAGACTCTAGACTATTACCGTTCCCTTGGTTCACAACATACACTCAAGGTGATAAGAGCGTTAGCATTTCATCCTCCAAACCTATGGAACGCATTACCGCCCACAGTAAGCGTTGACGATTCCACGATGATTTTAAATCGCGGCTGAAGACGTATTTGTTTAATGAGACTCTTGCTAACATATAATTTAGGAGCAATGAGGTGTTTTTTTATTTGATTATACATCATATTCGTCTGCTTTGATAGTCACTCCGTATTTAAGTGCAATCGTTGAAAGATGCTATCGACATGAAATGTTATTGTTGTACATGTTTAAGAAGACCTACTCTCTTACCCAACACTAGATGGCAGGGATATAACGATTCACCCACCTCGCAAGTCAAGGGATTTTAGCAATTCTTTCGAAAAATGTATTCTCACAACCATATTTAGCAAGGATGTGTGTTCTGAGCTAAATTTGATCGTGAAAATTGCTCTTAAACTTACCGGTCAGCTGAAACAATAATTAGCGCATTAAACACTTGTACGCGTGACAATTTAACTCGCTATTTTCGGTAGTGGAGTTTCACAGCAAGATATTTGGCCAGATGATTATGTGGCCTAATCTGGATTAAATTATAAATTATCATACATTTGCCTAAAGCATTAAGTGATCAAGTATCATGCGCATGATATTATGCAAGCATCGCAAGGATCAATTTTAATCAATTACTCAATGGACGATGACATTATACACCAGCTGAGTCGGCATCCATTTAACTATTTTTATTTTACCTGGCGATCACAAATGACAGCTCAGCGAAGTAGCTTACCACGTGGAAATTAATAACAGCCAAATACTCTAAAAGCATATGGACTCTAAATGTGGAGAAAAAACCAGGAGGACCCGGAAAGAAATGCCACGCGACCACGGGGAGAACATGCAAACTCCAATATACATGCATCAGGGTCGGGATTGAACCCACGACCTCCTGTATACCAGGAGGAGGTAGTCAGCCTTTTCTTGTTCAGAGATGTCTGCAGGTTTCAGGGTGGAACGCGCAAGCGGTTAGCGTTAATTTTATTTACAGAGGCATAGCGCTGCTGTTTTTTAAGACATTGTACTGTACTCCCCTCAGAGAACTGTAGTGATTCGACCACACTCTATGATAGCTGGCGTCACTCTGTGCCACACGTCCTCCCGCATGGCACTTCCGATTCCGTTAAAAATCGATTTTATTCCGTTTGGAATCGATTGCATTTCGATGACGTACACGTACATAAATCAGAACGGAATCAGAAGAAAACCCGATGACGGACACGTACGTCATCGGAAAAAGAATGGGTTAACATCTCGCCACGGCGGCTACACGGCAAGTGAGGTCTTTGTTATTTGGGCTGTATCTTCATTTCACACCTCGAGGCCTTTGTTTTGTTTATTGCGTCCACATGGGACCACACCTCATGGCACCGTGACTCTCACTGAGCGAGAGGCCACGGGGCGGCACGCACCACTTAGGTCGGGGCCCGCGCGTCCTCTCCAGTTCCAGCTGCCGCTTGAGCTCCAGCAGCAGATCCTCCTCCACCCGCAGACGCTGCCGGCGCAGGCGGCGCAGAGCCTCCCCGTACGGAGACGTGCCCCCCAAGCGGCCTCCCAGAGAACCAACAAACCTGGTGGGGGGGGGGGGGGGCGGGTAGCGGCAGGGACAGGGTTCGAGTCAGAGAAGTTTAACATAGGGCAAGGGGTTAACAATTATGAAAGGGGTGAGAGCTATGGCTTGGGATACATTAGATTCCGTGTTGAAGTTCGAGTTGGGGATGAAGTCGGGTTTTAAACTTAGGGATAGGATTAAGGGTTGTAGCTAGGGTCCCAGGATTCTCCATTTCCGTCTCTTTCCTTGTTATCGTGCGTATTACTCTCCAGGTCTCTCGTTGTGCCTGTCTCTCTATGAGACTGTTTCTCTTCATTCCTCTTTGCGTTTCTCTCCGTGCTTCTGCGTTTGCTCCTCTTCACGTGTATCTTTCCTCATGTAACTCCATGTAACTCTGCGTGCGTCTCTATTGTATCTCTCTTGCTCTGCATGTTTCTTTCTGTCTCTATCCCTGTCCGGGTCCCTCTTCATGCGTCTTTGCCCATGTTTCTCTTTGCATCACTCTCCATGTCTTTCCGTGTCACTCTCTGGTTTTTCTTCGTATCTCTCGGTGTGTCTGTGTCTCTTCACGACTCTATTCACGTCTGTCTCTCTTTGCGTTTGTTTTTTCCTCTCTCCAGGTATCGCTGTGTGTCTCTTTACATCTCTCCAGGTTTCTCTCATCTCTGGTCGTGTCCGTGTGTGTTCCTATGGGAGCGGTAGTGTCGCGGTTTGCGTGCTGTGCTACAAACCCAGGAACCCGAGATCAATTCCCGCTCACGGCTAACATCACTGACGATTATCTGAACCGGTCCTGGGCCTCCCCTATGTCGACTAAGCCTCAAATGAGTACCTGGTGCGGTGTGTAAACATCGCCACATGGAAACAAAGGCGGCTGGACGTGGTGCTGACCACCCACCCCCCCGTGTGCCATGACAGCCTTCATAGGTGCTCGCTAACAGCACTTGCCCCAACAGTCTTGTTAAGGCTATGAGAGGGATCTTTGTTCCTATGGCCACATCCATGCCTCTCTACCTGTGTCATCAACACAGGCCTCCACTCGGCGTTGCGGCATCTCTGCGAGTGGGACACACCTTTCGCTCACGTCCAGTGCCGTGGGACCCCGAGAAGCGGGCCTTGGACTGTGCTCGGCGGAAAGCGACCGCAAGGACGACCGCAGGCCCCGCCAGGGCCGCCGGCCACGCTCGTCCTCCGAAAGCCGTCCCTCCTCGTCACTCCTCCCCCTCGCTCCGCTCCTGCGCGCTGCACGCAAAGGGTGGGCGGAAGCTCGCTTGTCGCTGCAACGTTCGATTTAACGGGCGGAGCCACCGTCTACGGTATAACGGTGACGTATCTTTCAAGTTTGCAGGTGGTGTAGCTGCACCGGGGCACACAGGCCGGTGGGGCCCGGGTGTCGTGCTATGGAGATGAGGGGAAACTTGAGACACTGGTGAGACCCATGGCACTGCTTGCACCAGTGCCCATGCCAACCATGGATTTTTTTTTCCCTAGGTCCTCCGGTTTTCCCCTCCACATTTAGAATCATGCGTCTAGGTTATTTCGATAATTTTGCTATGGATTTCGACATGATGAGCTATTTCGTTGAGCTATCATTTGTGGCCAGGTCGCTTCTGAAAAATAAGCTAAGAGTTCAGTGGGCCTTATCTCGTAGATAAAAAATATATCTGTATATGTTTTTAAAGTGATTTTTTTTTCTTTGACTATAATTTTCACTACTGAACATCCATCAAAAAGAGCTTATTACCTCATCGGATTCCTCCAGTATGAATAAGTATTCTGATTCTGATTCAACCACACTACACCACTGATCCAAGCTCCATATAGGCGTTGTGACCACTGAGCACAATTGGAATAAAAAATGAGCGGACAAATGTTTTTGTAAATAAAAATGTCATGCAAATGACCGAGCACTGCACACGCCGGCGAGTGTGACGTACACCGCAGCGGCGGCGGAGGCCGTGAGCTGAGGTCGGGTTTTGCCGAGCTGGGCCTCCATGCCGGCTTCGGCGACTGCGACCGTGAGCGGGCCATCCCGCTCCTCCGCGCGCCTCTCCCGTCCGCGGCCCAGCGCTCAAGCGAGCGCGAGCGGCGAGCCCTCGCCACCTCCTCCAGCACCACCGTCGCCACCGTCCGCACGGGTGACCTGCCCCGCACGGGGATCGCCGGCGGCAGCAGCGACGGCACGCCGACGACGTGCGGAGCGCCGATCTGCACCGGGAACGCCTCGCGGTGCAGCCCCAGGCCGGTAGTGGTGATGGTGGTGGCGCTGCCGTCCAAGGAAAACCTGGAGCGGCGTCTCGGACTGAGAAACCAGGCGTCGTCACTGTCGTCTTCAAGAGCGCCCATGCCGGGCTCCGGATCCGGCAACAAGGACCACTGTCGGGTCTTGCGGGTTTCTCCGGCGGCCTTGTCCGAGGTGAAGTCGACATCCAGGCTAGAACGGAGGTCACTCACCTGGAGCTTCAAGTTGTGTAGGCTCAGCTCCAGCTCGTCCAGCGTGGGGCTGTCACCATGGCCATTCACTGCCGAGGAGCCTGCTGCATGAGGTTAGAGCAAGGGTCAGAACCTTTCAAAGAAGAAGAGCCATCTTTTTTTGTTTTTATCTTGACCAAAATAGGTCGAGAGCCACATCACACGCAGAGCTACTTATACACATATACGCAAATACAGCAGATATACAGCAGATGACAGACATTCTAATTTCAATAAGCAAAATAGGTGATGGAATAAATTGCATCTATTTAATGTTTTTTCCCCCCGAGTTATTCTTTAACAATAGAGTTTGACTGTACATTTTGTCGTCACCAAGACATTCCATAGTGACCCATTCCATGCCATATTTCATCAATTATCTTTACAAAAAATTTTGTTTAAGGTTTACGGGGTTTTTTTTAACGGCTGCCCGCAAAGGGGCAGCTAAAGAGCTGCAACGGGGAAGTCAAAGAACCACCACATGCGGCTCCGGAGCCGAAGGTTGCCGACCCCTGGGTTAGAGTGATTGGGAAGGAGCATGCTGCTACACACACAAAGACAAACCTCCCCCGTATAGCCATTCAGAATGTTGGGGCAAGTGCTGTTCAAAAGCACCGATTAAGGTTGTGACACAGCAAACAAAAGAGATGGTTGGTTGTGGGCAGCACAATGTTAGGTCAGCTTGGCCTCCCCAGGGCTCATGTTTGCACACTGCACAAATGCTAATTTTGCAACTGACATGGGTTGAAGCGAGGGCACCTTGCACCAGTTCAGGTATCACTCAGCACCCATTTGAGTCGTGGTTATAATTCAAGCTCAGTTCACCGGTTTGTTAGCACAGCACAGTGGAAACACCGGTTGTATGTCAAAACTGGAAAACACAACCGGAAGTGCATATCTAAAATACAATTTGGCTCTCGAATGTCTGGATGCAACTGATATGTATATGGGACATACATATCACGTGAAAGAGGAGGCCTATACTTGTGTATTCATATTCCCCAATTTTATGAAAAATATCTCACGTGATTATTTTTGTGCGGTTATCGGTAAACCATCAACTCACTACACTTGCAAACTCAGTTTAATCAAAGGCAACTGCCTGGATTCAAATCCAGGATCTCAGCGGTGCAAACTCAAGGCTCTGACTTTTGTGCCACCCGGCCACTTCTCGTTATGATATATTTGTAAGCAGTCATACAAGAGAAGAGAGGAAGGTCTCGAGGCTGGACCTCAACATGGGTAAGACGAGAGTTGTATTAGATATGCATGTGTGATGTACAGCTCCTTGAGAAAGGCGCTTTTACAAATGTAATTTATTCATGTTATTTGCTGTGTTGCATTTTATTTTATTGCATCACATACCAGCAGTAGGCATACCTGGGACACTTTTTGGCCTCATGTTCCCAGCTGAGAAGCTTGGGCTCTGGCTGAGGAAAGAGGACGTTGAAGTCCTCTGAGAGTTGGTGAGGTAGTCACCTGGCTTGTCTCTAGCAGTGGCACAGGGGACGAAACTACAAGTCAGAGAGATAAGGAGCCAACATTCTTTGCTAAGCGCAATAGCACTGAGGCAGTGTTTTATTTCAATTCAAAGGTGGGAGATAATTAAAAGTCGCTTTTTGAAGAAAAAACCCGGAGTGCAAAGTACGTAGTGGGCATCTAACGATGCACTGATTCATCGATGGCAATTCGTACACAAGCTGGCAATCGTGCACCGAACGTTGCCAGTGTGAACCAATTGCTTAATATGTATGTAAAGCATATGCCAATGTTACATTTAGGGAAACAAAAAACTGCATGGAGAAAATAAAAGAGAAATTATACGAACAAGATGACAAAATATGAGTTTAAAATCATAATGTTTTGAAGAATTGTTGCATGCTTACGAAGGTAACTAAAAACATATCTCAAATCAATACGTTTGAACAATGTCTCAAAACAAATATATTCGAAAGGAAACCTTTACAAAAGTACAACACAATCACTAAAATGTACAAAGTTCAATGCTTTAAGACCACAACTCACTATCAGCTGGTCGCAAGTTTAAATCCCTGTTGACTCAGCCGAGGCGAATGGGAATAGATGAGAAGTTAGGTACTTTTTTTTAAACAAATAACAATAAAAGCTAATATCCTTTATTTGTTTAGATCAGCCTCACTGAACGTCAAGACGAGTTTTCAGGAGGTTCCTACATTTGACATGTTTGTAAAATTAATGTTTTAACGAAATTAAATACTGTAAGCAGGCACGAATGTCCCCTTCACTCATCCCATCAGCCGCACGGACCTTCTTCTTGGGGGTGCGTAGTTTGAGCAGCACAGATTAAAGACGAGCACTCAAACGCGGGGCCGGTTTCGACACTCCAGTGTCTCATCAGCAGTCAGACTGCATCGAATCATTGCTGGTGCATTGCCGATCTTCGTTACGCCACGGGGTCTCGGTTCGATGCACGTTTACAATGTGATATTATTCATAATATAGGTTTTTGGGTCAGATCGCGTTATTTATGAATGTGTCGTAACCCTCCACCACCCGACACAGCCAAACAGTAAAAAAATGTGTCACGTTGACGAAGCGAACGATTATGCTGCGCCCAACTGCAATACACAACATCATAATGATCTCGATTTAAAGCTTTCGTGACTGCAGGGATTAATCTTCTTGGTTCTTTCGGTAAAGTCACGTAGAAGGGAAATAATAAAATAATAAAAATAAAACATAATAAAATACAATTTATTGCTATTTTAATTATTTTATTATTTCGACACTCCAGTGTCTCATCATAATAAAAATAAAACATAATAAAATACAATTGTATTTAATTATGTTTATTTTTTATTATTTTATTATTTCCCTTCTACGTGACTTTACCGAAAGAACCAAGAAGATCAATAATGATCGTCATTAGCATTGATTACGGCGGCCTATAGCATATCCGCAACGGCGCCACGCGATTTTTTTTCTTTTTTTAAAGAGTTCATCCGGTCCGAACGTGTACGAGCTCGTAACTCTGTTCGCCAATTCTACACCCATCGATATCCGAAGGTTTAAAACAAAATACTTCGATCTGCAGGCCCTTGCCGTTCGCGTTGCTAGGCAACAACTCGCGGGTTGCCTAGCAACCCCTCGGATGCCCCTACACCCCCCGACTTAAAATTTTACATTTTAAACAACTCGACGCTTTCTCGGCCGGGGCTGCTTAATCTTTCGTGATTTAAACAACAACAAAACAACGCGCCGTAAACGAACACAAAGTTGGGGGTGGGTGGTGGGCGAAGACCTGAGGGCGGCCTTGAATCCGTGCAGAACGAACGCCGAGCGTGATCCGCGAGCCGACATCTTTGGGACGCCGTCGTGGTTGCTATGGGAGAGGAAGAGGTGGGGGGGGGGTTGATGGGAAAGGGGGGTGGCGCCGATTGGTCCTTAACGCATCACGTGCGCCGGGCCCGCGATCGATTCCGAAATTTGTAATCGATGGTCGATTCCGGTGTTATCGAGTGCGAATCGAATCGAGTGTTTCCGAGTTAGAAAGTAACCGTGCAGGTAAAGTCACGTAAATTGGTTCAAATTAATAACAAGTATAACCCGTAAAAACAAAGTTTTTCACTATAAATCCTTTATATGCGTGGCGGCTAGAGTCCTCTCGTCCTCTGGCTTGAGATGGCTGTCACCTATGGGTCAGATGATTGCCTGCCACCATTAAGCAATTGGTAATTAAATATAATTTTTATGTCCTAAAAAGTGTAAAATTTTGGGAAATTTTTTTCACGAACATTAATTGTCACGCACAACGAGTCTGTGTGGAAAATGTCAGCTCGATTGGATCACGGTAAGTGGGTTAAAAACGACCGAAAGATTTGCACGGTCGTAAGCAAGCAAGCGAACTTAATGTAAAGGATTTTAAAAATAAACAAAAACACAAGTGATCGAAACGTCGTAGTTTTTTTGTTTATTTTATTAATTTGAACCTATTTACGTGACTTTACCGAAAGACCCAAAGAATATGAATTCTTGCAGTCACGAAAGCTTTAAGTCGAGATTTAGCCGTGCAGGTTGCAACGTGCGTTGTGTTTTAAGTCGGGGCGGGTGTACGTATATATATGTACGTGCTGCGTTAGCAATAACAATGTGGGTGGCCTTAGAAGGGAAACGGTGCAATGGACGATGTTTCGGGCAATGGGCCTTCTGCCTATATGCTCTACGTTCACACACACAGTACGCACACGGTGCACGCACACACAGTACACTCACAATGTTGTATCTCTGTGTATGTAGCTGTCTGTGTTCATGTGTGTGTGGAGTCTTTGTATTTCTGTAGGTGGGGAGCGGTGGTGTAGCGGTTAGCGCGCTGCACCACGAACTCGGCGACCCGAGTTCGATTCACGCTTACGACCACCACCAGTGACGAACAATCCCAACCGGTCCTGGGCATCCCCTAGATCGACTCAGCCTCAAATTAGTACCTAGTGCAGTGTGTAAACATCGCCACGGGAGAGACAAAGGCGGCCGGGAGTGGTGCTGGCCCACCCACCCCCTCGTGAGCTGTGCCGACCTTCATAGGTGCTCGCTAACAGCACTTGCCCCAACAGTCTGGCTATATTGCTGGTAGGAACCTCGTGGTTACACCAGCCCACAGGGGATTATTGTGTCCGTCCGTCGTGCAGGGAGGGGCTGGGTGGGGGTGGGGAGGGTGGGGCTGGGTGGGGAGAGTGGGGCTGGGTGGGGAGGGGCTGGTCACCCCGTGGTCCCCTTATAAAACTCAACGTTTAACCTACTCACGCCGGCTTGTGCCCGCCCTCACAGTCGGCCATATTTGCCACGCCGCCGTTGACCCTGGCCATTGACCGAGCAACCCAACGTTCCTACCAGCTCCCTCCGCAGGAATGTGTTACGGGGGAGTCTTTGCGTAGTGAAACCACGATCCTTAATGATGACTTTGCCTCGCGTGTGAAGGAATTGAGAGGCTGTGTGATGACAGGCTGTGTGATGACGGGACGTGGCCACCACGACGGGAGACTGCAGGGATGAAACCCCCGGGACTCACGGTGCCGAGTGAGAGCGTTCACAGCGCCACTGAGTGGACAAGAGCCCCAGCCCTGCAGCTTGTGGCTCTGACTTGGGAGTGTGATCGGCGGGCAGCCACGGGGCTGTCAGTTGGGGCAGTTGACGGGCAGCCACGGGGCTGTCAGTTGGGGCAGTTGAAGGGCAGCCACGGGGCTGTCAGTTGGGGCAGTTGAAGGGCAGTCACGTGGTTATCAGTTGGGGCAGTTGAAGGGCAGCCACGGGGCTGTCAGTTGGGGAAGTTGAAGGGCAGCCACGGGGTTGTCAGTTGGGGCAGTTGAAGGGCAGTCACGTGGTTGTCATTTGGGGCAGTTGAAGGGCAGCCACGGGGCTGTCAGTTGGGGCAGTTGAAGGCAGTCACGAGGTTGTCAGTTGGGGCAGTTGAAAGGCAGCCACGTGGTTATCAGTTGGGGCAGTTGAAGGGCAGTCACGTGGTTGTCGGTTGGGGCAGTTGATGGGCAGTCACGTGGTTATCAGTTGGGGCAGTTGAAGGGCAGTCACGTGGTTGTCAGTTGGGGCAGTTGAAGGGCAGTCACGTGGTTGTCAGTTGGGGAGTTGAAAGGCAGCCACGGGGCTGGACATCTGTGGACATGTGTGGAAAAGAGCTTTATAGCTCTTCGGATTCCTCCAGTCTAAATGAAGATTTTGAGACGTCTCGTCACGTGACCACACGACGGGCGTGGCCAGTCCCGTTACCCTGGTCACGTGGTAATACCCCTCCGCCCTCCCCCACACGGTATCACGTGACACGATTGCCCCCCCCCCTCACCAAACCCCCCCTCACCATGCCCCCCCCCCTCCGGCACGTGATTGGCTGGCACGGGCGACGGGTCACGTGCTCGTCCCAACCAACGATCCAATGGGAAGCGCCGATGCTAGCGAGGCAATGCTTAAACGGACTGCGAAATATAGAACTAAGCTCGCCTCTGTACGCGCTTATCTATTGTAGGGTTTTATCGCCGCTTTAAATATCGCTAAAGAACGCCTCGTTTAAGCGCGAATTAACGCCGCGAGCGATAACAAAAAAATAATTTAAGAACAAGAAAAAACACGCTATTATTATTACTACTTTTAATTGTTTATCATCAACGGGTGCTCGCAAGATGAACGAGTCGAAGGTGCGTGCGTGCGTTCCGTTTGATTGTGGTGGCTTTTTGCATGTAACTTTGTGTATTTGTATTGCTGCTGCTTCACGCCAAGCGTATGACGCCTCTTACAACCCATACGGTTATAACCCCGTATTCTTGTACAGGGAAAATTGAGTTTTCAGGTCCATACTGCATCCAGCCGTTTCAATACGGGTAAAAAAATGTGTCTATTTGTGTTGTGTTTCTCGCCTTGTGATGGGGCTTTTGTAGGATGAACGTTGAGATGTTTAAGGGAACGGGATGACCAATACGGTCTGAGTTGGTCTGTAATAAGGTGGGGCACTGATAAGCGGTTGACAGGTATCTGAAACACTACTATACACTATATTACTATACACTACACTATACACTACACTACTATACACTACACTACTATACACTACACTACTATACACCACATTACTATACACTACACTATATTACTATACACTACACTACTATACACTACACTATACACTACACTATGCACTACTACACTATACACTACTACACTATACACTACATTACTATACACTACTACACTATACACTACACACTACATTACTATACACTACACTATACACTATACTACTATACACTACACTATACACTACATTACTATACACTACACTATACATGACATCACTATACACTATATTACTATACCCTACACTATACTCTACACTACTATACACCACATTACTATACACCACATTACTATACACTACACTATACACCACATTACTATACACTGCACTATACACTACACTATACACTACACTATACACTACACTACATTACTATACACTACATTACTATACACTACATTACTTTACACCATACACTACATTACTATACACTACACTATACACCACATTACTATACACTACACTATACACTACATTACTATACACTACACTATACACTACACTATACACCACTACTATACACCACATTACTATAAACTATACACCACATTACTATACACATTACTTTACACTACACTATACACCACATTACTATACACTACATTACTTTACACTACACTATACACTACATTACTATACACTACACTATACACTACACTATACACCACTACTATACACTACATTACTTTACACTACACTATACACTACATTACTTTACACTACACTATACACGACATTACTATACACTACTACACTATACACAGTACCATACCTGTCACAACCAATACGGCCTACCCCGTATTCTTGTACAGAGACATTGAGTTTTCAGGTCCATACGGCGTATAGCCGTTTCAATGCGGGCAACAACAACAACAAGGGAGGGTGGGGCTGGGTGGGGAGGGTGGGGCTGGGTGGGGAGGGTGGGGCTGGGTGGGGCTGGGTGGGGAGGGTGGGGCTGGGTGGGGAGGGTGGGGCTGGGTCGGGAGGGTGGGGCTGGGTGGGGAGGGTGGGGCTGGGTGGGGCTGGGTGGGGAGGGTGGGGCTGGGTGGGGAGGGTGGGGAGGGTGGGGCTGGGTGGGGAGGGTGGGGCTGGGTGGGGAGGGTGGGGAGGGAGGGGCTGGTGACCCCGTGGCACTATCCAGGATCAACCCCGCTTATCTTCCTGAGATCTGACGAGATCGGGCCTATTCCGGGTGAATTGCTCATGGTATTTTAATTATTGTTTACCATTATTATTTAGCCAATGTTAGTTACAATTAAGGTTTACTAATTTTATTTTGAGGTTCATTCGTTACGTATGGTATCCTTTCGTACTGAGAATAATTGCCATGTTGTTTATTTAACTTGTTGGTATTTCTCTTCTTTAAAAAAATATTTCACGTGAAAAAATCCATTTTGAGATTTTAAAAAACATCTCGTTTGCAACTTTATTTAACCATGAGATGATCTGGCCAAATGTGTGTCGCTAACACACTCTGCGACCCGACGCAGCCAAGAAATTGGATTGTTACGTTTACAAGTGTTTAGCGTCGGAGAATGTATCACATTTTGAATCCGAATTGGCTGCGAAAACCCTAAATCTTAGGTCAACATGGGAACCTGTTATAAATATATGTACGTTGAACTTCTTTAGCAGCACCGTACATAGCCAGTTGCGCTAATCGGAGTTGTGGGTCGGGGAGGGAAGCACAGCAAACTAAAGACAAGTAAGCAGTTCTAAAGAAATAAGTTGATGCAAGAAACTCATTCACAGTGGTGACCCAGGTCACTCTTGCGAATGACACTCGTCCTGGTATCTCTGAGTTCTCACCACCCGGTTACACAAATGAAACCTGAAACATCGTCAAGCCACACGGACCAGTTTCAACCTTCCACGCCGCCAATGGTCAAGCATCAACCGAATCGGGACCGCGTGGCCGATGCGGCCACCTGATGCATAAGTGGTGCATCAAAGATTCGGCGAACCTGTGAGTGCGGCCACGAAACCCAAAACATCGACCGCATCGTAAACACTCCGCTGCTGTTGCTGCTGTTTTCACTCCTTTAAAGTTCAAGTTCAAGTTCATTTATTAGGTATTGCCCTGTGAAGCCATTCGGCTCTTGAATCGGGTGCAACCGCAACAAACAAAAAACGTGAACAAAAAAACATATTAAAGTGACTGTGTGGCTGAGTGCAAACAGAAAATCCAAGAAAAGACAGCAAAATATTGCAGAAAAAAACACCGTATACCAACGCTGTGTGCAAAAATCCCAGTGGGATGCAAGTCAAACAACAACAACCACAAGACAACTTAGATTAAGGCCATCAGTTTAACTCTGTACTACGACAAACAAACATGGCCAAACCAAAAAACTTTTCGAAAATCACCAAAATAAAGCCATAAAAGCAGTGAAACAGTGGTCATAGTCATCTCGGGTCAACCCATGGCACCTGGGTCTGTCACGTGACCGGCTCATGCACCTAGCCTGGCACAGTGGATCTGCCAATCATCTCGGGTCAACCCATGGCACATGGGTCTGTCACGTGACCAGAAAAAGCACCGTTCACCAACGCTGTGTGCAAAAATCCCAGTGGGATGCAAGTCAAACAACAACACCAACAACCATAAAGGAGGAATGGATGAAATCCACTCTGCGCCTGAGCAGACAATTGAGTGGATAACAAATCTAAATTACATCTGTAATCTTCTGCTGTTACGAGAGAAAGATGAAGACTGACCAGTATGGTGGTGTATGGCCACAATGACCAACACAGCATAATGGGGAGGACTGCATCCAGCAGCGGATTGACAAACGTCTGAAAAGTATTTTCACTCTAAAGAGTGATTTCCTACTCGGAGAAAAGTCTCGGTGAGCCAAAAAGAACCATTTTCAATAGGATACTGTATTGAAATGTTGGGCCAGTTTCTTTGTTTGCATGTGATAGGAAACCCGAGTAACGAGAGAAATCTCACACACATGGGTATAACACTCAAAGGTCGATACTGATGTCAGCACCCTGCTTGCTGTGCTGCTATCTACTAACCTCTGCTCTGCTGAGTTGTTGGAAGTCTTGACACCGATTTAAAATATCACTACATGACCCACCAACCCCGGCTCCTAAATGCTATATCACAACTGCTGTAATTGAACCCCCACATGCCTCTATCGGGAATTGAACCTTCGCTTATGTGGTTCGGTGGCGGGCTGCCCGGTCATTGAACGCCACTCAATATGCGGGTCCACCCACGCGTATATGTGCAATCATCTCGAATGTTGATTGAACTACTTGTTACTGATAATGAGAGAGATCAATCATCATATTTATGGTTATTAAGTTAATTAAACCGCACTTGGGAATTCCGAATATCGATCCCCTCCAGGGTATGTGCCTTCGGCTATAAATCCAGACCTTGTGCCATGCTTAAATAGATTAGAAAGAGTAGTTTTATGCGAGGAGGTCCCTGATCTTAATAATGACCCTTGGTAATAACAGTAAAATATGATGATGATGACAATGAGTCAAAAGTGTCTCCCTGCTCAAATGACCATTGCGCAGCACTCGCCGCGCCTAGACTTTCGATCGTCCACCGTATCATCGTGCCCGTCACTTCGCACTACAGCTCACGGGAGAAGTCTCCGCAGTAGCGCGAGTCACAACCTCCTCCGCTCTACACAAAGGACCGTCACTGCCAGGGGTCGTTTCTCTGCGTGGCAGCCCCCCATATCTCTCTTTCTGCTCCTGTCCCCCTGCACTACAACTAATGGTAGAAGTCTCCGCAATAGCACGAGTCACAACCTCCTCTGCTCGACACCAAGGACCGTCACTGCCAGGCGTCGTTTCTCTGCGTGGCAGCACCGGTATATCTCTCCGGTCCTGTCCCCCTGCACTACAACTCATGGTAGAACTCTCAATATCGCGACTCACAACCTCCTACGCTCTAACCTAAGGACCGTCCCTGCCAGGCGTCGTTTTTCCGTCGGAAGCCGGCCATCACCGTCGCGCTGCATATTTGCAGCAACATTCAATCTTCACCGACTTTTTGAAGGCACTTAATGGGCACAAACTCTATCCCCTCTTTCGCCCGGATTTTGATCGACGCCGAGCTTGGCTCCGTGCCTCCCAGGGGCCACGATCATTTATGCCCGTGCAATATATTGTGTGCGTCGCAAATTGCGTCATCTTTATTATTTCTGTCGACGACCATGTAACGTTGGGAAAAACTCCTCATTCCTATGGCAGGGTCCATTCCCTCCCTAGCATTCATCTCCCGCACTTCCGATTTGCACGGCCGGCTACGAACGGTGCGGAAGAAGATCAACAGACACTGAGGAGATAATGATGTTGATTTTTTTTATTTTGGGCTTTCAATATTGAGTCTGGTTCTTTGAAACTCCACCCCCCGCAACTGGAAATATCAATCGTCGTGAGCCATGATCGACCCACTGCTCGATGAACACCTCCTCCCCAAACCGTCGCTACGTCACGGTGCAAATACTAATGCAGCTTCTGTACTTGTGCGTGTGTATATGTTGCGCTTCTTTCGAACCGTACAACAAAACATAAAAATAGGCTTTACCCTTTCTGGCAATGAAACAGGATGTGTTAAGATGCTCAAACACCAAATGCTGACAACTATTGCAAGGCATCACACCTGCATTAGCCACACATACTTGTGGGAAATCATGCAAACAAACACGCTCCGATTATAATAAACGGCATTGTCATTGAAACCGATTGACGCACACCAGAGAAAGCCTTATTTTATGACCTTGTTTCACCAGTGTTAGACCTGAGAATGCCAAAAGATGAACAGTACAAAGGCAAAGCAAGTATGAAAGTATTAATGGCTCGGGTTGAGGCGTTCTATCTATTGGACCTTTTTTCTTGTATTGCCAGAAAGGGTGAAGCCTATTCTTATGTTGTGTCCTCATCAATTAGATACAGACAAAAATGGAACCCATAGATATCACCAATTGCTGTTGTTGGTTTTATCCATTGCTATGCAATGGTTTCAGTGCAAGGGCGCCACAGTGGCAATATGTTAACTACCTCACCTGGTATGCAGGAGATCTTGGGTTCGATCCCGATCCCTCACACCTGTATATTTGGAGTTTGCATGTCTGTCTCCCCGTGGTCGCGTGGATTTTTCTCCATGTCCTCCGGTTTTTCCCTCCACACTTAGAATCAACATCACGCGTTTAGAGTATTTGGCTGCTATACATTTCCACATGATAAGCCACCTCATTGAGCTATCATTTTTGGCCAGGTCACTTCTGAAAAAGAGCTTTATATCTCAGTCGGCCTTACCTGGCAATTTAGTTTTGTTTTTAAATCCTTTATATTAAGTTCTCTTGCTTGCTTGCTTACGACCGTGCAAATCTTTCGGTCGTTTTTTAACCCACTTCCCGTGATCCAATCGAGCTGACATTTTGCACACAGACTCGTTGTGAGTGACAATGTATTTTCGTGAAATTTTTTTTTAAAAAATTTTACACTTTATAGGAAAAAAAAAATTATATTTAATTACCAATTGCTTAATGGTGGCAGGCAATCATCTGACCCATAGGTGGCAGCCATCTCAAGCCAGAGGACGAGAGGACTCTAGCCGCCACGCATATAAAGGATTTATAGTGAAAAACTTTGTTTTCACGGGTGAATTTTTTAACGCTTTGTAATAAAATGGCAGCCTCGTGGTGTGCGGTCCCCCCCCCTCCTCCACCCCGTCGCGTTCCTTTCAAGAACCAGTCGGCGAGTAAACCGAAGCCCGGCTCGCTGGATTCAGCCACCAAGAGGGACAAGCCGAGGACCCCGAAAGAGGCCGGCAACAAATTGGACAAAAACAAGCAACAAAAGACGGCACTGCAGGAGACCAAGGCGCGGCAGAGAGCCGAGGTTAGTTTTCTCTCCATCCACTCCCGTACGGCACGATATCAACACGGTGGCTAGGAGATGCTAACTATATTCTTAGGTTTTTTCGGTAAAGTCACATAGGTAAAAAAATGTAATTAAAATTAATAAAATAAAAAATTAAATAAAAATCACGACGTTTCGGAGGCAACACAAGCTTCCGTCTTCAGCAAGCGTGCTGTAACGGGTCCACCTGAAGACGGAAGATTGTGTTGCCTCCGAAACGTCGTGATTTTTATTTTATTTTACTTTTATTAATTTTAATTTTTTACCTACGTGACTTTACCGAAAAAACCTAAGAATATGAATCCTTGCAGTCACGAAAGCTTCAAATCTAGAAGAGATGCTAACTACCTCGCCTGGTATACAGAAGGTCGTGGGTTCAATCCCGACCCTGACTCATGTATATTTGCAGTTTGAATGTCTCTCTCCTCGTGGTGGTCATGTGGATTTTTCTCCAGGCCCTCCAGTTTTCCCCTCCACATTTAGAATCAACATGTGTTTGGCGTATTTGGCTGCTATACATTTCCACATGATAAGCCACTTCATTCAGCTATGATTTGTGGCCTGGTCGCTTCTGGAAAAGTGCCTATACAGCTCAGTGGGCCTTACCTGGTAAAATAAAAAAAATATCGATTTAAAGCTTTCGTGACTGCAGGGATTCATCTTCTTGGTTCTTTCGGTAAAGTCACGTAGAATGGAAACAATAAAATAATAAAAAAATAAAACATTAAATAATTCTCACGACGTTTCGGCCACAACGCAAGCAGCCGTCCTCAGGTGAAGACCATATTGTTTCCATTCTACGTGACTTTACCAAAAGAATATAAAAAAAAATAGTTTAGTTTTCTAAATGAACAAATATAATAGACGTTCCAGACAGTCACCCTTTTTCGGACCACATTGTTTGATTTGTCTTGTGTGTGGACAACACGTCCAGGAGCTAATTTGCCAATGGCAAGGTCTGATAGCCACGAG
Source organism: Lampetra fluviatilis (assembly GCF_964198595.1). Classification (NCBI taxonomy): domain Eukaryota; kingdom Metazoa; phylum Chordata; class Hyperoartia; order Petromyzontiformes; family Petromyzontidae; genus Lampetra; species Lampetra fluviatilis. The sequence continues at coordinate 7,850,382 of NC_136310.1, forward strand.
AAGGGTTTCAGCATTCTTAGAGGCCGTGTAGTTTTGCTCCTCCTCCGCTGAAGGAACAACAGACTACGGTGGCATGGCTTGCGATATGGCCACCACCGTTTGGGTTGCAAGGCCACAGAGCACGTTAATCATTCTAGATTTGAAGCTTTCGTGACTGCAAGGATTCATACTCTTAGGTTTTTTCGGTAAAGTCACGTAGGTAAAAAATAAAATGAAAAATTTAAATAAATTATAAAAAATAATATAATAAATAACGACGTTTCGGAGGCAACACAAGTCTCCGTCATTAGGTGGGACCGTCACAGCTAAATTTACTGTATCAAGTGAGGAAAAAATCCAAGAGACAAGCTCTTAAATACAAGTTAAGGGGGAGGGGGGGGAGGGGTTTATCTGAATGTGGTAACCAGGGAATGGAACGGTGGGGGGGGGGCGGGGCTAAAAGAGAACAATTGGTGCACATCGACTTGGGGTTGTGGCCGGTGTTGGCTGATAATCAAAATAAAAGAAGAAAGCAGTACTGTTAAACACTGGGGATGTCAACACTCGGTAAAGTAGAATAGTACCTGTCAGATAAGATGGTACAAATATGTGCAGTTAAATCTTTTTTACATGGTTAATAACATCTTTCCAATGATTACTCAGTTTGTACCCATCATCACGGTTGAAGTTATGTCTGTGTTTGTATATATGGATGGCTTCGTGTACAAACCTTTGATGGTAGCCAGAAGGTTGGCAGAGCACCTTGGTCTCGGAAAAGACAATATCATGAGAGCCCACAGCGTTGTAGCAATGATCGGCAACGGCGGAAGACTCAATTTTGCCGTGTTTCAGATCTGACTTGTGCTCGCGGACACGATCGGAGACATGACGTTTCGTTTCCCCAATGTAACAATCACCACAGATGCAACTCACGTTAATCATACCTACAATATTACGTTTGCCTGTGCATCCTTATTGTCAATCCACTGCTGGATGATGGCCTCCTTGATGCCTGCGTGGGTTGCGAGGGTCGTTTGAGCATACTTCACCAAGCTGGTCAGTGCAGAGGTTGGCGAGGTGAGCGTAGATGTTAGTCAGTTTAACACATAGGCTTTCACGACCAATCGTATCCATAATAAAGGGGTTTTTTTGGGTTAGATCACAGAAATTCTGGTTGTCGCCTGACGAGGCTGGTTGTAATCACCAGCGAAACGTCGTACTCGAATTGTAAATGTGGGTTTACTCTCCAACACACCATTGTAACTAATTAGCCAGTTTTGTTTACTCAAGAAACCTTACTGATCAGCTGTATGTGTGGGTGGCAGGTTTAAGGATGTGGAACTAATTAATTGTTGATGCTGCTGCAGCTGTGGTAGTGATGCACAAGCCCAATTAACAAAATAAACAGTGTGGCCTTAAAAAAATTGAAATACATAAGGGACGTTTTGGGCCATAACCCTTCTGGGGACTTTATCATAGTGCCGCAAAGAAGGCTTCATTGTCCGAAACTTCGGCTGTTGTATTTATATTTCATTTAAGACAGTTTTGTTGGTGTATATTTTCCAGGTTTTTTTGGTTGTCTGTCATTAGATGTGGATGCATAGAAGAACAATACAACGATGGATTTTCCCGCACTGCCTTTTGCTTTGTGAATCGCGACTGAGCAGTTTCGCAGAATGCTGTGCAACGTTTAATGACTATGACCTTGGGTATGCAATGCTACTTTGAGCAACTGGGAATAAAAAAAATCCAGTACTATTTTGCATTAACTTGGTCTTACAACCCAACAAAGTTTCTCCAGGAGAATCTTTGGAAAGCTGCCATGCAAACGCATGCTGTGCGGTAAAATTGCTCTCCGTATTATCCCACGTGAAATTAAAATTTCATGCATAATTCATAGCTTTCTAATGTGCCACCACGCACGTCAGTTAAGCAGCTTATCTGGGGCGCTGGTGGGGCGCGTATCACGGATTAATAAATATCGCAAGCAAACGCTCATTACTCCCTGCTGCGACAGGAAACAGAAATGCCGCCACAACGTGCCCTATTGGTACGAGTTGTGATGGATTATTGTAAATAATAATCCCATCAACCCCTGCTTCGAAAGCGCCCGCCGCAGATATAGAGGCATGTGCCCTCGACAGCTCTGACGCGGCGGTCTCCGCTCAGGATGTGCGTACCTGTCAATCCCTTATCCGTGCCTTCCTTAATTGCAGACCAATTCAGACTTTATTGGTCACCCTGTGCCCTTATAAATCTCAACGTTCATCCAACAAAGTCCCATCGCAAGGGAGAAACACAAACAAATAAACTAAACAAATGTGCCCGTATTGAAACGGCTGTACGCCGTATGGACCTGAAATTTGTATTTCCCTGTACAAGAATATGGGTGAACCGTATGGGTTGACAGCTATGGACGTGTTCCTGATTTTGGCATTATTTTTTGGTTTTTTTTCCTTCCCCCGCACCTCCAATTAGCACGGTTTGGCTACGTACGGTGCGAGAGAAGTTCAGCTTACACACATTCAATCCGAAAATCGAGCCTCGATATGAAACGCCGCATGATCCGTAGAAATAAATGTGCTCGGATTGATCTAAACAAATGAATGACACAGGAAGTGGTGTTGCTGTGGTGAAGTCACGGGAATTGACGTCGCTTTCATGATATCACTTCCACACTTTGCCTGCCGCTCGACATTGAGTGATGTCACTTGTTGGCAGGAAGACATTAAGTGATGAAGTAATGCAAATTGTGAGAAAATCTGAACAAACGATTTGGTGATGGTGTTGCCGCATTGGCAGTGGTGCACAAGCACAATTGACGAAAAAAAACTCAACATGTCCGTCACCAACGCTGCGGCGTTAAAATAAAATACATACTTGGTGACGTTTTGGGCAGTGGCCCCTTCATCGCGCGTAAATGAAGCGTGCATAGAAAGTCCAAAAATTTCCTCGAAAATATGAGAATCCAAAAAATCGTAAATGTTTACTTTCGAAACTCATCGCTGGCCCCTGCCGATTGCTGCTTGCGCGGGCGCGGTGCGGGCACACAGATCTACGCGCTCAACAAGGTGATGACGGAACTGGAGCAGCAGCAGTTTGAGGAGTTCTGCCGCCAGATGCACGAGCAGATCGCCAACGGGGAGGAGGGCGGCACGGAGGCGCACGACAGCGACATCATCGCCGCGTGCCGCGTCTGATTGCGGCCACCAAGAAAGAGCAACCCCTTCCACCTCTCACACCCCCCCCCCCGCCCCCTCACTTCCCTCCTCCCCCCCCCACTAACGCCCTCACCGAGAGCCACGTGCAAGCGACCCAGCGGTCTTAACTTGGCGTCAGAACAATCGGCGCAATTCACGGACGCTGTTCGATTTGCGAGATTGTTCTTTTGATGTCAAATGGTAGCGCCTCCAGTGGCTGCTGCTGCTGCTGGGGTGACGTGAGCCTGTCGTGCGGAACTTGGCGCGAAGCAACAAAAGCATTGGTTGTTACATGTGCGATCTCATGCATTCATAGCGGGTCGAATAATCAGTATTGATCGACGACTTTCAAACTTCGTTCTACCCAATTATCCTTAAGCTCCGTAATACGGCAATCGGATCATGTGCAGGGTAATCGCTCGATGCAAATTATACGCGGACACACGTCGAAGCCATTGGAACAAACGAGACGGAACAAATTTCAAGCTTCCAGGTTTATTCAAATTTAACCAGGTGAGAACGCAAGAGGCCAGGATGAGTCTCATTTGCAAGAGTCACCTTGGGGCATCAGTCTGCCAGTACCGTTGGTGGAGGGGTGGCACGGTGATATTTGCTATTATGTACAATCCCAATTGTGTGATTGGAACAATCGACACGCACTGTTAAAAATAATGAGGGTACCACAGAAGCGGGGAGCGGATCGATCCTCGACGCGGAAATCGTGCCGTGACGTTGCGACCGACTACAACGCGGTAAGAGAGGGCTTCTGGATTGCTGCGTGAATACAAAGCGGCCTTGTCATCCGTTGCGCTGGCCATGGCCGTTATTCCTAACGGTCGCTCGCATCCATTTCCCTATTGTATCGTGGTTGTTTACCTTTTGACGGGTAACTTTGCCACCCACTATTTGTTGGAACTGTGTCCATGTCTTTGAGCTAAAAAAGTCAACGATCCATGGGCGGTGGTGCTCATATCAACCCGCGGCCCTGAGTCAATGTCACGGAAAAATTCCAAGCTACAATGGGGTGATGATGAGCCAGTCACTGCACAGAAGAATGCCTGCTTTGTTGACCACTTGCATGTTTAGTGGTGGCTATTATTTTTAAAATCTACAGGGTGGATGATGGCCTCAGTTGTAACGCCTCAATGGGATTCGATATCGCATCGTTAAGGTCGTGAGTCGCACGATGAAACAGCACTACGCAATATTTCGTCCGCTTTCGAAGAGTTATATTCTTTGGTTCTTTCAGTTAAGTCGCGTAGAAAATGTTTCGAATAGTTGTTGCCGTCCCGTGTATATTTTACACACACAGCCCAACCATGAATTTTGCTGCACTGCCTTCTGCTGCCCACCATTGTAACTTATAACACCTGTTATGCATGGCGACCACTCATCAAAGCACTATCCAGGCTTAAAAAAAAAACCCTGCTTGGCTTGCTAAATCTGATCGGGCGGATGTCAAGTTTCATCTTCGTACGGCTGACATTGATGTAAGGAGCGGTGTTTCTCAAACTTGTTAGGCCCACGAACCACTCGGCTGATGAAAACATGAGGTGGTGTTTGTTGAGCCAGATGATCGCGTCGGGAGTCGCGGAGTGGTGCATCGGCGCTTCTGACGATGCTGCCTCTGTTTTTTGTTGTGAATCTGGAATCGAGGCACGGGTACGTTCCCACGGTTAAATTTCTGGGTGGTGACCACAGTCGCACAGCGAAGAGTTTTTCAGTTTAACACGTAGGCTTTTGCAACCAATATCATCCATAATATAGGTTTGTTTTCACTATATAACCCAAAAAACTTATATTATGGGGAGTTTTTTAATTGCCATTTGTGCATCATCTGCTCGCCACATCAGCCGCCACCATTTGTGCGGGTGTAGTTTAGAGTTATATTTTGAGTGATTTGGTCACAGGTTTTCGTCGGATAAGCTATTTTTTATTGTATTACATTTTTCACCACATAAGGCGACTTGGGCACAAATGATAGCTCAACGAAGTGGAAATTTACAGCAGCAAAATACTCTTAAACGCGTGATGTTGATTCAAAATATGGTGGGAAAAAGCGGAGGAGCCGGAGGAAAATCCACGCGACCACGGGGAGAACATCCAAACTCCAAATATACAACATGTGTCGGGGTCGGGATGGAACCCACGACCTCCTGTATACCAGGCGAGGTAGTGAACATCTCGCCACCGCGGTGCCCCAACGCCGCTGGATACCCAGTTTATCGGTCTACAGTAGCAACATTACTGATTTGGATTCATAAAAAAAAACTTTGGGATGCATTTTTAAATACTCGACAATCAAAGGCGGCAAGGTTAAGAGGGCACCGTCGTGGCCAGCGCTGTTTACATCGCCACAACTCGCCATCACTTCCTGCTGGCAGATCCACAGCTGTTGCACAGTCGCCACGCCGTCTCCAAGGGACGGAGTTTGTGACTGTGACGCCATCTGGCCCTCCAGTCTCTTCTCCCCCCTCGGCCGCCGACCGATCAGCTTTGCACGCAGCTGGCGCGCCGATTCGTCGTGGCTCCTATTCAAGGCTCTTCAATCCAGCGTCCGTTAGAGGCGGCAGCAAGCGTCGGTGGATCGGTGCGCGGCTTCCCCGCGAGCTTCGAGGAATTGACGTCGGAGAATGAGATGCAGCAAATGCGGACTCCACCTGTTCCATCTGTGTGGGATAGTGTTGTCGAACCCCCCCCCTTGTTTCATGGGTTTTCTCCGCGCTCTCCGGTTTGCTCCCACGTGTATAAACACTCATTCGTTTGCCGGTAACGTTTTGATAAGTAGAGGACTGCAGAGCTTGGGCAATTGTTGGTAGTGCCGGCTCCTCGCCGCGTGGCTGCTGCTGCTCCCGCCGCCTTCGCCGATCGTCGGTGGCTGCTCGTCCTCGCATCTCCGGGTCGTTTTCTCGCTCGTCCAAAGTGAGGCAAATTATTGTAGTTGTTTAAAAGTTTCCCAAGGGCGTGAAGCGTAATTCGCAAAGTTGAAAGTGCTTTCCACACCCGATTTGAGCACGGGGCGGAAGGTCGTCTACCGCTCGCATTCCTCAGCCAGTGGTGGAAATTCAACATTTCTGTGGCGAGGTGTGGGCCAGGGTGGTGGTGTTAAGACAACCACTTTTCATCTTCTTGGTTCTTTCGGTAAAGTCACGTAGAAGGGAAATAATAAAATAATAAAAATAACACATAATAAAATAATTAATTTTTTATGCTTTCTTTTTTATAAAAACAACTTAATAAAATAACTAAATAATTATTTTTTATTGTTTTATTTTAATTTAAAAAATTCAAATAAAGCATAATCAAATAATTATTTTTATTATTTCCCTTCTACGTGACTTTACCGAAAGAACCAAGAAGATGAATCCCTGCAGTCACGAAAGCTTTAAATCGAAAGACAACCACTGTTTACTTACTCTCTCATGGTATTAATGTTATTGACCCCGCCCTAAGGGATGAGAGGCCGAGTTGACCCCCGACTGGAAACGTGCATTGTCGAGTATTTGGCTCCTGCTATAATGTCCGCATGATAAGCCGCTTCGTTGAGCTATCATTTGTGTCCAGGTCTCTTTTGAAAACGAGCTATACAGCTCACTGGGTTTTTACTTGGTAAAATAACAACAAAAAATGTTTATAGTTAGTTACACCCCTCTCCTACCACTGTGCCTCGTAGTATTTCTTGCAAGATTTCAATCTCGGATCTAACTTCGAGGACATTGTTTCGTTCTAGCGTGAGACACATAGGGGCTTTTTGCTACTTACTGCCGCTAAATAATCAACAAACGATCAAAGTGCTGTCGCTGAAGAAGACTCTGATTGCTACTCTCAGCCATCGGCATTTGTTAATGTTTATATTACCAAGCATATAATGTTGGTTGTCTTGTCTTGTTGTTTTGTTGGCGATACACATGTACTGACATTGCCACTGTTTACGTGCAAGCTGTAACACTAAATTATAACTTCCACTACTGTATCAAGAAAACATTTCGTTTCTAAAAAGGAAGTGCCCGGTTTTTTGTATTGCCTGTTTTTAAGACAACGTCATTGTCGTGAAACATTGATAAAAGTAAAAAAAGCACCTCCTCTAAATGAGGTAAAATGTACCGATCCATAGTTACCCGAGCGCTTGCGTGAGTTTGGTGTGTACCATTTGGAATAGGGGTGTTTGTGTCTCTTTCTATCCTACCACTCCTGCAGCAACCCACTGCGTGTGACTTCTGTATTGACACGAGTCTTGAACTGAACTGTTTCTGTTTAAATCTCAATTGTAACGGTTTAAATAAAACAAATGACAATCTTGAACTGTTTAAAAATACATTCATGCGTTTTTGTTTTTAATTCCATGAAATATCCAGAGGTCAGAGTGTGCACACACAAATGAATATTGGAGTGATCTATTTGGGTCGGTCCAGAACCACGTATGGAAATTCCACAGTATCATGACGGGGGAGCAGTCCAAAAATGTACAATTTTTTATCATATAATTTGATCCTCTTACTCCAATAGACAGCTGGATGATAATTATAATATTTAGGGTTTTTCGGTGAAGTCACGTATATAGGTTCAAAGAAAATAACAAAATAATAAATAAAAACCACGACTTTTTGATCGCAACACAAGCGTTCGTCATCAGGAAAAGGGGGGTTAGCCTCTAAAGGCAAACTCTTTATAAAGGTTTAAAATGGGCGTAGCCCAAACAGTTATGACTTAAACGGGTTGATCACGTCCTTCCAATGATTGCTAAGTTTGTCCCATCCTGCCACCTTCCGATGTTATTTTCGGCTCCGCTTTTACATTAACAGCTTACATTTCTCACCAACACAGCCACCTTCGCGCGCCGACCTAGAGAGGGACAGCTGCTGAGGCAGAATGTTTTAAAAGGTTCAAAATGGGTGTAGCCCAAGGGTCATAAGCGAAGTGGGCGGGGCGAGTGATGTTATTGTGAAAGATTAGCATGTTATTGTGAGAGATTAGCATGTTAATGTGATAAATTAGCATGTTAATGTGATAAATTAGCATGTTAATGTGATAAATTAGCATGTTAATGTGATAAATTAACATGTTAATGTGATAAATTAGCATGTTAATGTGATAAATTACCATGTTAATGTGATAAATTAGCATGTTAATGTGATAAATTAGCAAGTTAATGTGATAAATTAGCATGTTAATGTGATAAATTAGCATGTTAATGTGATCAATTAGCATGTTAATGTGATCAATTAGCATGTTAATGTGATCAATTAGCATGTTAATGTGATAAATTAGCATGTTAATGTGATAAATTAGCATGTTAATGTGATAAATTAGCATGTTAATGTGATAAATTAGCATGTTAATGTGATAAATTAGCATGTAAATGTAAGATCGGAGGGCGACCTCCACAACGAGAGCGTTGAGGTGGCTATGTTAATGTGAGAGATGAGCATCTTAATGCGTGGAGGTGGCTCTGTTAATGTGAGAGATGAGCATGTTAATGCGTGGAGGTGGCTATGTTAATGTGAGAGATGAGCATGTTAATGCGTGGAGGTGGCTATGTTAATGTGAGAGATGAGCATGTTAATGCGTGGAGGTGGCTATGTTAATGTGAGAGATGAGCATGTTAATGCGTGGAGGTGGCTATGTTAATGTGAGAGATTAGCATGTTAATGCGTGGAGGTGGCTCTGTTAATGTGAGAGATTAGCATGTTAATGCGTGGAGGTGGCTATGTTAATGTGAGAGATTAGCATGTTAATGCGTGGAGGTGGCTCTGTTAATGTGAGAGATTAGCATGTTAATGCGTGGAGGTGGCTATGTTAATGTGAGAGATTAGCATGTTAATGGAAGATCGCAGAGCAGCAACTTCGAGCTCGCGAGCGAGGTGGCTGCTTTAGTGTGGGAAATTTAACCTGTTAATGTAAAATCAGAGATCCGAAGATAACTAAAGTGGTATGATGGGAACATAGCAGCCAGTTCTGAAGCGTCGTAGTTTTTTGTTATGTTTTGGTTATTTTCTTTGAACCTATCTACGTGACTTCACCGAAGGACCCAAGAATACGAATTCCTGCAGTCACGAAAGCTTTAAGTCAAGATATAATATTTAGCTTTATTTATTTTTGCGTCATCGTCCGTCCGTACAGGTTACATGTCACAATCGCTGAGGAACCAAGAAGCTGGAAGGCATCGGCCATTCGGTGGTGAACCGGCGCTACCATCAATTAAATTACCAAAGCTCCGCAGTCCTCTATATATAAAGATGTTTCAAACCAATCGACGAGTGTTAATGGGATCAAGGAAACTTTCACCACTGACCTGCCCACGGGGACATAGAGCCCGGCGAAAGCAGAATACTTGAAAAAAATGCATCTTTCTTGCTGAATGCGTGCAGCAAATCAACTTCAAAGTTCGCGTATTGAAAAGTATTCGCTGTTTCAACCACTCGCAGCGACGACGAGATGGTGGTCATGGTGGTGATGCCAGATTACGTCTCCTCCATCACACGACACCGAATGGGCCGTCGCCAGCCGCGGTAAATCTTTCGGTCCTGCACCCCCCCCCCCCTCCACCCCTCCACAGCGTTGGTGAAAAGCATCGGCAGGCTCTCAGTTAACGGGACCCTCGGTAAGATGGAGCGAGCACGCGCGCGTGAATCATGCGGGACTTTTTCTAACAGATTCAACTTCCAGGAGGTGTGGCCACCCCCCTCGTCGCTCTTTTAGAGATGGAGAGAGAGGGGCACGACTCAGAGGTGTGCCAAGGAGGAGGAACCGTCGGCAAGCAGGAAGGCAGCCAAGCGGTGAGCCGCCACCAACAATTGCCCAAGCTCTGTAATCCTCTGCATATGAAGGTGTTATCGACCAATTTACCCTTGCCCATTCCACCCTGTATAATACTACTGTAATAGCCATGTGTGTCCTGACTTTTTGATGTCACTCTTTCGTACTGAAACGACCACATTCAGATAATCCCTGCGTATAAGATGACGATTAACAAGTCGCAGGGTCAGACTTTTGAAAATGTGGGTATTTATCTCAATGGACCCGTATTTTCCCATGGCCAATTGTACGTGGCTCTGTTAGATCTAAATATCCTCAGCGGATCAAAGTGTTCATCAAGGATAGCCAACTGCAGGGAACCCTTTTGAACGGTGATAAGAGATTCACATAAAAAGTGCTTAATTTTGTTTAATAAGTTAAGAACATTGTCTTCATGTGCTACACAAAAGTCAAACGTTAATTTACACCTTCAATATTACAGCTTCCGTCCTAGGACAGGCTAACAAGCTCGTTCTATCTTCTTGGTTCTTTCGGTAAAGTCACGTAGAAGGGAAATAATAAAATAATACAAATAAAACAATAAAATAATTCTCACGACGTTTCGGCCACAACGCAAGCAGGCGTCCTCAGGTGAAGAACAGGTCTGTCGGAAAGACAGCGTCTGAAATTCAGACGCTGTCTGTTTTATTTTTATTATTTTATTATTTCCCTTCTACGTGACTTTACCGAAAGAACCAAGAAGATGAATCCCTGCAGTCACGAAAGCTTTCAATCGAAATTTAATCTCGTTCTAAATAACAAAATAAATCGACAGACAAATGTCGCCTTTCGTATATCCCCTCTCCCTCCCTCTGCGCACGGTTCCTATGAATAATTAATTCATGCTTCATTGTCATTAGAACCGTGCCGTGTTATTAAAATCGTGGTGGTGGCATAATGAATGTGCCCTTGAGAGCTTTCTGCAGTCGAAGGCCCCCCCCCCACCCCGGCTGCCCTGATAGCCGCATCTTTGATTGTCTGAGAGACTCATTCTCCTCTCGGGCTGGTGGTGTGAGGAGTAGATAAGAGCGGCCATTCGTTCCCCTCCTTTTGTTAACAAAGCCCCACAGCTCTCCGATCAACACGTGCGGTATGTTCGTGTGCTGAACCTCTTGCGCGCCGTACGTAGCCGACAGGTGCTCATCGGTCGGTAGCCCTGAACCCCGTTGAACCTGAACCCCCTTCCACCCTGAACCCCCTTCCACCCTGAACCCCCTTCCACCCTGAACCCCGTTCCACCTGAAACCGTTCATGGCTGACATAAATGGCGAGTATGTTGAACTTCTTTCGCACCGTACGTAGCCAACCGTGATAATCGGAGGAGCTAATCTGAGAGGCAGGAGAGTGAGATGAGAGGGGAGAGGTAGGTGAGTGGGTGCAGGGTAGGAGAGTGAGATGAGAGGGGAGGGGTAGGCGAGTGGGTGGGTGTAGGGTAGCAGAGTAAGATGAGAGGGGAGAGGTAGGCGAGTGGGTGCAGGGGAGTAGAGTGAGGTGAGAAGGGAGAGGTAGGTGAGTGAGTGCAGGGGAGGAGAGATGAGAGGGGAGAGGTAGGCGAGTGGGTGCAGGGGAGTAGAGTGAGATGAGAGTGGAGAGGTAGGTGAGTGGGTGGGTGGGTGCAGTGATGGAGAGAGTGGGATGAGAGAAGCACGTAGCGAGGGGATAAATCGCCCCCTACTTGGCCGTTATGAGCCCCCCCCCCCCCTCTCTTCTTCGTCTAATGCGAGAGGCGCTTTGCGACCCGTGACTTGGCTCGATCCGTCGCATCGCAGAGGTCGGCGTTTTGTAAACTCATTGCTTGCCAGAGGGGAGCGGCAGGGGGGGGGGGCAGGGGAGAGATTCAAGGGCTCTCATTTTAGGACTCATTAACCCAACACCCACACCCCCCTCTCTCTGTCACGCGGCGAGCCGGGACAGGGGGGACACGCGGGAGGGGGTACAGGTCACAAATTGAGTTCAGCACCGCCTGAATAATTATCGCATGGCTACCACGTGTCCGAAGACACGACAACAACGACGACGACGACAGCGGCAACACAAATCTCCACCAAGGAGCCCATCACCTTGGGCAATAACGCCGCGCGGTCTCTAAGACGGCAGCAGAAGGGCCACAGAGAGAAGAAGGGCGAGATGAGATCGGCTTTTAACGCAACGTTGCGCGAGGTGTAGGATCGAGGCACCATCAATCATGAGACCGCGAACGACAGCGCGGTGGATAGATCTTAACTTCGGAGTTTGATGTCGAGACTCGATTTTCGGAAGGTACGTATGTTGAACTTCTTTCGCACCGTACGTAGCCCAACCGTGCTAATCGGGGGGTGCGGGGGGGAGGGGAAGGTCAACAAACTTAGCAGAATAAAATCGCTTCTAGAGAAATTAGTTTCTGCGTGTTTGTTCAACTTCTTTCGCACCGTACGTAGCCAACGTTGCTGATCGGGGGGTGCCCGGGAAGGACAACGGGTTCATTGTATTCCTCTGAAGTCGCTTTTGCAAATGAGGTTCAAAGTATGAAAAACAAGAATACATTTTGACCATTTCTGGCAACAACAAAAAAAACTGGTGTTGAGATGTTCAAGCACCAAATCGATACATTTTGCAAGGAACCAAGTCTGCATTAAGCACGCGCGCTTGCGGTGAAACTTGCAAACACACGTGCTTTGATCGTGTCACCAGTGTCAAACGAGAGAACGCCACAAGGCGATCAGTACAAAGCCAACGCACGTTTCTATTTATCGCATTTATAGCAGCTTTATGCCATGCTACAATTGCTCACACCGAGCTATGAATGCTCTGATAACAAGGGTCGTCGTCTAAATCGAGCTGTCACTTCGTCGCGTCGTCTTTGATTGATTCGTTAATTTTCGGCTGAGTTGACCCAAAGGTCACCCAAGGCGTGTTCACTTGCCATTGCCGATGTGCGTCATGCCTGGGAGTCGAACTCGGCTCACGGGGGGAGGTGGGGGGGGTCAGAGTTCAGATCGTGAGCCCCTTCGATTCACTTGCCTTTTCACGGTCCCCTTTATTTGCCAACAACAACAATCTTCTTGGTTCTTTCGGTAAAGTCACGTAGAAGGGAAGTAGTGAAATAATAAAAATAGAACATAATATTTTTAAATCCTTTATATTAAGTTCGCTTGCTTGCTTACGACCGTGCAAATATTTCGGTCGTTTTTTTAACCCGTGATCCAATCGAGCTGACATTTTCCACACAGACTCGTTGTACGTGACAATTAATGTTCGTAAAAAAAAAAGTGCAAAATTTTACACTTTTTAGGGCAAAAATATTATATTTAATTACCAATTGCTTAATGGTGCAATGCAATCATCTGACCCATAGGTGGCAGCCATCTCAAGCCAGAGGACGAGAGGACTCTAGCCGCCACGCATATAAAGGATTTATAGTGAAAAACTTTGTTTTTACGGGTTAATTTTTATTATTTTACTACATCCCTTCTACGTGACTTTACCGAAAGAACCAAGAAGATGAATCCCTGCAGTCACGAAAGCTTTAAATCGAAATTCAACAACAACAATTTCGTGCGGGGAAAAACCCGTCACGCAGCGTCACGTGACTCTCGTTCAGGAGGGTCTTGGTTTTTCGGGATGTTTGACCCAATGCCTTTAATGAATGCGCCGTTGTTGTTGTTGTTTGCTTCCTGATGGGAGGAAAACCCCCGGAGAAAAGCCGCCGACGCGTAAGATGAGGCGACACTGGCCAAACTATTTTTACTATTTTAACAATTTTTTTCCGTGTTCTTCAGCAACAGCACTTTGGTCGTTTGTTGATTATTTCGCGGCAGTACAAACAGTCCCTTTGTGTCTCACGTAGCACGTAACGATGTTCTCGAGGTTAGAATCGGGCTTGAAGTCTTGCAAGAAATACCGGGAGGGTACGGTGGTAGGAAAGTGCACGGCTCGCAATCAGAGGGTTTTAACTAACTATGAACTATTGTTTTTATTTGACCAGGTAAGGCCCCACTGAGCGAAAGAGTTCTCTTTCAGAAGCCACCTGTCCATCACAAATGCAAGCTCACCGAAGCGGCTTATCATCATGTGGGCATTTATAGCAGCCGCCAAATACTCTAAACGCGTGATGTTAATTATGAATATGGAGGGGAAAACCAGAGGACCCGGAGAAAATAATCCACAGCAAACTCCAAATATACAGCAGCAGACGTCAGGGTCGGGATCGAACCCACGACCTCCTGCATACCAGGCGAGGTAGTTAATATATCCTAGCCACCGTGATGATGATGAGATAGAGACACGAAAGCTCCAAATACACAGCATGCGTCAGGGTTGGGATCGAACCCATGACCTTCTGTATACCAGGCGAGGTAGTTAACATCTCCTAGCCACCGTAATGCTGATGATGAGATAGAGACACGCAAACTCCAAATATACAGCAGCAGGCGTCAGGGTCGGGATCGAACCAACGACCTCCTGTATACCAGGCGAGGTAATTAACATTTCCTAACTACCATCATAAGAAGGGGGGACTGGTCGGTTGGTGGTGGTGGGGTGGCCGCGATCCCCTGGAAGTAAATGAGATTCATACTTTTAGTTCTTTCGGTAAAGTCACGTAGGTAAAATTAATAAAAAAAATAAAACAATAAAAATCACGACGTTTCGGAGGCAACACAAGCTTCCGTCTTCAGGTGAGACCGTCACAGCAAAATATCTGTACCTTATATAGTGGTTAAGGGGGGAGGAGCCAGGAAGGGCAGCGGGGGAGTTGTGAAGTGGTCAATTACTGCTTTTGTTATACTGCTGGGTGGGTAAATGAATTAGATACGATTAAGCCGCTCTTTGTTTATGCTGTTTATGCGCAAGTCACTGTGGGATGAATGGACTCACCTGAAGACGGAAGCTTGTGTTGCCTCCGAAACGTCGTGATTTTTATTGTTTTATTTTTATTAATTTTACCTACCGAAAGAACTAAGAGTATGAATCCTTGCAGTCACGAAAGCTTCAAATCTAGAAGTAAATGAGATCCCCCCTCATTGAACCTTGACCTTCCCCCTCCCCTGCACCCCCCTCCCACCTGCCCCCACCAATTCCCCACCAATTCGTAACTGTGCGGTTCAATTATTCACGCACGTTGCACTCGCAACGTCTCGTTGACATTGACGGTGGGGATGGCAGGGGGGTGGGGCGGAGAGGAACCACCACACCACACCTGACGTGCCCGTCTCGTTCAGCCAGCGCTGTACCTATGTGCATCTTGTCAGCCGAATGTGGCAGATGTTGTTACTCTCTTTACACGCGGAGGGGAGATTGGAGGTGCGGGGGGGAGGGGGGAGATTTAATTTTGGCTCAAATATGTTTTTATATATTCCCGTCAGTTAACAAACTGACATCACGTTTAAAATAAATAAAAAATAACAGCGCGTTGAAATGATGAGTCACTCAAACGTCTTGTCTTGACTTTGTGCCCGCGTGTATGAGGATGTTGAGGGCAATGTCCGCCTACAAATTGAAAATTAAAGACACAGCCACAAGTAGCAGCAGTGCGATTGTGGGCCACGCCATGCAACCCCGAGCTATGGACCCGCACAGTAAAACGCATCGAGACACGTAGAGATACGTAGAGACTCATAGAGATGCATCGGGATACACAGATACCCACATAGATATATCAAAGACAAGCCACACGTAGTAGTGCGATTGTGGGACATGCAAACCGAGCTATGGACTCACATAGAAACCCATAGAGATCCGTAAAGACTCATAGAGACACGGAGAAAGACACCCACACATGTATAGAAACACATATAGATATAGAACGCATAGAGATACATAGAGAATCACAGAGACCATTAGATATATATTAAAGACAAGCCACATCAGTGTGATTG